>NC_034598.1:17651614-17698882 GCF_900095145.1 Mus pahari
AATAAATAAATAAATAAATAAATTAATTAATTAATTAATTAATTAAAAAATGTCCAGTTTAATAGCTCACTAGTTATGGTTGGAAATGGAGACAAGTAGCTGGAGAGTGACTCAGTATCTTCCAGACATCAGACTACATGTTAGATTAAGAATGCAAAACTGGCATGCAAGCAATATCGGCAACATGCTGCAGTGAGTGCGTTAGCAGAGAAATTGTTGAATGTGCCTTGGAGAATTTTCCATATGTCTTCCCTCCCATGTCAGGAAGTCTCTGGTGTGCTAGCCTCTGCGATGCTTATTTCAATGTGCTGGGAGCAGCATATGGCCATATAGATGACCGGTATGAAGACTAGGAACACAAAGAAGAAATATGATCACCATTCCACACCAGCCCTATTCTGTCCTAAATAAGCACAATGTTCAGTTGCAATCTGGTTGAATGCATTATTTGCAAGGTAAAGACCTGTATCTAGACTATGGTTTAAACTGTTACACATTTTCATCCTCCACATTTTCTTAAACAAACTTTCCTGAGCTGGAGATGAGGCTCAGCGGTTAAATTACTGCCTATTCTTTCATATTTGCCCCCTCCACACCTACATAGCTCAGAACCATCTGTAACTCCAGTCCAGGGTATCTGCTGCCCTCTTCTGATCTCTGTGAGCACTGCATGCAGATGGTTCAAAGACATGCATCCAGACCAAACACCCATTCACATAATGAGTGTAAGGTGGAATCTCAGAATCATTTTGATTTGCATTTCCCCAATAATTAAGAACATTGAACATTTTAAGAGTTTCTTGGCCAATAGAGATTCTTCTGTTGAGAACTCTTTGTTTAGCTCTGCACCCCATTTTGAAGTTGAATTATATGGGTTGTTGTTGTCTAACTTCTTAAGTTCTTTATATATTTTAGATGTTAGTCCTCTGCCAGATGTAAGGTTGCTGAAGATCTTTTCTCAATCTGTAAGTTGCCACTTGGTCCTATTGACAGTGTCCTTTGCATCACAGAAGCTCCTCAACTTCATGAGGCCCCATTTATTAGTTGTTGAACTTAGTGCCTGAGCTAAGGGTGTTCTGTTTCGGAAGTTGTCTCCTGTGCTAATAAGTTCAAGGCTACACCCCCACTTTCTTCTCTATAGATTTAGTGTATCTAGTTTTACATTGGCCCTACATAGATTTGTAAAAGAAGCAAGATACTTTTATTTGGAACTAAGAGATAGTACAGATTAAAGAAAATTACATCATTAAGATTGGCAGTAAGAATCATGAGTGTGGATTCCGATATTTTTCAGGGCTTCCATTTATTAGGTTCAAGAGGAAGGGGCTGGCTGCTAAGTGATACAATTTGAATGGTTGGCTATTTTGATTGAAAGATGCACTTTTTCACAGTACATCTGATTTTAAGCATACACATGCCCACTTTGCATTGCCATAAGATGATAAATAGGAGAGTCTCCTTGAAATATTGCTTGAAGACTCAGTTTGCCTTGCTGTACCCAAAACTACTTCAGGTTAGAATGGATCTTCTACTTTTCATTCCCAGCAATGTTGAGAATACACTCACTGGGCAGTGTCTAAGTTTAATCATCTCTAAGAGCATGGACACTTATGCCATTGCTCAGAGTTTGCAGTGAGTGCCCAATGGAGCTAGAGGGTTGAGGGGTTGAAAGCACATGCTGCTTGCACTGTTTTGAGAGGGGTGTGTATGCATACCATGTAAAGGTTAAATAAAACACCTAAGCTGCCAAGTCCATATCACAAGGAGTGTGTGTGTGTGTGTGTGTGTGTGTGTGTGTGTGTGTGTGTGTTTACATAACAACAAACCAAGTGAGGATCTCAAAGGCATTAAATTATCTCCTAGGCTTGCCCACCTCAAGACTGACAGCTCATATCTTAAGAACCAATAATGAGATTTTTTTCAACCTTTATACATATTCTTTTCACATGAAATAGTAAGTCTTACTTGATCAGAATGTAGCAGATTCATAAGCTATTTCTTTATTTCTTTAAAATATGGACTTCCTTTCTCTCTCTCTCTCTCTCTCTCTCTCTCTCTCTCTCTCTCTCTCTTTCTTTCTTTCTTTCTTTCTTTTGAGACAGGGTTTCTCTGTTTAGCCTTGGCTGTCCTGAAACTCACTCTGTAGACAAGACTGATCTCAATCTCAGAAATCCACCTGCCTCTGCCTCCCAAGTGTTGGAATTAAAGGTGTGTGCCACCACTGCCCGGCTGATGGCTTTCCTTTTCAAAAAGTAGTTTTCTTTTTAAAGAAAAAAGGATTTTTATTGCTTCTTTGTGGGTTTCACATCATGTATACCAGTCCCACTCATCTCCGTGTCCCTTCATATCTGCCCTTTGTCCTTGCCACCTTCCCCAAAAGAAAATACACACATACAGAGCAACAACAACAACAACAACAACAGCAACAACAAGAAAGCATAGGAAACATCTCCTTGTGGAAGCTGCAGCATATCACAGTATGTTCCACAGTATACTCTCTGTCCATACTTCTTCACTTACAAATGTTCATTACAGTGAGTCACTGGTTCAGTTTGAGATCTCTGGCTTCTGTGACAGCATCAATATTGGATCCTGATTGGGACTCCTCTCAGTGATCCTGTTGTTGCCCTGTGTCGTGGACATCCTGCATCTCTGGAACAGTGGGACTGGCCTTTTCATACATCTCAACTGTTCACTGATGATATAAATTTAGGGGTGAGCCCATTCAGATCCCTGGAGCTGAGGCTAGGTGGTAGCTGAATTAGTCAGCCCACTGGCTCTCCCTTATCTACACCACCAGAGCTCTCCAGTGCTGCTCTGGCTAGGCCACCCAATGCAGACACCTGCAGCTCACCCACATCCATGCCTCCAGGGTGCTGCTCAGTCCAGGTGAGAGACCTATTCTCCCAAGTGCTGCAGCCTGTCTTCTGCACTCTTAAACTTTGGACTGGTGAGGTGCAGGGCCTGCTCTCTGGTCTCCTGAGTGCTACAGCCAGTGAGGAAGCAGGGCTAGCTCTCTGGATTTCATGAGCCCTCAGGAAAGGTCTCCACTGGATACTGCAGGTGGTGGTGGTGGTGGTGGTGGTGGTGGTGGNGGTGGTGGTAGTGATGGTGGAGGTGGTGGTATTGGGGACATATCATTCTCATACCCACAACACCTCAAGCCAGACTAGTATCAAATGCTGGGGTCATCTCTCCTGTACTCTCACCCTTGGTGGCTGGCTCACCTGCACCCCCACCACCAAGTCCAGCCCTCCGTGCTGCCCAGACAGGTGCAGTGGTCACTCCCTCTGTGTGCAGCACCCTGCCTGCAAGGGACAGGGCCAACCCACCCTCCCTTATGTCTCTGGGGTCAACTTTCCCGACTGCCTCATGTGTGAGGGGCAAAGGTGCAGAGGGCATCCTCTCCTCCTACCACCCATGCCATGCCACAGCAGACGAGTAGCTGGGTCAGCTCTCCCACATTCGCGCCCTTGGGGTCAGCTCACCCCTACCCTTACTCCCAGGGACAGCTCCACTATGCTGCCTGGGTGAGGCATAGAGGCTGCTCTCCCTATTGCTTCATAGTGCTGGTGAGAGTTGGGGTCAGTTTTCCAGAACACCAATTCCAGTGCATAGCCCCTCCCTGGATATCCATGTGGTCCCCAGCACTGCCTACACCAGGGACATCCCCATGTTCTCTGGGGGTAACATAAGCTGTGAACATCGACACTGAACCCTGAAGCTGTGTAGTCACAGACCTAGACATGGCTCTCAGCAGTAGCTCTGGCTGGGACCTCACCTTAGTCCCAGGTGGCAGGGCTGGCCACTCACAACAGGCTACTCCTCTCCACCATGGAAGTCCAGTTACATTTCTCTTCATAATGTTCAAGCCGCTCTACTCTTTCTCTCCAATCTGACCATCACATACTCTCACATAGTGGTGGCTCCTGCTGCAGCCTGGCCACAGGGATGGTGGCCTCCTGGATGACATCCACCATCTGTGCTGTGTGTCATGGTGGAAAGCAAATGTCTTTAGCCTACCGATGCTGCCTGTGTGGGCAAGTCTGTGGGTGGTATGGTGGTCCTCAGGTCTCTATCTTCCTCCTCTTGCTCTGTGCTGCCTGGACATGATTTGATTTGATTTTTATGAGTCCTAGACATAAAAAGGCTTTGGCCATTAAGCCAGGCATCAAGCTAGGATGAACAAAGGTCTATCATCTGCTCTGCCCCTGCAAAGTAGTTACTTTATTGAGACAAAAATTCCTCAGTTTAACCATTTTAAGTGTACAATTATATAGTTACTAATGTGCCAACATTATTCGACCATCACCACTATGTAAACCGAAGAGTAACTCCTAATGTCTCCCCACTTCTTGTCCCAACAGTAACATTGATCTACTTTTTTGTCTGTATGGATTTGCTTGCTCTGATTATTTCCTGTGAGTATAATAATATGTTGCTTTTGTATGTAAATTCTTTCAGTTTGCACAATGTTCTTAAACATCACATATTATTATACCATATATTAGTACTTCATTTTTTATAATTGTATTGAATTGAATTTTTTTAAGTTTTATTTATTTATTTATTATATATAAGTATACTGTAGCTGTCTTCAGACACACCAGAGGAGGGCATCTGATCCCATTATAGATGGTTGTAAGCCACCATGTGGTTGCTAGCATTGAACTCAGGACGTCTGGAAGAGTAGTCAGTGCTCTTAACCGCTGATCTATCTCTTCAGCCCCCTCCCTTGGGTGTTTTGCCATGTCAAATTTCTTTTTTTTCTGTCTCACAGAATTTTACATTAATTTATTTCTTCATCTCAGTGTCACCTATGCTTAATATGTAATGATAATGAAGTAAAATATTCTCTCTAGTGATTATTTTTGTATATATATTTCTTATTGGTTATTTTATTTACATTTCAAATGTTATTCCCCTTCCTGGTTTCCCCTCCACAAACGCCCTATCCCATCCTCCCTCTCCCTGCTTCTATGAGGGAGCTCCCCCACCCATCCATCCACTCCTGCCTCACCTCCCTAGAATTCTCCTCCATTGGGGCACAGAGTCTCCACAGGACCAAAGGCCTCCCCTCCCATTGATGCCAGATAAGGCCATTCTTTGCTACATATGCAGCCATGTATCCCTCCATGCATACTCTTTGTTTAGTAGTTTAGTCTCTGTTATCTAACAACTCATAAGACATTTGTATTAAATCACCATTTGGAGTACTATCGATAATGCCATACTGAACATTTTTACTTGAGTTTCCATTTGCTTGAGCATAATGAGAATCTAGGAATGAAATTACTGGACCATGTGTTCAACATTTTTTTTCATCTGTTTTATCTTTCTACCAGCAGTGGAGGACAATTCCAATTATTTCACAAACTCACCAACAATTATTTTCTGTATTTTGCATTTATGATTGTAGCAGCCCTCATGGTTTAAAGTGGTACCTCACTGTGAGTTTGATTTGCATTCTCCTAATTTGAATGGTGTTCAGCATCTCTTTGTAATATTGTTTTATATGTACATACATATATATATATCAAATATATATATATATATTAAACAAATATCTGTTTAAACATTTCAATCATTTGTAGAACAGTTTTGAAATTTTTGTTAGTTCTCTGAAAATTTTAGATAATGTATTTTGTTCATATTAACCCCCCTCCACATATTCACTTCTCCTTCTCTACTCACCCAACTTTACACCCACTTCTTTTGCTCATTGTAAAAATAAGGCCATTTTGATTATGTCACCATAAAGGGGTTTTATGTATTATGAATATTAGAACCTTATAGGATAATTTAAAATATTTTCCTATTGAGTACACTGATTTGTCTACCTTTCTGGTAATCTTCAGGTGTGTATATTCTGAAGGAATTCAATTGGTCTCCTTTTCTATCTATCTATCTATCTATCTATCTATCTATCTATCTATCTATCTATCTAAGCTGCTTCCATTTCATTGTATTTAAGGAGCTTGGGCTAAATCCAAAGCCAGGGAGATGCATGCTAAGGTCTCCAAGAGCTGTACAGTTGCAGATCTTATTTTTAGATCTTTAGTCTAACTTGTTTTTTGTGTATTGCATGAAGTAGGGGGTCTACATTCATTCTCTTATAATGTTTCAGCAATATTAATTGAAAAGGTTTTCTTTTCTCATTGATAATCTTTCCGCCCTTGCACCCCCCCCCAAAAGTGTTTTTTCTTGAGGAACAGAACCAGTAGCATACACACTGTTATTAAAAGGTTCATGGGACTAGCATATATAATTATATGCAGAGATAGATCCACAATGGCCAACTTCAGGCTGCGAACTAGGGAAACAAGTATCAGTTTACTTCAAGAAGCTGGAAGCCTCAGAACAAAGAAAAGAGGCTAAAAGTGTAGTGGTCATCTGAAGCTACAGATGTGGAATTCTGCTAGAGAGGCATGGTGGAAGTTCATGTTCAAAGGTGGACAAAGTGATGGACCCTATGGACAAGAATCTGCAAGAAATGTAATGGATAAAGAATGACTGAGTAGGTGCTGGCCTGTGTGATAAGTAGCACCATGTATGTAACCCACTTTCTGGTTATGAGATAGAATGCT
Organism: Mus pahari; assembly: GCF_900095145.1. NCBI lineage: Eukaryota > Metazoa > Chordata > Mammalia > Rodentia > Muridae > Mus > Mus pahari. The sequence continues at coordinate 17,658,202 of NC_034598.1, forward strand.
GAGATATTGCATGGCTTGGGCTTAGGCTCTTTTAACTGTTCTTTTTTACTTTCTCTTAATCCCCAAATGAAAGACAGAGGAGACACCACACATTAAAAAAAAAAAAAAAAAGGAGACTAGATTGGCTTTGGTTCCATGATTGATACCACCTACAGTTTCATGTAACACTGGGGATCTTAAAACAATCCCCACAGAAATGAAGGCTATTGAAATCACACACATGCTCATCCGGAATGATGGTAGACTTGCCCCTGGAGAGTAGGTTGGCATCAATTCTTCAAACTTTGGATACAATTTACGATTGAAGCCTTGTGGGATTTTTAATGTTGGAGGATTATTGATCACTAATTTAATACCTTTACTTTCACCTGCCTATTTATGGTTCCTAATTTTGAAGAGAAGCACAAAGAATCTCAATGGTGTTTTATAAGAGAGACAATTTATTTTAAAAATACAGCCAAAAATTTGTTTAGGGCCTTACAAGATATTAGTTTGCATTTTCATTGATCAGTTCAATTGGAAAATTGCCAAATACTCACTTAGTGTCTATATGACTCACATACACAAACACAGCTCCTGGATATCAAGTAGGTGATATTTTAAAGTTAAAGGAGAAATTGTAGTCATTTTCTGAACCTTTTTCTCATTGTTGTGTGACATGAGTGGAGAGAGCCCTGCTGGGAACACAAAGAGGACTCCCATTACAGAACACCCCTGAGTGTGTCTCTATAAAGGTAGCTTACTGTACACTTGAGCACTAAAGTGAGAATCCCTACACACGAAGCAGGCTGGGAGGCTTTCAGAGGAGTTGGCAAAGAAGACTAATTATCCTTGATAGGGAACATTGAGTGGGAAAGTGTGTGGCTACAGCCAATGTCCAGCATCCAGAGGAAGCAGGTGAGATGAGCTTCAAGAGAAGTGAAGCCTTTTCCAGCAAATGCTGCTGAAAAAGGAAGCAGTCACATAAGCACAGCTACAGCTGCCCTGGGAAAGGCTGCTCTCTCTGTTGGATTGCTCCTATAAATTGTCCCTTTAGTCAGCTGCCACTCTAGGTCTCATTTTGCTTTCTCTGTGTGATTTCAGTTTAATGTTATTTCATGCTAAACTCAAAGGTGATGTCCCTTTCTAATCTCCCCAAAGAAGATACAGGATTGGCTGTGACGAAGCAGTGGAAACCAAGGCAGGATCCCTCCTCTTCCTGGAGGGCCTGTTTGCCCAAAGAACAGAGAATACAGTAAGAAAAAACAGCGAATCAGCCAGGCAGTAGGAGCCCAAATCTCCACCCAGCACCACTCTTTATAGAAAGTCCAACTAACTTTGAAACAAATACATGTTTTGTCATTTGGGAGTGAGATATTATTAAATTTCAGCAAATATTCCTGTTCTGCTGCTGGGCATGAAGTGAGGAATTGTAAGCGATGCACATGCAAATATGAATGGTGATCCATCTTTTCCTCCAATCTCAATAGTTTAGAGGGATGTGAGACCCAAGTACCCAAAATACAGAGCAGTGTCTCTGTCTTCCATTCACTGAAAATCCTCAATCCTTTCATTATTGTGGGAATATATCTGACCCAGGCTGTGCAAAGACCAGTGAAGGGTACTCTGGGTTTTGTTCCCTTCCATCCTATACTCAAGTCAAGGCTGACCTGGCAGGTACCTCGATTAAGTCTCCTGAAAATCGATGGGGACAGTTGAAGTTGCTTGTCCCACTAGAGAGAAGAGCTAAGCTTTATAGGATCCTTCAGGAAGTTTTCAGTAGAGAAGTGATCCTGGGTTTAGAACAAGGCAAGAGAGAAGGGGAAAGTGCTGTGTGTGACTGACAGCCAATGTGGAAGTGAACGTCTGCCCAGACCTAGACACTTGGAAAAAAGGCAGCATCGCCTCCGCCCTCCTCCACCCAGCCATCTGTGCGGTACCTGTTCACCCTGTCCCCTCTCCGCCATCGGGGGCTCTGGAGCCTGCCTGGCGGCCACAGGTTCCCCAGCCCCGCCCCGCCCCGCCCCGGGGCTCTGGGCTCTACACAGCTCTGTCAAGCCCGGCGGCGCGCTGAGGTTCGGGCGGTGGGAAGGATGGCTAAGGTCCGGGAACTGGAGGAAGCCTTCGTGCAGGAGCAACCTTCGCCCCAACTTCCCTCCGAGATCGCTGAGGAGTGCTGCGCGCAACTGCTTGGCAAGGGCTTGCTGGTCTACCCTGAGGACAGTGCTTACCTGGTGGCGGGAGCAGCTGTGGGCGCTCGGAGCAGCAGGGAGAAAAGCGGAGATCCCGGGCTGCAGGTGGGAGTTAAATCAGGTGAGTGCTCCACTCGCCCGGCTGCGGTGCTGAGTCCTAAGAGTGTCCAACAGTAAAAAAGAAACACTGAATACACATAAAGGTGCTCTGTCGGAACCATTTTATTTTACCAGGAACACTGCTCAACTCCTGCTTTGCTCCTTCTTGGGTGCAAAAGCAAGGTAGGTGTGGAGATCACTGGACTGATCGCGTGTTCCCTTGTTCTTTGTCATTCCTTAAACTCGCCCTCAGAAATGCATTTAAACAATGGCAACTTTTCCTCGGAAGAAGAGGATGCGGACACTCAGGAGAGCAAGACCAAAGCAGCCGACCCACAGCTCTCTCAGAAGAAGAGCATCACGCAGATCATGAAGGATAAGAAGAAGCAGACTCAGCTCACCCTGCAGTGGTAAGCTGGTCCTGTCATCCTCACTGGCTGAAGTCTGCCAGCCCCTGTCTCGTCTCTAGGACCCTGGCTTTCCCCAACTTGCTTCTCCTTAAAACTTCCACAAGTTTAAAAGACCCAGGACAAATGCATCTGTTTTCTTGCACTGCTTATGCACACAGAGACCTATTCTGACCCTGATGAAAAGCGGGATACATTCTTGACTAAAACCACAGGTTATTCACTTGTAAGGTGTGATGAATTTTTCTGTGATTGTTTGCTTAACATAAAATATATTTCTTTGATATTTTTACGTTTTCGAGATATGATCCTTCAGAACAACAAAAAATGGAAGGCGTTTAACTGTGTTTTAATCCATAGGAGGGCAGGTACTGTGTCAGTCAGAAAACAGATAGTTTGAGTTAGAAGTACAAAATGGAAAAATATCACTGAAACAGTCATGATTAAATAATTATCAGTTTTTACAGCATATCACATACATGATTTAATATAGTAAAACATCACAAATCAACTTTCTGCCCCAAATCCTTTTAAATTGAGAAATCATCAATAGGTCTTCTACATATGAAATGTGTTTTATAATACTTGCTACAAAAGGAAGAGATATGTAAATAAGAACGTGTCATTAAGAACCTTGGCATAATGTGAAGCATTAGGGGGACAAGTTTTTTCCCCAATTCCAAGTAATAAATAAAGACTAATTATTTACTGGTTAGTTATTCTCTCTCTCTCTCTCTCTCTCTCTCTCTCTCTCTCTCTCTCTCTCCCCTCTCTCTTGCTCTCTCTTTCATATATTATTATCTAAAGATTAGAAAAATAGAATCTATAAATACTTCAAAACTGTATTTTTGTTTAAATATTAAGTTCTAATTTTTATAGCCTGAAGTTCTGAATGTATATGTCATCGTATATGCTTGAACCCTTTCAATGTCTGAAATAGAAAATAAATATGCCTGTAAAGTCACATTTTAGCAGATAAAGTTTGGTGTCATGATTACTAGTTGAAAATACCCTACAATTGTAAATGAAATTATCTGGAATATTTAGGAAACAACTACTGTCATCGGGATAATTGAAAAAATGTTTAATTTGGAATTTACTTTAAAGGATTTTGAATGATTACTCACAGGTTTTCAGTTCAAATTGAGTAATTGGAAACAATCTTGAGTTTTTCAAAATTCATATGTACATATATGTCTAGCTTAACTCAGTGTTTTGAAGAGAAAACAATAAATTTAAAAACAACTACCCAAATAAATGGATTGTGGGTATTCCTACCTTTAAACTGAAAATTTAAATAGCTGTTTCTTTCTCATAAGATTGTTCATTTTTGAAGAATATAGAGCACATTTTCCCAATCTTCTGAAGCAAATGAATGTTATACATTTAAAAAAAAAAAAAAACAAGTTCCTTGAATTTTGAGAAATCTGTGAGGCTGTAAAATTGTGGTTGGAGTGTTAAAAATTAGAACTGAAAATCAAAGTAAAAATATGAGGTATTAACTCCAGCTTTTATTGTCAGTTAGCTATTCAATTTTAGGTAGGTAAATTTATTTGTTTTGAAATACTATATCCTAGTTGGTTTGGATGTTTTTAATTAAAAAATAATTTAGTGTCTGAACCTCATGAAACAGGTCTCCTAGCTTTTATTTTGTGTGCATTGAGAGAATGTATCCAGCTGGGTGGTGATGGCACATGCCTTTAATCCCAGCACTTGGAAGGCAGAGGCAGGCGGATTTCTGGGTTTGAGGCCAGCCTGGTCTACAGAGCGAGTTCCAGGACAGTCAGGGCTACACAGAGAAACCCGGTCTTGAAAAAAATTAAAAAAAAAAAAAAAAAAAAAAAAAGAGAGAGAGAGAGAGAGAGAGAGAGAGAGAGAGAGAGAGAGAGAGAGAATGTATCCAAAGTCTTAAAGGATTTCCCCCAATTTTATTCTGAATAATACTACATATTACATTCCTCTTATATTGTAAATGGTTATGTTTTATTAAACATGAAATTTATATAAGTGCATTTTAGTAAAAATAATTTACTGAAATTTTTGCAAAAGGGGGAATAGAATCTAAAATCTTTGGTTTCTAGATTGTCATTCAGATAATTGCAACACAGATCATTTATTACATTACATGTAGTTGAAATTAAGTGGAAATCTACCCAGATTTTCAAAGCTTATATAGTTAGATCTATACTACAGAGTTGGGATTGTATGTTATAGATATTGTCTCAGTTATATCTGATAATTTAGATGAATATAGGTATAATCGCAATAAAAAGGTGTAAGAGTAGAAAGAGATCATTTTCATTTTAGCTTCAGTGAAATGAGTTTACCCCGATATCTTTTCCAAACAAATACAGTACCTTTTGTTGTTCAGTAGTTCGTGGATGAAAGTAAGGGCACGTAAGCTTTGACAGGGCGAAGCCTGGTGGTCCTTTCAAATTGAAGATGTTCTTCTAAAAACACAGCATCTTTAATTTCATCATTCATAGTCCTAGATCAAAGAGTAAACTACTGAACAGTGAAGATCTATACAGAAGTAAGACCTGGTATTTAAAACGATGGCCTGGAAGGGGTAGTTTCTATATTAACATCACATTGTACTTGTACTAACAGGTGTTTGCTGTGGATTTTACTCTTCTAAAATTAATTCTTGTGACTTGTTTGCATTCATGTGCTTCCATGTATGTACTTATTTACAACACAAACATATAATCTCAGAGCTTCTGTGGGTCACCTTGACACTAAGTTCATAGTCATACCCAATAGAAATGAAGAAAACAGTTGATGCTGAGAGTTCACACTAGACATTTTTACTCGTTTCTCTAATCTTATTGGTTGTTGACAGAATTTATTCCCGGAACTTTAGAACTGAGGCCCTTAGCTCTTATGGATTACCTCCCATATTCTTAGAGATGGCCCTCTTCAAGAAATTGTCACTGGCTTCTCCAGAGGGCGTCAGCTCTGACTTCAGATCATCCTTCTGCTTCTGACTTGGAGGCATTGTTTCTAGGGCTTGCCAAGCAAAATGGCATCATCAAGAGAATTTCCTTACCAAGAGAAATTAATAAACACTTATCATAATCTTTGTACATAATCTTTAAAGTCCACTGGTATGTTCTGATTATGTAAATGTTGTCTATTGACAACTGTGTAAGGAGTATATCTAACATAACACTCCTTAACATAAACAGCAGTTTATGGTGTTTTTAATGGAAATCACATGCAAATTCCTCTCTTAGCAATTTTGAGATATATAGCACATAACTTTTTGCTTATTTCATTCTGGTATTATTTTAAATAGCAACCAGAACAGAGAAAGTCTATGTGTATCTACTCATTAACTCACTTTTATATGGTCTGTTTTCAAAACTAGCATTGTCATGGAGGGGCTGGGGAGGTAATAGTGAAAAGGTTTGACTTAATTCTTGGCCTTCTCTCTCAGGCTTGAAGACAATTACATAGTGTGTGAAGGAGTTTGCCTCCCACGGTGCATTCTTTATGCTCACTACTTAGATTTCTGCAGGAAAGAGAAACTGGAGCCAGCTTGTGCAGCCACCTTTGGAAAGGTATACAACACATATCGGCTATACTGCCTTAGAACTAACATATTGGGTAGACAATGTGTAACTAAATTTTCCTAAATGAGCTCTCTTAGATAATGTTAAGATATTTACTTTACAGGCCTAAATGAAATTTATGTCTGGAACTGCTGTATGTGTATACCTTGATTTTTCTTTTGAGTCACAGATTACTGGATATCAAATCTAATGTGTGCTCAAGGCAAGCTCCATACAAAAGTAGCATGTTTCTTCAGAGAGGATGAATTCAAGAGACTGGTATAAACTATAATGGAAAGTAAAAGCAAATGAAGGTGAACCCATAAATTCAGGATTTTCTTATTATTTATACAGTCCAAATACTTGAGTTTTTGACAGATTTTTATTCTATTACTTAAGTAGTTGTCCTTAATTTTTTTCTTAGTTTGATTATGTTTATGCCACAGAATTAACATATTTTATAATGGGATTGGTTACATTTCTGTTATTTAATATTTCTATCACTAGGATGGGAATCTGAGTCTGACATTGGATGGCTTATATATGTTGATATCATTTTGAGAACTAGAGAACAATATCAATTGCTTGGTAAAGCTTTCATCTTTGAAACCTCTTCCAGTCATCTGTTGTCTGGGAATCTAGGATATCTTAGTAGAACTGTAGGGAGTTTGGATTTCAAATATTTCACTTCCAAAGTCCAAATTCTAACTTAGAAGACTCATTGTCCAGAAGTCAGTGAGTGTTATGGTCCATCTCCTCAGGTTTCCCAGGATGGGATGGAGACAGGTGATTTATATATAGGTATATAGCAGGCCCAGGTTGACCTTGAACTTGTGATCCCCCTGCTAACCCTGTTGAGTGCTGGATTTATAGATATGTGTCTTTCTGGCCAGTTCACTTTAAAAGTAGATCAATGTCATACCTTAAAGAAGCAGTTTATTTTGGGGGCAGGAGATATCCCTCTATGGTTAAATGAACTGATTGCTTTTCCAAATGAACCTCTGTAACTCTAGTTCCAGGGCATCTCATACCTCTTTTGGCCTCCATGGGCACTATATACATGTAGTACACAGACATACATGCTGGTAAAACACGTATACATAGAAAATAATACTAAAAAGTAGTTAATTATTTTGAAAGCATGTTTTCTTACAGAGACAATGTGATGTTTCTCAAGGGACCTAGGATCTAGCCATACCTGTGATTAATTTATTGTGATACTTGCTGATAAACAATCTCCTCAAGGCTTAGTATGCCCTCTAAAGTTGGATGAAACAGCTTCTAATGCCCATAATAGCACTATCAGTTTTTTGAGCCTACCCTATGGTGATAATGTCTAAGTGGGACTCATAGAGCACCTTGAATGTCCAATTAAACTAGAAGTAATTAGCCCATCAAAACTTCCATGGAGCTCTCTTAAGATACAAAGATCTTTTTGGGATGGTTATGGATATTTAATATAGGTAAACTCCAGATAGAATTATTATTATAAAGGAATCTAAACAATCCTCCTTGGGCATAAATAAAGTAACCATGATAATTGATGTATTTCTTATCAATACATGCATATAACTTTAAGTGTTCCTTTTGGTTTACCATTTACTTTCTGGAATTAGAATATGAGTGCTTTGCATAGAACTACACATATTCTAAATCTTGTCTTTCTTTTTTAGACAATTCGTCAAAAATTTCCCCTCCTAACAACACGAAGACTTGGAACGAGAGGACATTCAAAGTAAGAACAGAAAACTAGATTTCTCTTTATACTTATAGACATAAGGTAACATTGTCTTATCAGTGAATAGAACCACATATTTTCTTCTTAATGAGGTAGATGTTGACCAACTATAAGAACTAACACACATACACACACACACACACACACACACACACACACACACACACACACACCTGACAACATCCCCTAAAGGATATGGTTAATACCACAAGGGGAGTTCTAGCATGCTTCAAGTTCTTCCTCAACTGTTCTCATCCAGATGGTCATTTCAATCATATAATACCCCATCTCTCCCTTCAAATCAAATGGCATACCCAGTAACCTACTTGATCATCTCTCACTATAAATGTAAACATACTGTGAGCTATATGCTTCCTTCCCCTTGACATTCTTGGATATTCTTTCATAACTCTCTGTAGATCCCCAATAATCCATGCTCACCAGTGGCTCATCTGTCCACATTTACATTTTTGAACAGGAGCAAATCTTTCATATTAAAAAAAAAAAAACTATCAGGTCACACCCTCCACCACTTTTTGTTTATCTTCTTTGCTGTTCCTCAAAAAAACTAATTACCAGTCACTGTCCCCTACCAGTCACTGTTCCCGGGGCTAGGCATATTACTTCACCAGAATACTTCTGTTTCTGGGTAAAATCAAATACCCTGTTTCTAGAATTACTTGTTTTTTTGGCCTACTGCCTAGCACTTGCTCATTCTGTCAACCTTCCTCTTCAACCCAGAACACGGACCTATGGATTCAGAGTCACTTCATAGCTTCCTTCCATCCTTCCAGCTTGCAGGCAGTCTCCTGAATCCCAGTGTGATGCTGACCCATAGTGCAGCCTCATATTAGTTTAAAATTTTCTACCAACCATAGCAAAAGAGTAAAATATCAACAAGTGAAATTCATTTCAATAAAGTTTTATTTAACCCAGTATACAAAAAAATATTTAATTATGAAATCCATATAATTTTTGAGAAGATATTTTGTTTTGTTCATACTGAGTTTTTAAAATCCCATACACATTTTGCACCTTCATTATATGTATCTTCTCACCACTTCATGATTTCTACTCTTAAAGACAGCTTTTTCCCTTGATATGCAAACTGTAGTATGATTTAGTTTCAACCTGTTTTCCTCCCTTATTGTCTACTTCTCAGTTATCAGCATATTGCTACGTTTGCCCCTAAATTAGCTCCCCAGTATCTTTTGAATCACCCAAATGTCACTCTTCCATGTTAGCTTTCTCTGCTGAGGACAAAATAATACACCTTGTATTATTTTGAAAACTTAGCCACTTGAATGTATACATTATGAAGCTTCTCTTTTGAATGCTCTCTTATTCTGTTAACTTGGGTAGGTTCTTTACACTTTCACAGCTGTTCGTATCTATCTAAATATGATATTAATTTAGCTTCTCCCTAAGCAGATACTATTTTGAGGACAGATACTTTGTCTCATTCACTTTTAGTTCTTTCTGTTGTCTAACTCATAATTTATTATCAATCAATACTTACTTTGCTGATTTTAGGTACTTTAAAAATTACTATGGCCTGTGAAAGAAGAGTAAAATACCACACTGGGGCCTTTTCCTTCTAACCAAGTTTGGCTCCGTCTAGTTTGATGGTTTCTAAAGTACTATATTGTGTAAGTAGAGGTGAGATCAGACAGTGTTTGTAGTAGAAAGACAGAGAGCAAAGAGGCAAAGCCACACAAGCAATCCTCTGGAAGAGGGTGGGTGGGCAGGCTGCAGAGAAAGTCAATCCCAGAAGGAGCCTTTAGGATTAGTGATGAATCATTAACTGTGCCCATTGTGACACAGCCACACTCTAGTTCTAACGTTGATATAGCAACATTTGGTGACTTCTGGCAACTTATTTGATAATTAAGAGCCATTGAGATGATCGAGGCCTAACGATTTGAATTTTTCTGCCTATTGATATACCATTTACTTTTTATGACATGGCTATCAGTCTTTTTGGCATTTTTATATTATAAGTATAAATAATGTCTACTGTGTAAACAAACTATGTCAAAAGATATAGCAAGTTTCATCTTAGAAATGGTAATGTTCTGATATGATTATTCTTATCCAGGTAACATTTCGGTTTTTGCTTCTAAAAGACAGTACATCTAAGACATCATGCCTAATGGTTGAAACATGAGTTAAAGTAGAACAAATCAGGCTGAATTCTATGCTTCCATATGTAACTGTGTGAGAACTGACAGATCACTCAGCCTTTATCAGTAAAGTGGGTTGTGATACCTTGTATCATTATTTTGAGAATTAAATAACATTTAAATAATATTAATGGAAGATCAAGTACACTTTCAACTGTATGATGATATTCTTTTATAGGAGAAAATTGTGACAGAAATCATCAAAATCTGCAGTGCAATGAAGTTATTGTCTATTGAATTGTAAACACGTGCGTGTGCATACACATAAACAAACACACACACACACACACACACACACACACATTCCTTAGGTCTAATCCTTTCAATAATGATCCAAAAATAGAAATTTCTTTTTTTATAAATAAGGAAACTGTAGTTAGAAGGTTATTGACTTGCTTAAGTCCACAAGGATACAACACACTAACAATGCTGGCATTTATACCAAGGTACAACTGACTCTAAAGAATATGTTTATTAAGTAGCAAAAGTAAGAAAACCACTTGTTTCTACTATCAATCATTACCAAAACAATTAATTTATCAATTTTTTTATTATTTTCATCTTTTTTAATTGAGATTTTTATTAAATTGTACTGTTCAAGCAGTTCTTAAGAGTAATCACAATTATATTCTTCCTTAGAGACTATACTATTTGATTAATCTTTAGTCACTAATTTCAGTGATATATATTTGTATGAAAGCAAATTTGCACAACCAGTGAACTCTTAGCCTCCTAATTTTAACCCTAAGCATCCTCGAGGTAAATACATTATCTTCCAACTATTATTTAAGCTAGGTATTTAGCATTTTGTAGGTTTAAATTTTATAAAAATATTTTATTACTGTTGCAAACATGGACAACTGAGACATAAATACAAATGAAGTAATCTTATTTAGAAAAATCAGGAAATCATGCTTTCTTCCAGAATTTTAACTCATTTTATCATAATGTTGAGTAAGTTTTGGATTTTGCCATATTTTCATAGAATAATCAATTGTTAGATATTTCATTTGGGATGTCAGATGGAATTGCTGCTACATGATGATGGATCTAAATAGCTCTTCTATGTTCTGGACAGGAAGTGGGTGTCACAGTTTCTGAAACTGACCTCAGATGTACCTGGATTCATGGAATAAAATCTCTTTCCATTTCATAGCAATATGTGGATTCTACAGGTTGGGAAGCTATGAGCAAAGTGATAGCCAATTCTTCTAATCAAGTGAACTCCATTTCTGTTCCTTAAGCCTTATTTTTCCAGCCTTATATTCTGTATATAAGTAGACATCAAGACAGAAAATGACTTTATCTATCTCCATGTTTCTTCTCTTTCTTTGATTCCAAATAGAATATACAGCTGTAGTTTCTTTTACATTTTTAAATTGAAGTTTTCTAAAAGTGAAATTCTATAGGTACCACAGAATAAATCATTCATGTTTTATGATTATGAGCATTTGAGGAATAATTAATACATTCAGCTGGAATTGAGGTGCAAAGCATGATTCTAAAGAGTTTTGGAGGTATAAAGAATGATAAGATAGGTTATCTGCTATCAAAGAATTTTCACTATTAATATTGATAAGCATTATATTAACAGTCTCAATAGTGACTAGCCTTTGTGGATATAAGTGAAACAAAAAAGCCTGTATGTGTCTTTACTCAAAAGAGATAAATAAAATAAGGGATGTTGTAAGTGAGCTGTCATGTACAAGGTAGACTGAATCAAAGTTACATTTTAATTTCTGGTAGACTTTGATCAACCAAATCTTGGTTTTCAGACATGATGGACAAAAGCTATTATCTTATTTATTAGTGGTGATTTAGTGGGTTAATAAAAACTGATATGACAGCTGCTCTTATCACAGCAAGTTATTGCAAGTCCCTGAGCAGCTTAACCCCATCATTTCCTTATCAGTTATCATTTGTGTAGTGTAAACAACGAACATCAGGGTCACTAGCTCAGTGGGAACATATGTTTCAGGAATTCTATATGAGAAGTGAGAAGGAAAGGAAGTGTCAGTATAGGTGTATCCTGACCAGCTGATGAAGGAAAAGTGCTAGACAGAATGTCAACGCGCTGGCCACGAAGGAGAAATGGAATAGTCTCACGTAGTCTACTAAGAATCTGTTATGGTTATTTTGAGCCCATGAATTAATTAAACATTCCTTTGGGTTCATAACTTATAAATGAAATCAGTCACTTGACATAAAGCACAAGGCAGAGGACAGTGGTGTTAATGAATAGAAACAATATTGTTAGAAAACCAGAAAGACTAATTTTGTGACAAACTTTTTTTCCAGGTAACATAACTAATCATACTCAGAAATCGTAACGGTATTTATAAGATGTTTTCCTTAGTAAAATGGGTATTCTCGTATAGTGTTAAAGAATCATGATCTGTTAGAATGGGCCACAAAACAAGAAGCAGACCGAGATACATAAGTCAAAACAGTGAAGCAAATTTCATTCTTATTTACCATGTATTGGCATATGTTACTTTGTCGTAATCTTCCTGGAAACATTTCTTAGTGAGGTTTGTTTTAGCCAAATCTACTAATGACAAACTATGCTTTAAAATGCTGCAGCGGAGATGAAGAATCTGTGCGTACCCTGCATGAACTCACTCCTCCCAGTGTGATGGGGTTTATGTTTAACTCTAGGAAGACAAGGTTGCTCGTGCACTATCTCCCCTCTTCTCTGAAAGACACTAAATCATCACTAAGATGATAACAGGTGCTTTGTTAGAACAAAAGGAAGCTTAAGGGGGAAAAGATTGTTTTGTTTGCTCCCAAAGAACTTCAGTCTGAGACACTGGAGCACAGCGGTGGACAGAGTAAAATCCCGGATTTGTGTCACCAGCAGCTTCCTTTCTAAATTTGCTGACCTCATGTAGGTCTATAAAATATTTAAACATTCAACCTTGGCTTTGCTCAAGAGTTTTATTGTTAACGTGGAAATTCACAATGTCGGGTGTTGACTAAAAAAGAAATCTTTACTGGATTCATGCTTATGTATTCTTGGTTTCCAAGTCCATAGGACACAAACATTGATAAACTTCAGAGAATATCTTCAAGTCTTAGTGCTTAAGCCATTGACAGAGATACTAATGCTTACAAGGATAAGGCTACAATGGGATAAATGACCAAGAATGGAATTTGGTGGACAGAGAGATTAGTTTTGCCTCCGAGAGTAGGCAATTTTACTCACTAACAATATACAAGTTGACTAAGAAACAATCCTATCCCAGGAAGGAAGAAAGACATTCAACAAAACAATGACTGGAGGCCCGCACAAGCTCTTTATGGAGAGCCAGTAATCCAGGCAGAAACAGCTAAGATTACAAAGTGCTTGTGACTGGATGAAAAGACTGCTTATTTTTCCATATATCACATGGGATAAAATATTTTGATCTTTGCCAAATTTTAGATTGTGCCAGTCACACTAACCTACATGGTTGTATCTGTTGGACTTTAATTGGCAAGTAATTTATATAGTCTCTTTTATGACACATTGTTAGTTTTAAAACTTTTTCCATATATTCAAATATTCAACAAGTTTATTGACTCCCTGTTACAGGAAGAGTGTAATCTAGAAGGCTTTATTTACACGTGGAAGATCAAATATGAAACACCCCGATCAATGCTCCAGATCTGAGGGATTCATGCTGACTATTTGTGCTACTCTATCTCATGATGACTCATAGAGAGTGTGTGTGTGCGAATGCACGTGTATTCAAACTATATTTGGCTTAAGAATTTCTAATTGTGAGTAAGCTTGAGATTTAAAAAAAAATTAGTTGCAGCTTCTGCATTTCAGGAATGAAGGCAACATACACTGTCGAAGTACAGAGTTGCCCTGTGAAACTGTGGCCTTGAATTTTGCCTTCCAACCCATACAGCTGTTAAATAATAGCATTTAAATAAACCACAGGGTTGGTAAGATGGCACATTGGGTAAAAGCTCTTGGCCCCCAAGCCTGATTATTTGAACGTGGTCTTTAGACCTCATGGTGGGAGAAGAAAACTGACTCTTCAAAGTTTTCCTTCTGGTCTCCACACACAGGCACTCACAGTCACATTTCAACACACACACACACACACACACACACACACACTCACACACACACTCATNCAGATACACCATGTGCTCATATACACAAAAACAAACAAATAAATAAATATTAACATAAATTACAGATTTTTTTCAAGCTTTGTTATGAAGTTGGGATAATATATTACTTACAGAATGTGCACATTTGAAATCATGTATGTACAAAGGTTTTTACAGTAGTAGGAACTCTATAAATAGCAACTACTATTATCATTTGCTATCATTGTCTTCAACTGGTGTAGCATGTGTTAATTCAGAATTGCCTTTCTTCCTTTTTAAAATTGTTTTATTTATTTACATTCCAAATGTTGCCCCCTTCTGGGTCCCTCCTCCAAGAATTCCTCACCCCATCCCTCTTCCTCTTTGCTTATGAGAAGGTGCTGCTCCACCCACCCACCCACACTCCTCACCTACTTACCCCCCTCAGCCAACCACTCCAATCTCACCCCCATTTCCCTTCTCTGGGGCATCAAATCTCTACAGGATTAGGCCCATCCTCTCCTACTGAGGCCAGGCAAAGCAGTTCCTTTGCATGCTTTTCTGCTCCAAGACTGCTAACTCCCCAAGGTCTGAGACGCACCCCTGTCTGACTCTGAATTCTCACAGTCTAGCACACAGATACCATTTGAAGAAGACTCTCTCTTTCACTGATACCCTATTGCCAGGCATGTTCATGAGGCTGCATTGTAGAGGTGAAGGCAACTGACCAAATCAGAATCCTGGTGTTTGGGTTGATATGTCAGTTACAAGTGCACAAGACCTTGACTTTGAATTTAACTTTGTAAACTTTCATGCTTTAATGGTTGCATTGGTAATAAACAATAATAATAATTTCTAAACCACAAAATCATTTTCTAAAAATGTTACTAGTAAGTACATATGAAAACAATCTTAATTTCATAAATAGGAAACAAATTACAAATCCACACTAGCCAAGGTCTTGAAGGATGCTGCAATTTAAAATAACTAATGGAACTATAGTTAACTGGAATTAATGCAACTATCGGGTAATTTTAAAATCTGGAAATATACTTTCCTCAGTGCTGATCAGTGTGATTACTACAGTAGGACCGGCAGGCATCTAGCTCAGGAGGCCATTAGCATGAACAGCTAGTCTTATTTTTCACGTCTATTGCATTCATTATTATTCTGACAACTGTCCCAGTGGCCAGACATAATAGACTTGCTTTGAAGTGTTTTAACTCTTGGCTACATCTTGGAATTATCTGGTTGCCTGTCACCTTTGAAGGCAATGTAGTTGTTTATAGATTGCATGGCAAACCACTTCAACATGGGATAGAAGAAATTTATTAAAAGTTGAAAAAGGGTTAGATACTTTCTCTAGCTCCTCCATTGGGGTCTGCAACCCTATAGGTGGAACAACAATATGAACTAACCAGTACCCCCTGAGCTCGTGTCTCTAGCTGCATATGTAGCAGAAGATGGCCTAGTTGGCAATCATTGGGAAGAGAGGCCCCTTGGTCTTGCAAACTTTATATGCCCCAGTACAGGGGAAGACCAGGGCCAAGTAGTGGGAGTGGGTGGGTAGGGGAGCAGGGGTGGGGGAGGGTATAGGGGACTTTCGGGATAGCATTTGAAATGCAAATGAAGCAAATAAATATCTTATAAAAATAGAAAAAAACAATAAAAATAAAGAAAGGAAGAAAAAGGGTTAGAGATTATAAACAAAAAGAGAAATTTGTCGATGTTTGAAACAACACTTAGCATATACTGTTTTATCAAGTAGCTAAAGTGTAGTTGTATAAATTACAGAGTCTGAAGAGCAAAAGAACATGAAGTTATAATATTTTTCCATTTAAAAAGATTCTCTCAACTTTGGACACCACTACGTTATTTCTTCTAGTGCAGTGACATCGTAGTCGTACCTTAGTTCTAAAATTCCAAAAAGGAAATATTTCAAACTCCCAAGTTCATAATCTGAATTCTACTACTATATCTGATCAAATGCATATAAATCTGCTAGTTTGCCCACAGTTTAAGTACTGCTGATACTGTTTACTATTTATTATCCGCTGTTTAATTATTTCTATTACTTCATTTCCTTTAATTTATTAGTTAAGCTTCTTTCTTTTGCCATACATATGTAAAGTCAGTTCAATAGTTTTGAGCTTTCATACACTTCCTACTTTCCCATCTCCATTCTTGTTTCAATACACCTTAGAGATCCCCTTGTCTCCTATCATATAGTATAGCTTTTATCATCTGTAAAAATGGAGGAGTTATGACAGCCTTCTGTTCAGGTTAGTAGGCTACTGTGTTCCTTCTACCAAAACTAATAGCCTAAACCTTCTCAGTCTTTTCAGACTTATGATATATCATTCTTCATAACTGTTTTAAAAATATAACATTGTGTGTGTGTGTGTGTGTGTGTGTGTGTGTGTTAGTTTTAAAACCACTGTCTAACTCAAGTGACACTGAGTCAAAAGAAACAGCTTTGCTGCCACAGTCCTTGTGTTTGAAGCCCCTGATCCCACTGTCATCAGGCAGTCAATGGTCCCAGTGAATTCCTTGATCTAAAGACTACATCTTTGCGCCTTGGGCCCTAGAACCTTGACATTCCTCATCTGAAAGGCTTTTTCCCATGAGCTCTGGGGAGCTGATCCCAGTCATCCACAGGAGGCCACCTTACCCTACCAATCATCCACACCTTACCCTACCTGCGCATATGACCCTTAACTGAAGAGTGGCTTTGGGAAACTTGAGAGTGGTGGAAGGATCTGGGATGTGCAGTACCCATCCCTCACAGTAAACAAATCAAAAAATGAAAAGTGGTGTAATGGTGTTTTTTCCCCACTACCATGCCCTCACCTGGACTTCCATGAGTCTAAGAATCCCAAAGTCTGTTTGCTAGGTCATTATAGGTGGGCATTATGAATGTAATAGCAGAGGAATAGCCTATGTAGTAGTTCATTTGTTTGATTTATATTTTTAAGTATTTTGACATATTGCCTAAATCTTCTATAAGTATATCTTTCCTAGGTTATGGAAATGTTTATGTATAAAACAACTATACCCAGGTTTTTCTTTAATTACTAATGTCATAAGAATGGCTTGGAGTGTATAACTGCCATTGTTCTATCCACTTTAAACTTATATGGTAATGCCAAAAAGTGACATTTTAAAATATAGCTAGTCTGGAGACCAATGGAAATGTTCTCATCTTTTAGTTTTATCTACTTCCTGACCTTAGATGCACATGGATGGGAAAGCATGGCAGGAAGATGGGCGGTGGTACTTCATAGGGCTGGCTTCATGTGGATGGCAGGTCTTACTAGGTTAGTGCAGTTATTCCTAAGTTTCATTTCTCTTTCACTAATGCAGAAATGGTTCTTATTTTTATGTAGGTATCATTACTATGGCATTGGCATCAAAGAAAGCAGTGCATATTACCACTCTGTTTATTCTGGAAAGGGCTTGACAAGGTAAAGTAATAACATATACATTTCTTCATGTCTTTAAGTACATGTGATATCTAGTCAATGAATTGCTTTGTAATTTCGCTTACTATGAAAATGTTTTCTTCTAATTATCAAATGTAATGTCAGTATAGTATGAAAATTGCCATGATATAGTCTAGATTACTTGATAAATTGTATAATTTTAATGGTTAATGAGAAAGTAATGATTAGCCAAATGTCCCCCAGGAGATGAGGAGGAGAATCCAAGGGAGGAGAAATGTCTTTAAGTTTATACTCAGGGGCTGGGGAAGATGGCTCAGGGGTTAAGAGCACTTGTTTTTGCAAAAGACTCATATCCTCTAACTAACAACCATCTAAAACTCCAGTTCCAGAGGATCCAACGCTGTCTTCTGGCCTCCATGATAGCCAGACATACATGCAACCATAAACATCCATACACATAACATAAAAATAAAGAAATCTTTTAAATATTTTCATTTACTCATAAGGTTGCAGCTATTTTCAGGCTGGATTTAACAAAAACAAAGTTAAAAATGTGATTTTTTTAAAAAAAACTTGTTTTAAAAATCTGTATGTTTGAATAATACCTTAGCAACACAAAAAGGTTATTATAATAATTGCTAAACATAATCTTTGAGTACCATATTGCTTATTAAAACAGTATGATATGATTGTCCATTTGAGTCTCTGTGACAAAACTCCATGTTACTATAAAGAGCACATTGTTTCAGCTGTCATGAACTATCAGGAGCAGGATATTAATATGTTAGGTTATAATCAACAAGACCAGTTGAGTACACAACTTTTAGAAAAATGTTAGAGCAGACTAATTAAAACTTAACCTGAGATTTCCTCATGGCATGGTTATGGAGAATTACTTATGACTTGTAGAAAAATAACTAATTTTTTTTTTTTTTTTTGGTTTTTTGAGACAGGGTTTCTCTGTGTAGCCCTGATTGTCCTGGAACTCACTTTGTAGACCAGGCTGGCCTTGAACTCAGAAATCCACTTGCTTCTGCCTCCCAAGTACTGGGATTAAAGACGTGCACCACTACACCGGGCAGAAAAAGAACTAATTTTAACAGTAAAGTATCTTAGGGGAAAAATTAGTCACTTGAGTTATACTACAATTAATTTGGATATTACAGTAGTAGGTTAGTGGTGAATAACCACAGTAAAATGTAAATACAAGCTAAGACACATAAAAAACTTTAGTATAAAATGTTTTTGCTTATCTCAAATTTTGCCCAACTTCCTGAGATATCTTCTATTTTAATTTCTTTTCCCAAATCATTTATGGACATTTCAGCAATGATGGTGTTATAAAACAGATCACTTTTAATATACTCTGTGTTATCTTGCTGTAATGATAATTTCTTTCAAACTAATGGAAAGTTTATGTTTTTTAAGGTTTTCGGGGAGCAAACTGAAGAATGAGGTAGGAACACTTTTTATCTGTTTCACATCTGCTATGTGTCTTAGAACATCAGAAAGTTTTGTTACCTAATAAAAAAACTAAATGCTATTTATTGGGTGCCAATTTAAAACAAGAACTCCAAATACAGTTAAGTCAGATTTTGAGTGAGACTCTTTGCATGGACCTGCTCAACAGCTTCCAGTTGGCTTGCTTGGGATAATTTTCAGTGATTTAATACCATCTACTTAGAAATTGAAAAGTAGGCCCCTACTGACCTAAGAATTTCTACTTCAGTGACTAGAAAAGCTTAAGTAGAGGACGTAGAAACAAATTGTTAACTGAACTATACTGATTCAGGAAAAAGCTTTTATAGTTGTCAGGAAGCCCCAATGCTGTACCGCCCTGCTGTTTGTTCTGCTACTCTGTGTACACACACACACACACACACACACACACACACACACACACACACTAATACACATATACAGGCATATGTTCACATACACACACTTCCACAAGCACATATACATGCTTGCATACCTACATGTACACACACATGCATGCATGCATCCACACACATGTACTTGCACATGTACACAATTCACACACACACTATATGAAATCTCTTTCCTTTGGCTACCCCTCCAACCTCTCCTTAAAGAACAGATCCTCAAACTGACTTTATCTAAGTGAGTTAGACTACCATTAGGGACTGCATGGCTAATTAGGCACATGATAAGACCTTCATTATCTTTAGCTTAACTAATCATTAAAATAAGGTGCCATAGAATCCAAGGCACATGATAATGTGTTGTGTGGTAAATCATAACTCAAGGTAAAGTGTAACTCCATTTATTTGATGAAATAATGCAAGCATATTATCTTAAGAAATAATAAAAGGCCCCAACCCTCTGAAATGACCAGTTTCTTTCCAGTACTTTAAAAACAGTTAATGGTTAATTACACAATAAACTCCAGATTACTTTTTTTAATCGATGAAATAATAGCTTTTATTAAACAAACAATCATGAAACTGCAAAAATATTGACATAGAAATACACGTTGGTTCATTTAAGATTAGGTCAATAGGGGTTGTCAGTGATTTCACTCAGGTGTCCTTCCAGTCCAATGAGATGGCCACTGAGCTTTGATGCATCCACTGATCTGCCCTGTGTGCTGCACATGTTAGGTCACAGAATAAAAGGAAAACATGTCTGAGATCTACTCATTCCTCCTTAGGGAACTACATCACTAATTCACATTTAGCTAATAAGATATTTAATAAAGTCTTCTTGGCATGTGATATGGGCAATCCATTTTATATAAGCACCTGCAACAATAGAAATGCATTTTTGTGATGATGACTAACCATGAAAGAGCTTTCCAAAAGCTCATAACTAAGCAACCGGTTGCAGGCAAAAGGCTGAACTAGAGGCCTTGCGTGTATTAGGCAGTTTCTACCACTGAGCAGAACCCCTATTTGCCTAAAGTGACTTTTAAATGATATTTTCACAAAAATAATCAGTGCAAATCTTTAGGTCATTTTGATATTAATAATTCTGAGATAGATTGACAATCCTGTTGACTTTTAGCCAAAGCAACCAAGGCTGAGTGAGGCATGGGCATAAACATCGAGTAGGTTTCTGCTTTTTAAATCCACAGTCAAGGCAACTAATTTACATATTTATAATACTACAAGTTCTAGAGGACAAGGTAGTATGGAGATATATGTGTGGAATCTAAAACATGTATTTATGAATTAAAAATTTATGACAATCAAAATTTATTAACCACTGTGTTTATTAATTTCTTCATCTTTTCTTTTTTATTCTAATTGTTATTTGGCTTCTGTTGTGTCCAGCTTTTGTTTGCTTATACATTCTGAAGTGCTTAAAGATTTGCAAAGTCATGTATAATAAATAATAAAATCCCATATACTCACCATCCTGACATGGCATGACAATAAAGGTACACTTCTTCCCTTCAAACTAAAATGTGGAAAGGCAAATTCAGGTGGATGTTGCAAACCCTATGACAGAGAGTTGAAGGAGCTTCTGGTGGGTGCTGTTTCTTGTCAGGTCACCAGCTGTGAAGCAGCATGGGACAAAATGGGTTGAAGGAGCTTTTAAAAAGTCAGTAGTTCTCAAGCAGTATTCCCAGGGTTGGGAATGCAGTCCAAATGTCCCCAGTTGCCCACCATATGCAGAACTCTTTTGAAAGACACATATTAGTTACATATATTTCTGGGAGAAGTAGGAAAATCCAAATAATTTTTGGCAATGCTTCATTTCTCTTGGATCTTCTGTTGAGACATGTGGAAACAGTCTTAGAAAACATGGTAGGAAATTATGAAATTTGGATGACAGGAGTCTGCAGAAATATTGAAGAGTAGCCATAATTTTTAAAAAGCACAATATATCAAAATTAAAATTATAAGAGATACTACTGGTTAGTTCCACTAGATATTATAAATATTCCAATTCTTTCTAACTTAATGTATATGTATATGTATATGTATATATTATATTCTAATAGACATCTTTATTGTAATTAATTTTTGAAAGCAATCAAAACAGCTATAGACTTTATATAGAATATATAGAAAATAATAATTAGGAGAAGTATAAACCAGAAGACTCCATAAAAGGACATATCTAATGGATACAAAAATATTATGAGTATCTAATATGGATGGACTGTAGACAGAAAAAAAATGCAGTAGAGATTCAGTAGCTGAGAAAATTCCCTAGTATAAATAAATATTGAATGTGTGGTTAGAGTTGACTGCAATAAAAAGGGATGAAGATAGTTCTCAAAGTCTTGCTTCAAGTGCTTGCTAGAGGAAGTTGGGTTACCAAAGCAAAGGTAACATGAGTTACACCTGTCTGCACAAAGGCTGCCTTGATGCTTTTGCAAGAGTAAAGCAAAGTTACTCTTGTTGTTATTGTTGTTTTGCTTTTCTACTAATATGTTTGATAATAATCTTAACATATTGATCTCTTATACTCTGTGTGCTTGATAGAAAGACATAATGATAGCAGTTTTGTAGTTTATTTCACCTCAAACCTATAGTTTTGGTTGCTGTAGTTCTTGTTTACTTGCTTTTTCTTCTTTTACTCTTTAAGGACCTCACATATGCATAGGTTGTTTTTGGATAAAATCTGCCCCACTTTTCCCTCTTCAAGTAAAACTTAGGTAGGTTTTCACAGGTGGTATCTCATCAGAAATGGACTCTTATTCCCCCAGATACCACCAATTACAAATAGCTCCTGAGCTAGGGTGGGATTTCATGGGTTCCTCTGAAGCACATGCTGGGATCTTTGGCTGGCCTGACCTTGTGCAGATCATGTGCATGCAGTCACAGCAACTGTGAGTTCTTTTGTGCAATGGGACTATCACTTCTAACAAATACTGTTTTGCTGTAGATGTGTACAACCTCTGTCACTTGCCATCTTTCCACATCCTAGAGCATGCTAATCTTTAACTCGGGAAGAAAAGAGGTGTGATATAGATGTCCCAATGAAAGCTGAGTGCTCCACAGTTTCTTATGCTATGCCCATTGGCCAGTTGTAGATCCCTATACTAATAACTTTCTAGTACAAATGAAGCTTCTCTGATAAATAATGAGAGACACGCTAATCTATGTGTATAGTGATGAGTCATTAGGAGTTACTTTAAAACTATGTCCATTTAGCAGAATAAAAGTATTGTGTTTTCATCTAGGACTTATGACTAGTCTAGACAGAGATAGTATTTATAAGTATATGATGGGATATGGTAGCTACTAATTACAGGAAACCATTAAACAAGACTAAAAATTTTAGTCACACAAGCTATATTTCAATTGATTATAAATTATATGCAATGAATGGTTACTATTTTAGACAGAATAAATTCAGAACATTAACATCATAAAAGTTCTATTGAGCAGCACTGTTCCATGATGTGTAAAAAATATGATACATTAGAAATGTAGCTCCTAGCCAGGCATTGGTGGCGCACACCTTTAATCCCAGCACTTGGGAGGCAGAGGCAGGCAGATTTTTGAGTTCGAAGCCAGCCTGGTCTACAAAGTGAGTTCCAGGACAGCCAGGGCTACACAGAGAAACCCTGTCTCAAAAAAAGAAAGAAAGAAAGAAAGAAAGAAAGAAAGAAAGAAAGAAAGAAAGAAAGAAAGAAAGAAAGAAAGAAAGAAAGAAAGAAAGAAAGAGAAAGAAAAGAAAAGAAAAGAAAAGAAAAGAAAAGAAAAGAAAAGAAAAGAAAAGAAAAGAAAAGAAAAGAAAAAAAGAAAAATGAAAGAAATGTAGCTCC
Organism: Mus pahari; assembly: GCF_900095145.1. NCBI lineage: Eukaryota > Metazoa > Chordata > Mammalia > Rodentia > Muridae > Mus > Mus pahari. The sequence goes on from NC_034598.1 coordinate 17,681,629, forward strand.
TTTTTCAAAGATCAAGTGACCATAGGTGTATGGGTTCATTTCTAGGTCTTCAATTCTTTTCCACTGATCTACCTGCCTGTCACTGTACCAGTACCATGCAGTTTTTATCACAATTGCTCTGTAGTACAGGTCAGGCATGGTGATTCCACCAGAGGTTCTTTTATTGTTGCGAATAGTTTTTGCTATCCTAGGTTTTTTTGTTATTCTAGATGAATTTGGAAATTGCTCTTTCTAACTCTATGAAGAATTGATTTGGAATTTTGATGGGGATTGCATTGAATCTGTAGATTGCTTTAGGCAGGATGGCCATTTTTACTATATTAATCCTACCAATTCATGAGTATGGGAGATCTTTCCATCTTCTGGGATCTTCCTCAATTTCTTTCTTTAGGAATTTGAAGTTCTTATCATACAGATCTTTCACTTGCTTAGTTAGAGTCACACCAAGGTATTTTATATTATTTGTCACTATTGTGAAGGACATTGTTCCCCTAATTTCTTTCTCAGCTTGTTTATTCTTTCAGTAGAGAAAGGCTACAGATTTGTTTGAGTTAATTTTATATTTATATTCACTGAAGTTGTTTATCAGGTTTAGGAGTTCTCTGGTGGAATTTCTTTGGTCACTAAAGTATACTATCATATCATCTTCAAATAGTGATATTTTGAAATCTTCCTTTCCAATTTGTATTTCCTTGACCTCCTTTTGTTGTCTAATTGCTCTGGCTAGGATTTCGAGTACTATATTGAATAGGTAGGGAGAAAGTGGGCAGCCTTGTCTAGTCCCTGATTTTAGTGGGGTTGCTTCAAATTTCTCTCCCTGTAGTTAGATGTTGGCTATTGGTTTGCTGTATATTGCTTTTTCTATGTTTAGGTATGGGCCTTGAATTCCTGATCTTTCCAAGACTTATATCATTAAGGGGTCTTGGATTTTGTCAACTTTCCCAGTATCTAATGAATTGATCATGTGGTTTTTGTCTTTGAGTTTGTTTATATAGTGGATTACATTGATGATATAGTGGATTACATTGATGAATTTCCTTATATTGAACCATCCCTGCATCCCTGGTATGAAGCCTACTTGAACATGATGACTGATCATTTTGATGTGTTCTTGGATTCAGTTTGTGAGAATTTTATAGAGTATTTTTGCGCCTATATTCATAAGAGAAATTGGTTTGAAGTTCTCTATTTTTGTGGGATCTTTGTGTGGTTTAGGTACCATAGTAATTGTGGCTTCATAGAGTGAATTGTGTAATGTTCCCTCTGTTTCTAGCTAGTGGAATAATTTGAAGAGTATTGGTGTAAGTTCTTCTTTGAAAGTCTGATAGAACTCTGCACAAAACCCATCTGGACCTGGGCTTTTTTTGGTTGGGAGACCATTAATGACTCTTTCTATTTCTTTAGGGGTTATGAGACTGTTTAGGTGATTTTTCTAATCTTGATACAATTAACGCACCACATGAAGCTCAAGAAGAAGGAACACCATAGTGTGGATACTTTGGTCATTCTCAGAAGGGCAATCAAAATAACCATGGGAGGAGGTACAGAGACAAAGTTTTAAGCAGAAACTGAAGGAAAGGCCATCCGGTGACTGTCCCACCTGGGGATCCATCCCATATACAGTTACCAAACCCAGACCCTATTGTGGATATCAACAAGTGCTTGCTAACAGAAGCCTGATATAGGTTTCCTGAGAGGAGTAAGACTGTTAGGGATAATTTGTAGCCTCCCTAGTACCCACTGGTACGAAAAAAGCTAGTCAGCAGGGAGGTAGCTTCCAGTTCAGTGTCAGTTTGATTATTCCTCTATCTCCTGCAAGTGAAATGTGTGGTACCTTTAGCAATAGGGTCTTACCATTTAATTATTAATTGCCAACCAACATTAGTGATAAACGCTGTTACTTTTAAGTATCAGGGTCCTTTCTGATGAACAGCTTATAAAGAGGTAGCCTGCTTCAGACACTTGGATGTTAATTTAATAATATTATGGTTTTAGGGAATAGTTCTATCTACCCAGGCAAAATACCTCTGTTCAAATTCTTTTTAAAACATTAGTTTTGTTTAACTTATAAAGTTGTAGGTTTCCTTATAATTTCTTTTTTCTTTTTTTATTTATGTATATGAGTACACTGTAGCTGTACAGATAGTTGTGAACCTTCATCTAGTTGTTGGGAACTGAATTTAGTACCTCTGCTCCCTCCGGTCAGCTGGGTGGTTTGTGAGCCACCATGTGGTTGCTGGGATTTGAACTCAGGACAGCGCAGTCAGTCCTCTTACCCACTGAGCCACCTATAATTTCAAAATACATTCTTAGTTTTGGTTGACCCTCTCCTCATCCCAAACTCATCTCATCCTCTCTCTTCTCATGTAAATCTTTCTTCTCCCATTGTTCCTGCCATGACTTTCATATCCCACATGCTTACTCCCCTTTGCCACTTTCCCAAAAGACTATGCATCTCTAGAAGAACTTTAATGGGTCCTTTTCTGTTTCCTGACTTTTACACATAAATACACATTTGTAGATTATAAGATAGCATTGTCTTATGAGAGAGAACATGTGATATTTGTGTTTCTGATTTCAGGTTACCTAAGTTAATATGTTTTTAAATTCCTAAAATTTTTCTGCAAATTTCATTTTTCTTTACACACAACTGGATGAAAATTTAAGAATAGCTCTCTTATTATCCATTTTATTTTATGTACATCTACACTGGTACCATTTTCTTGCTACTATAACTAGAGTAGCATGGATGTGCACATTGCTTTGTCATAAGATATAGAATCCTTTGGGCATATATGTTCAGGAGTGTTATTACTGAGCCTTAGGATAGATCTATGTTTAGAGAAACTTCCATATTGGTTTCCATAGAGGCAATCCAGTTTGCACTCTCACTAACAATGAATGAGGTTTGCCTTCCTTATACCTTCATGAGCATTTATTGTCATTTGTTTTCTTGAGGCAAATAATTATGATCAGGTAAAATGGAATCCTCAAAATAGGGTATTATGTGGGTTTGTGTGCATGCATTCAATTGTATGTGTGAATACAGGCCTGTTCATGCCAGTGTATTTATGAAAGTCAGAGAAAAACAAGGGTTGTCAGTTATCAGTTTCCACTTTGGTACTACATAAACCTGGCAGCTGGCAAGAGATGTCCAGGGGATTTGCATGTCTCCACTGCTCTTCTTGTCTTAGGAGGGTCAGGTTTACAGATACATGGTACCTTTCTGAGACTATGTGAGTTAAGGCAGTTCAAATTCAGGCCCCCACATCTGCACAACAAGACCCTTTTCCCACTGAATCAACTTTGCGGAAGTCAAACTCATGATTCTCTTCTTTTCAAAATTCTTTCAGTTTCCTATTCTATATCTTGATTGTTTTGTTGTTGTTGTTGTTGTTGATGTTGTTGTTGGGTTTGGGGGGTTGTTTTGTTTTGTTCTGTTTTTTGGGGGGTGTTTTGCCTTATTTTTGTTTTTGTTTGTTTTTGCTTAGTTTTCAAAGTTCCTTGTAGTTGTGGTTTTCTGTCAGATGTGTACCCAGAAAAGAGTTCACTCACTCTAAGGACTGTCTTTCTGTCTCTTTACTCAGCTAACTGCTTCCATTACTGTACAGAACACTTTTTTTTTTTAATCTCATAAAATCCCATTTGTTAATTGTTGGCCTTATTCCCTGAGCAACCAGATCCCTACTTAAAACATTACTCATTGTCTTCCAAGGGTTTTCCTGGCTTTTTTTTCTTGAGCAGGCTTAGAGTTTCAGGTCTTACATTAATTTCTGTGATTTGTTTGTAGGTGATGTAGGTCAGAGTGAATGGCAAGGATATTGTTTCATTCTTCAATATGTAGATAATCAGTTTTCTCAGTACCATTTGTCAAAGACTCTGCCCTTTCTCCAACGAGTACTTTTTGGCATCTTCTTCCAAAAGATCGGGTGGTGATAATAGTGTGACTTCCTTTTTTCCAGCTCTTGGTTTGGGTTAAATTTTGTCTCACACATGTAGAATTACAAAGTCGTCATCACTCCTTAGAGATAATCTCTTATTTTCATATATTACAATGAAGAAAATTCCCCCATACCCATTTTGTTTCTCCTTCATATTAACTGTTCATGGTTAATTGAATGATGCCATATCAAGATTAATCTCACCCCTCCCTCCTTGGGACATGCTTGTCAAACATTTGCAGATTGTTCTCATGTTCTCTTTGTCATCCTGTAGTGACACTGGGCCACTTAGATCCTTTCTTTTCCCACAAGTCAGACTGTTACCTTATAATCACATTTGTCTCTTTTCTGTAGGACCCTTCTTCTTTTTGCTTAGAAATAAAGTTAATAGTTTACCTACAAATACTGAAGTCAGCAGTTGAGAAAGAAGAAAAGAAACCAAAACAAAGAAGAAAACCAAAGAAACAAAGCAGACCTCTGTAGCCACTCTGTACTACATAACCTAGCTTCTCCTGTAGCATAATCACAGCAACAAGGACATGAAAAGATAGCCAGTCCTTTCTATTTTTGTGTCACACACTCTGGAAAGGATAGTATCATTTCTGACCTTTGGCATCCTTATACATACTTAATAATATGCCCAAAAGAAATGTGGTTTTGTAAGTTTTTCCTTGGGCTGCGTTGCTGCTTGGGTATCTTCTATCTGTATTGCTACCTTCCATTACACAAAAATATTACCATTGTGAAATCTTAAAAATGTTAATATAAAAGTATATAGTTTGCTCCTCAATATTTCCTAGCGTGCTAAGCAGTTTTGCTGGGAAATTCCTATTTATAATACCCTGATGCACAGAGATATGCAACCATGTCCTACCGAACTGATTAAAAGAGAGACATCTTTCATACATCATTTGTCTTCTTTCTTCCCTACTAATAAAAGGTTAGCAATCTCTAGGACACATTCCTATATTTCTGTCTCAGTTTTATGGCTTAACAGTGCATCCCCAGCCAAATGTGCTGCTTAATTTTTTTTCAGTTTTACTCTCTGTAAAAATGGGATAATTTGTTTCACATTTTTTTTTTATTTAGTATTCAGGTTTGTGATTTTTCAAATACTAAGTTCCAGTTCATTTATTTTGTACTATTATATAGAACTCCATTATGGGGAAACACCAAGATAAATGTGTTCTTTATGTATTTACCTAGATAGTTTTAAATATGAAAAGCAATATTGATGTGAGAATCCCACAGACACTTATGCATAGCAGCAGGGATCCCGATCCTAGCTTATACTCTCTCTTCATTTCATTATGTCCCCTTTGTCCCTAATGTTTACAGTAAAATTTCCTTCTCACAACCTTTTGGGTAAACTCTCTGACTCTTTTCTTACCATATTTAACATCCTAGTGACATACACTCCAGTCAGAATTTATACCAGCTTAATTTCTGTAAACCAACTACTTTACATTTCAGTGGTGTCACAAAATTACATTCTGTGTATGTGTATGTGTGTGTGTGTGTGTGTGTGTGTGTGTGTGTGTGTGTGTGTTTATGTATGTGTGTGTGTGCCCCAAAACATAAACTAATAGTTACTGGTTATTAAAGTATATAGAAAATGAAATATGGCAGTAAAAAGTAAAATTTATAGTACTAATGCTTATATTAATAATTGTTTATTCTTATGTATTAAACCTTAACTCAAGTGAAAACAGGAAATAAAGTTCATTTGACTTTTATAATTACTTTGTGTTTATTCCCCCTTTTCCTTAGCTCTTTATTTCTTGATACAGCTTCAGGTACTCTATGGCTTTCTTTCATTTCAGCCTGCAGTACTCTGTAAGCTTGCAAAGTAACTTACCTATGGTATCCAGTTCATTCTGCTTATGTATGTATGTATGTATGTATGTATGTATGTATGTATGTATGTATGTATGCTTATGTATGCATATATTATATATGTTTTATATAATTCCAGGTAAACATAAAATTGTTCCTATAGCTTTTCCAAGAGTACTTAGTACTATTTACCCTTCTATTCCCTCTCCCTCTTACTGCCTTCCCCATTTATGAGATCCCTCCTGATTTCTTCATTTTCCCTTTCATACCATGTGTGCTCACCTAGCCCTGTCTCTAGAGTACCTTCACCCACATTTCCCAACTTGGTCCTTCTTTACTTTCCTGGTTTCTGCTGTCACTCTAGGTTATATAGCCACATCTAAAGATTCAGAGCTAGGCGCTATGCACAAGAGAGAATATGTGAGTGTATCTCTGGGTCTGGGTTAACTCATATGAATATGAGTTACACATGTGAGTGTGTATATCTCTGGGTCTGGGTTAACTCGTATGAATATGAGTTGTATGTTAGTGTTTATATCTCTGGGTCTGGGTGGGTGGAGCAGTGAGCATGACTGAGCAAATATCTGTCACATAGGATGTCAAGTCCTTTGGGCATACTCCAGTGAGTGACATAGCTAAGTTATATAGTAAATATATTTTTAGCTTTTGGAGAATTCCCTGCACTGATTTCTATACTGTACATACCAGTGTGCAATCTCATCAACAGTGAGTGAGGGTTCCATTTTCCTGACTTGATTGCCAGCATTTGGTTTCAGTTGTTTTGTTCACCTTTACCTTTCTGAACCAGGGTAAGAAATCTTGTAATTGTTTTGCTTTTCATTTCCCTAATTGCTAGACAAAACAAACTTTTTGAGATGTCACTTATCTATTTTTATTCCTTCTATTGAAAAAAATCTATAGTCTAGTTTTTAGTTGGGTTGTGATTTTTTTTTACACTGTTTTTGAGCTCTCTGTGCTTCTAAATATAAATCCTCAGTCAGATGTATGAGATCTTTTTTCCCAGTGCATGAGCTTCCTCTTTGCTTGGTTGATTGGTTCCATAGTTGGATAGATGCTTTTTTACTTTATGAGGTCCCAGGCCGATCTTAACTCCTGGACCAATGAAGTCCAGCCCCTGCATGGTTTTTGGTTGGTAGTTCAGTCTCTATGAGCCCTCATTTGGCCCAGGTTAGTTGACTCAGTAGTTCTTGTGGTGTCCCTACGTGTTCAATCCTATCCCCTACTCTTCTACAAGACTCACCACACACTGACTGATGTTTGGGTGTAGGTCTTTGCATCTTTTACCAACCACTGCTGGATGAAACCTCTCAGGAGTTAATAGTTGGCCATTCCTGCAATCTCTGCTCCATCTTTATTCCTGTGCATCTTTTAGGCAAGACAAATTTTGGGTCAAAGGTTGTATAGGTGGGGTGATGTTCCCCCAACCTCCACTGACTACAGGAGGTGGCCACTTTAGTCTTTATATCCCCAGCTGTTAGGAGTCTTTGTATCCCCAACTGTAAGAAGTCTCAGCCAGGGTCACTTCCATAAACTCCCAGGAGCCTTCTGAGTAACGCTTCTGCTTTCTTTTTCTTTTTCTAGAAGTTTTGATATCTCAGGGTTTACACTGAGGCTATAACTTGGTCTTTCCTTAAAAACTGAATTCTTTACTTTCATAAGTTAGCATTGTTTTTCTTTTTGGCGTACAGTATCCATCTTTGCTGGTTCACTGGCAGTGTTCATATATGGCAAACCCAAAACACAGAAAATCTTTGGAACAGATCTTGAATGATGAACTCTAATTAAATGGAGTGGATTGAGATCGACTTGCAACTGTAGCAGCATATGGGAATTATTTGTGTAATCGTTTTTGACTAGTTTTAAATTTTGGTTTAATACCCATCATGCTTTAAAATATAGGTGAGGGCTAAACTTTATAACAATTAGGAGTATTTGATTTTTATGTTAACATAAAGTTGATTTAAATGCTTACACAGAATCTCTCCTTATAGAACCAGTGGTTCTAAAAATATTCGGTGTTTAAAGACTCAAAAGTCTTCCCAGCCTTTTTCCTGCTTTACCATGAAAGTCTAGAAGAAAATACAGAGCCTGGAACTGATTAGAGAGGGAGAAAACCCCACCTATGTATGCCAGTAATCAATCTTTAGTCTAGTAAACATAGTCAATAGGACTTAGATAAACAAGGAAACATGAAGAACCCAGAAGTGTGGGGAAGCTAAGAAGGAAGGACAGAATTCCATCTTTCCCATCATTTCCCATATTTGTAATTTTATTTCTAACCCAAACTTTCGATTGCAACCCTACTTACTTAAATCTTTTTCTTTTAGTTTTAGTTTTTGTTTTCCGAGACAGTGTCTCAGGTAGTCCAGGGTGCCCAGGGCTCTCTGTGTACATGAGGCTGTCCTTGAACTCCCAGTTTTTTTTTTTGTTTCTTCCTCCCAAGGATTACTGTTCTTGAAAGGTTTGTTAAAGTCTGTTTCTGGAGCTGGAGCAATCAGTTCTGTCCTGTGGGACATTGGTGGAGGCTTCAGGTCCATTGTATAGAAAGCACTCACTCTTCCTGTGCAGGTTTCCTATAGGTGCCAGCGCTGCAGCATTCCATAACCTTACAAATATGTGTTTGCATTCTTTTCTAATTTGCTGAAAACTGCATTCTTCTGGAAATGCAAAGGAATGGCGAACACCCAGACTCAGTGTGGTGGACTCTGATGTGGAGCAGCACAGATGAACAGTTTGGAGATCAGATGACTTAGATTCTGGTAAAGTCTTAGCGGTAGTTAACCCACCTAAGACTGAACAAGTCAATCAGATTGTGACCATCTTGCTTATATTACTGGTAAATGCAGAGTTGGGATCCAGCAATCCTTAATTTTGTAGCTAAAATAATTTTTAGCAATTCCAGAAGTAGATCTTCCAATATACCCCATTAATAATTATGAACTTACATTTACTCTGAAAGTTGCAAAAAATGACAAATATTCAAAACAAAACTCTCAATGTTCGTTTCTGCTTCATTACTAAATTTGGGATTTGACATTTCTTATTTTGTCTTTTTTTTTTTTTTCCAGAGCTGAGGACAGCCTTGTACTTGCTTGGCAAGCGCTCTATCATTGAGCTAAATCCCCTACCCTGGGATTTGACATTTCTTTTTGTGCTTCTCTTAATTACAGGGTGGTTTTACTCGTAAATACTCACTTAGCTCCAAAACAGGAACACTTCTTCCAGAATTCCCCAGCGCTCAACATCTTGTGTACCAAGGATGCATTTCTAAGGACAAGGTATCAATTAAAGACACTTCTTTATTGATTTTCTGATATGCTGACTCCATATCTCCTTTTGTTTGGAATCTTATGGCACTTGCAGGAAGCAATCAGAAATCTGCATTATCACACAGAATTGATTGATTTATAGGAGAGACAAATGTTTACTGAAATTGATTAAACACTTTGCAATTAATTATTTACCATCTCTATGATAGTGTGTAATCAGAAGGTGATAAAATAAATCCCAAGGGCTAAGATTATTTTTATTTAAAATTCAAACTTGAGGGTAGAAAAATACTAGAATGTGACTATTACATCCTGATTTTCAATGGTAAGCTTTGTGTTTTGGATTGGCTTTAGTTCAATTTTTATTTCAATAAATAGTCACCAAGCATTTCTCTAGTATGTAATCTGTTCCTAGCACTGAGAAAGAACACTAATTAAACATAAGTGTTACACAAGATGATAAAAGGGAGAAGCATTTTCATTGGGTATTCCTCAATATTAATCTCCAATGCTTCTTTAATAATCTCTCACAGTAAATCTTCATTTCTGTACTTGTAGAGTCATTTGTTGGAGAATCACTACAATTTATTAGTGAATACCATTATTGAATCAGAGTTTAATAATCTTTATATGTTTCCTTCAAGTAGAGCTCATTATACTCACATTGGATGAAAGTGCTTTTGACACGATTCATATTTTGAGGTGCAAACACAGGAATGTTGTAAATAAAACTGAATTACTTTAGCAACTTTGTAGAAAGAGGAAATAAACATAGAAAATTGAATTTTAAGCTATTGATACGTAAGTAGAAATGCAGAGTAACTATAGGACATATTTGGATGACTGATGGGCCTCACTAGGTAAGAATAGGGCAAATATTGAAGAAAATTCTCAGATTGAAATCATACTATCCTCGCTATTCTTTCCTCCAACCACAGTACTCAAAGTTAACATACTGTTTCTTCATAGATATAGTGACTTCATACCAGAGAAATTGCCAATAAATGCCAACATGTAGCATATTATAGGGAGAGCAGTGGAAATCAGTGGGATTTCACTTTTTGGAGGAAGAGCTGGTTCAGCTCTGTGGAGAGGGCTGCTTGCATGCATACATGCCATGAAGATGTTTACTGTGTGAATCTAGCTGGTGAGAGCCAGAGAGAGAGAGAAAAGTGACAAAGAAAAATAGAGAGAGACGAGGAACCTGTGCCAGTGGTTTACTTCAGCTTCTCTGCTGGCCTACAAAGAATTCTAACCTTTCACACTCGTGAATCATCTCTCTCTCAGGTATCAGAGGTGATTATTAGAGCCCTGACTCCTAAGTTCATTCCCAGTGGACTCTTATATGAGTCTAGGGACTGACACCCATTTTTCTGAGGACAACCTAGCCCTCTTCTCACAGTTGCCAGGATCCACTGGTGGCTGGCCAATCAGCTCTTAGAAATAGGTTGGGTTTAAAGCCTAGGGTTTGAAGCACCCTTTTCACTAAGGCAGAGAGAGAGAGAGAGAGAGAGAGAGAGAGAGAGAGAGAGAGAGAGAGAGAGAGAGATTGATTCAGTGTGAGGCTGATCCCAGTAAACAACTGTGTCAAGAGCTGGCAAACACAGAAGTGGATGCTCACAGTCAGCTATTGGATGGAACACAGGGCCCCCAATGGAGGAGCTAGAGAAAGTACCCAAGGAGCTGAAGGGGTCTGCAACCCTGTAGGTGGAACAACAATGTGAACTAACCAGTACCCCCAGAGCTCCTGTCTCTAGCTGCATATGAAGCAGAAGATGGTCTAGTCAGCCATCATTGGTAAGAGAGGCCCCTTGATCTTGCAAACTTTATATGCCCCAGTACAGGGAAACACCAGGGCCAAAAAGTGGGAGTGGGTGGGTAGGGGAGCAGGGGGGGTAGGGTATAGGGGACTTTCGGGATTTGAAATGTAAATGAAGAAAATACCTAATAAAAAATTGGAAAAAAAAGAGCTGGGGCGGGAGCTGCTCTGTCACTCAAGGGGGGCTTGACACTCATGCTGGGGGCTGTTGGCACTCAAGGGGGTGGTCGGCTCCCCTCCATGTTTACTGCACAGTTGAGCTGAGACTTGCCTCTCTCTGGCACTCTCTAAGATGGTGTCTATTCTTAGAAAATCAAATCAAATAGTGTTTCTGAAGAATACAAGCACACTACAATTACAAGTTTAATGTCATAAGTCATGTAAATATTAAATAAGCACAAGAGATACTAATAATAAGATCTAAAATTTCTGATGAACTGTGTGTAAAATGGCACATTTGTAAAAAGTATGTGGAGCAAAATTGTGAACTAGTTTACACTTGTGTTAGTTGATTTTGGTGCTCAAAGGGTTAATTTTTATTACTTTATGTAAATTGGGTAAAATAATTAATTGCATTATTACATTTTTAATACACACACATATATATATCTTACTTTGATCATAATTGCTCCCAAGTACTCTGCACTTTTCCCCTCCCCTTCAAATTCTGTAACAGTATCAAAACATTAAATCTTGATTGTATCATAACTTCCCTTCCATCCTTGTTGCTGTCATCCTTAGTCTTGTTTTAAAAGTTTGCCTTGGCGATCTATCAAGAAAAGAATTGCTTTTCCTAAAGTATAGGGAAGGTTTCATCTGCTTTGATGGAAGCAGCCTCCTGGAGATATCCTATAGTCAGCATAATTCTAGAGATTGATAGTTTGTATGCCATCATTATCTAGTGGCAAACTAAACCACAAAGACAGGTGCTGTGCTCAGAATAAGGGGCAAAATTGCAAAATGTTAGAGGAAGCAATGACTATACCACGGTAGATGCTGCTGATGTGATTCAAAGAGCAAACACTCACCACTTTTTTTAACATATCCTAATCACTTTGTATGTATTAATTTAATTAGAACTTATAAGGTGAATGCTGAGTCAAAAGCTGAAACCACTGTACCACACTGCTTCTAGCAGCCAAGAGTTGATGTACTTTAGGCTAGCTATGTAGTAGGATACCTTTAATTCCAGCACTTAGGTGGAAGAAGCAGGCAGATCTCCATGAGTCTTGGGCCAGCTTGGTCAATATAGGGAATTTCAGGTTACCCAGGGCTATATAGCAAAACCCCATCTCAAAAACAAAAACATCAAAAAATGATGCAAGCTGGCATCTTATATTCATTTTCCAAATAAAACATATTTTTCTCTTTTGCAGAAAATTAAGATATTGTTTTAGCCAATAGTTCCCCTGCTACTAGATTTTAAAATGCTCTTATTACAATTATGATGTATCATGAGCATCATATCATGTCATACAGTATCAGATCACCACTTTCCTTGTCTTTTTCCTTCCCTGGGGCACAAGATCCTTGAGGCAATGATTTGACCTCCATACTAGGTCTTTTGTGTTGAACAAAATGCCTGGTCTGGTCTATAAAGGAGCTTGAAAGTATTGATTGAACAAATAACAAACACTAGAAGACTCTTTGTTCAAGCTTTTTCTTCCTTAACATAGGTTGATACTCTCATAATGATGTACAAAACTCACTGCCAGTGCATACTTGACAATGCCATCAATGGGAACTTTGAAGAGGTGAGTTGGCTGAATCTTCTCTATGTCATTACATAAACCTTCACATCCCACTCCTAAGAAGTTCAATGTGCTCTTTGCTCTACAACTAGATCCAGCATTTCTTACTACACTTTTGGCAAGGAATGCCAGACCATCTCCTTCCCCTGCTTGAAAATCCTGTTATCATTGATATTTTCTGTGTTTGTGACTCAATTCTTTATAAGGTAAGCCTTTTGGGGTGTCTTAAGCATAAAGAATTTATATCTTTAAATAACATTCTTAGTGCTTGTAATTTATTTAAATTATTTTTAAAACTTTATAGTAAACAAAGTCAGCTCAATATCTGTTTATAGCTAAGAGTAGTCTAAAATAAGACATGGTGGCTAATATATGAAAAAAATTTATTAATTTTTGTTATCTCTTTGAGGTGTATTCAGATTAGCATAATATGGCACTTAAATTCTCAGGGAATAGCATAATCAGACACCCTCATAGAATTAACACCTTTAAAATTTCTAAATGCATTACTACTCAGTTCTGTACTCAACCTAATAAGAGACCATAGGTTTCTTTAGAATGGTCACAAGAAGTGATCCTGGGAAAGAGGACCAGGTTGGCCTAGTCAAACATTTAGTGGCAAGGGGGAGAATGTCTTCCTCAGCTGAGAAGTATGAAGGCCCAACAGAAAGGTAAGACAAAATTGCAATCTGGGTACTTCAAAATAAGTGTACCTGCATTCACCTGCCAAATTGTCCTGGGGAAAAATAAGAACTGTCATTTGAAAACATCATCTGAGTTGACAAAGTTCAAGCCTGTTGGGCAAGTTAGTTTCTTCTGCACTCTCAGCTTTTCAGGAAACTAGAGGAAAAGGCAGTGGCATCATTCAGAGGCAACTTTGCAGACTCTGACAGCTGTCTGGAGAATGACAAACAAGGGACCACACTTCCATCCCCTGTTCAGTAGTCACAGAGCAACAGAGATTGCAAAGCTAAGTGCAGGCTATTCTTGTCTTTGCTTCAAGCTCACGGTGGAATGACAAGGGAGAGCAAGGACTGCCTTGTTTTGTTTTTTGCTTTAATTGAGTAAAGGTCAGTATTTACAAAGAAAGGTTCAGTTTGCCCTCAGCATGACTGTAATTTCTTACCACTTAAAAAAAGCAGTCATTAGGAGATGAGAGCTAGTTCGAATGAACACGGGAAAAATCTGGACTCAGGTACACAGCTGACACCATCATAGCAGCAATGCTGGGGCTACCACTCGGCTCTTCTGAGAAACAGCTTTCATGCCCACTCCACACATAAACATGTTTTTTTTTTAATTCTAGTCCAGTGCAATAATGTCCTGATTCTAAGTGTCACTAGGTACATTTAGTTCTCTTCCTCATAAGAGAGCCAGAGAGAAGCAGAGTACACAGCAAATAACACTGTAATCGGAGCATCGGTGAGGTCTTCATCGACTTACAGAGAACCGTGTGATTAGCAAGGCTAATTAGCATGGACAATTCATACTAGGGCTGTTGAATTACTGTCTCATGTGCTCACAGACAACTCACACTCAGTTCGGAGAGAAAAAAAAAGCTAACATTCAGAAAGGAATCATGTTAATCTCTAGGAAGGTGACAAGCAAAACGAATCGACAGATCATGACCCTGCATTAGAAATGATCCGCTGGGGGTGCTGTTCATTGGGCCGAGTGCTGTCCCAGCAGACTGGGGCTCTGGTTCAGTTCCCAGCTCTGCCTGGATGATAAGATGCAAGCTTGTTCTCCCAGAACTCCAATCATAATCATTTCTAAAGGTTTATGTTAACCCTGTTTTGCTTTGGTTAAGGTTCTTACAGATGTCCTCATTCCTGCAACAATGCAAGAAATGCCTGAAAGGTATGTTCAGCTAATAAAGCAGGACAGCCCCTCCTAAGAATCATGGCTTCACCTCATACACTGTTAATGCAATCCACTGGCTTGGAACTCATCCTTTTATCAAAAACACAATTTTTATAAAAAAAAAAAAATATGTGGAAGGAATGTGCCTTGGTCTCCATGTTTGAGCATCAGTGAATAAAATGGGTAAAGTAAAAACCTAAAGTCCCTTCAGTGTGAGACCTGCCAAAGTAAAATAAGTTGGTATCCAAGCATGATGGACCACCAATGGGCTTCTAAAATTCTTCAATGAGATTGGATGGTGAATGCATAGGGTACCCAATGGAAAATAAGCACAATAATGAACTCTACAAGGAAAATTTGGAAAATTCTTAATTACCACACAATTATGATTAACTTATTCTGCACAATCAGGAAGTGGCGTCATGAAATTATGACCTTTCAGCAAAAAACAAAGATCGTAAAGAATTTATTTAAAATATATGGAAATTTTTCACACAGCCATTTCTCCAGGCTTAAAACATAGAACTTTGGAGGGAAATGGCCAAAAATTTCTCCTGAAAACAGTATAATAATGTAAGTTCTTTTTAAACAGAGGCAGCAAACCAATTATGCCTTGACATAGTGCTCCAGTGCATGTTGCTTGATAAAAATATCTGCTTCTGAAACAACTTTATGGGATTATTTTCTTTTATATATATATATAATAGTTGGCCCTAGTTTGGTCAATAGCTTCTTTTAATTATCCATGGTGTATCCAATCTGTATTTGCAATTACTTATATATGATGATTTAGTCACAGTCAAATAGCTATACTAATTTAGTGGCCAGCAGGTGGTCATGTGACTACTTAAGACAGTAGTAAGAGCTGAGAAGAATTAAACCATATTTTTTCAAAACATGTGACTATGCACAGTTGAAAAACTAAAATCATAACATTAACATAGTGCTTCTTCCAAGAACATTCTCACATCAGTAAGTTTGGCTCTGCACTTTCCGTTTACGAGACAGCAACACTTCCAGCAATCCAAGGATACTATACTTTAGTTAATCAACTCTTTTTCATTGAATGATAAATAAATGCTGAAATATTTTTCAAGAGTAGATGTTAAACAGCATCCATTCCCTTGAATGTGTGGTGTTCCCTTCAGGAATCACGACAGAAACATATATGGATCCTGTTACCTCATCGTGTTTGCCTATTCTTTATAAATCTGATAAGACTATAGTTTTAAAGCTTCAATCGTTGTAAGCTTGAGCATTTACTTATGCTCAAAAATTACATATATTCAGTTTAGTCTTTTCAAAGGTAGAGTGTATTCCATTAAAATTTAGAACAACTCAATTGAATATTTTTGCATTTTCTTCCTTCCATTTATGTTACATTGTCAATAAATTTAAGTAGAACTACGAGAGAGAGAGAGAGAGAGAGAGAGAGAGAGAGAGAGAGAGAGAGAGAGAGAGAGAAGATGTTATAATCCCAAAATTATGAAGCGGGGAACCTGCAAGTAGAGAGAAACTTGTTTAATATCCCAGAGCCAGCTAAACCCCAGAGTTTGACCTGGGGCTTGGCTCAGTCTTCCCCCTAAGTCTCATTGCCACTACCCACAGACAAACCACAGTGACTACACAGACTGCTGCTATCAAACAAATATAAAGGTTTAGAGTTTTAAACACTTATATGTTCCTATACACACTCTGCCCCAGTTAACAACTTTCTAAGTTGACTCTAAGTCATATGATTTTGGTCATCTGTTGAATAAAATTTAGATAAGAATATATTAATAAAACTGATACTAAACATAACATATTATATTGCCAGTGTGATATCACCTAAGGAGTCGAAATGTGGAGCACAAAGCTGACATACTTTCCAAGAAATGTATTTCTCAGAAATTAATTGAGTTATGAATCATAATATGGTACTTATGTGTTGCTACCTTTGTGCTAGGCTCAAACCAGGCATTTTCCATGCGTTATTTGTTATAATTCTCAAAATAATCAAGTGACCAGATACTGTTCTCAGTCCCATTTACAGACACAGGAGCTTTAGGAACTTGAACATTTCGCTTAAGATCGTGATAGCAGCCCCAGGCTGATTCTGATTTGGCTTCAAACTCATGCTTTTGGAAGCATAGATGAACAGGACCCCTCTATTGAAAAATGTATATTCAGTACATTTTTGACTAATGTAGCACCTAACCCCAGAGTTTTCTTTGCAGCTTGTTGGCAGATATAAGAAATTTTGCTAAAAATTGGGAACAGTGGGTTGTTTCATCCTTGGAAAACTTGCCAGAAGCCCTCATTGATAAGAAAATTCCCATTTTGCGAAGATTTGTATCTTCTCTGAAGCGACAGACATCTTTCTTGCATCTTGCTCAGGTATGGGGTCAGCTGAGAATATAGGTCACCCAAATCCTTATTTGGATTAAGGATTTTTCACAATTTGAAGGAAACAAAGTATGCAACATCAAGATGCGATGTGTAACCTAGCGCAAATGCTAGACCTGAAAGGACACATAGATACAGAATTCTTTCTGTATGTCTGCATCTTAGCCAAATACATAGCACAGACATTAATGTCTTGGTTTTGGAAATGGACATGATGTGGATAATATGATGTACCGTGTGATAAGAAGCTGGATGGAGAGAATTCTGGAATTCTACGTTAGTTTCGCAAAGTTTCTGTAATTCAAATTTATTTTAAAATATATATATATATATATATATATATATATATATATATATACACACACA
>NC_034598.1:17700371-17724428 GCF_900095145.1 Mus pahari
GCCGGGCAGTGGTGGCACACACCTTTAATCCCAGCACTTGGGAGGCAGAGGCAGGGAGATTTCTGAGTTTGAGACCAGCCTGGTCTACAAAGTGAACTCCAGGACAGCGAGGGTAACACAGAGCAACACTATATTGAAAAAAAAAAAAAAAAAAAAAAAAAAAGATAGTGTGGAGACAGACTGAGGAAGACACCCAATACAGACCATGGACTCCACACAGACACATGGGTATACATAAATATGAATGTGTATTTACACTCAGACACACTCAAGAGAAAAGTTATTTATGGTTGTTTTTCTTCAAGAAACTTTTTATGAAAGCTAAACATTTTCTAAGTAGACTATACTTAATAAATTTTATTGACTTTTTTGACTATGTGCAGATTGCCAGACCAGCCCTCTTTGACCAACATGTGGTGAATGCCATGGTATCTGATATCGAAAAGGTTGACTTAAATAGTATTGGCTCTCAGGCTCTTCTTACCATATCCAACAGCACAGACACGGAATCTGACATCTACAGCGAACGTGAGTCTGCTTAGCTAACACTAGAATCTCCTAACTTTGATACCTACTGACCTCTTGGTAGGAAATGTACCTGGGAGGTTATGCCATGCATTGTAGAACATGTAAGGGCGACATTCATTGCTGTGTACTAGGTGCTAGGAGAACCATTCCGTGCAGTCATGACAACCAAAACTGTCTCTAGATCAGAGAGGGTCTCACCCTGCAGGTTGTGACCTCTTTTGGGAGTAGGGAGATCAATGAGCCTTTCAACGGGGTTGTATATCAGATATCCTGAATATCAGCCACTTAAACTACAAGTCATATCAATAACAAAGTTGCAGCTGTGAAGTAGCAATGAAAATAATTTTATGGTTGGGGGTCATGGCAATATGAAGAACTGTATTAAAGGGCCACAATAGTAGAAAGGTTGAGAACCACTTCTCTAGCTGATACTGAATGTGTCTGATAGGAAAATCACAGCTATTGAAGAAACTCTTATAGTAACGTTTTTAATTAAAAATGTTCCTTTTTAAAAGATATATTTACTGTGGGAAATGTTGAAGAAAAGAAAAGTAACTGATTATTTCACTGTCTAGAAATAACCAAAATAACCTGGAAGCAGTACAAATGGCTTTGAGTTTTCTGAATTTTCTTCCACTCTTATATGTTGTATGAACACATTTACATGTGTTCTATGCTGCTGTCATTGTACAGCATGTGAGACATATAAAGATTGTGTGTCAATACGATGCTATTAAAAGCAGAGATTTGATCCAGGATTAGGCATACTTGACAGTTAACATAACCCATGAATGTGACTACGGAGCTGTGCTCAGTACCAAGGTGTAACAGCATCAGACTATTTTCCCATCACTTTCTCTCTGCCAGACAGAACTGCTCTGTTTATAGAATATGGCTCAAGCAATGGCTTGTTCTTAGAGTCTAGCATCAAGCCTCGTTTTTGTTGGGAGAAATGCTATTTTGCATCTTGTGGTTTAGAAGACTTCAAACTCTTCAGTGATAATCCCAGCCTGTCCCCTTAAATTTTATTAAGGTTGATATCCATGTCGATAGCTCAGTTCTTCTGTGCTGGACTAAATTTGTAGAAATAAAGGGTCTTTCAGAAAGCAGAAAATCAACAAGCCTCATTTGGGCCATTCATTAACTTTTGACACATCTAAGGAGTTACTTTCATCAAATTATAGTACTGAATTAAAAAGGAATATTCATTATATGATTTATTCCCATCAAGGACAAGTATAAATGTACATATTTGAAGTATAAAGCTATATATCAGTATATTCCAAGACAGATGCATGGCTGATTACACTAAGTATTTTTGTTACCACCACCAGGATAAAACATTAACTCGTTTCACACATCTATCCATTTGTATTTCTCCTTTATGTCATAAAATTACTAATGTTTTATAGTTCAAGGATATATCTTGGGTTCAAAATGATTGTAACATATTTTAATTTTTAACTATCAACTACTAATTGTTCATAATAAGTTTTACCATGAGATTTTCACATATGTATATACTGTATGTCAATAATATTTACCCTTAATCACCACTCTTCTCTCTCCCACTCCCACTGATACACTTCCTCTTCCCAACTATTGTTTGTTCTCTCTCTACCACTCCTTCTTCCTCTCTTCCTCTTCCTTATCTGCTTTTCTCCCTCTTTCTTTTCCTCCTCCTCCTCCTCCCTCTCCTTCCCCTCCTCCCACTCCTTTTCCTCCCCCTCCTCCCCTCCCCCTCCCCCCTCCCCCTCCTCTTGTTTTTGACACCGTAGATGACTCTATTACTGTGTTCCAAGAACTGAAGGATCTCCTTAAGAAGAATGCTACAGTGGAGGCATTTATTGAATGGTTGGATACTGTGGTAGAACAGAGAGTTATTAAGGTATTTTATGAATAATTCAGAAAATATTTTTAAGAGAAAAAATGCTAACCTGGTTGTAATCTTTTGATGGGTGTGGAAAACATCCAGACAGTGTATTTTTAAACTATGTTTGTGTATTTGTGATAACAAGAATATGGGGCCGACCTAGATGACTATCAACAGACAAAAAGGTGGGGAAAATGTGGTACATATACAGTGTGGAATTTTTTTCCACCTACAAAGAAAAATGAAATTTGTTGAAAAATTAAGTGAATTAAGTGAGGTGATCCAAATTCAAAAAAGCAATACCACAAGTTATTGCTCATACATGGTCCTGGGCCTCAAAATGCATATTCATCACAGTATAACTGTCCCTAAAGCTAAGAAAGGAAGCTAAGAAATGGGTGAAAACAGGTGATGAGAAAGGATGGGGTGGGAAAAAAGACAAGTTAGAAAAAGAGGTAAGAGACTCAGGTGGATTATGAGGAACATGAATGCAGCAATAGGAAAGGAAAGGAACATCTATTAAAATACACTTTGTTTAACAACACCATAATGATATTTAATAGCATGTATGTTAATTTAAAATTTAAAAATGCTTTGTAAAGATTTTGAAGCCATATAAAAGTGAATGACCCAAATATCAAAATTAGGAATATGACTGGTTTGAAAGAGCTAGACATGGAGTTGGTTCAGTTTCTTTCTTAATCTAAAGCTACAGATGCTCTTTTTTTCTATATCAATGTTTAAAGTTATACCTGATGAGAGCATTTAGGTTAAAAGTAAACTTATAAACTGAAAATATTTGAGTCTTTCCACAAAAGCAGATTTTCTTAAGTCTGACTGGAACTGTGATCTTGTGCATTTGAAATTCTGATTCTGAAAGGTCAAAATTTTACGTTTTCTATTTAGTTTCTTCAGCTCTTTAAGTTAACCTTCAAGTCATCCATCATGAAGAGAGGCATTGAGAACAAATATGTCCCTCGCTAGCTGGCTCAAGGTGCTCCATATCAAGGAAACTGGTTATAGTCTGGGGACTTTTTGTTCTGGAAGGAAAACAGACTCTCGCTCAGGACCAGGGAAGCCAGTTAATCATTTACAGAAAAGTGCAACCCTCACTTCCTACATTACCATCTGTCCTTCTTAAAGATTCATTTTGCTTTTTTTTTTTTTTAAAAAAAAAAAAAAGAAGATAAAAATCGCCTGTGAATTATTTCAATGTATAGTTTAATTCTAATAGGAAACTAAGCTATAAAGAATAAAGATGCAGTGCCTTTAAAAAGACAAAAGAGAACAAACACAACCACAGACTGAAGCGAAAATATACCTAGGCAAATCACTTTATTTGATGAAATAAGTATGAAGCCACACCATTTACCGGCTTGTCAGACAGTTTCTCTGCATAGGTACCTGCAGAGGACACATGTGCAGCGGGAAGGCAGAGTTCACAGATTCAGCTTGTTCTTTTATTTTTAGATGAGCAAACAAAACGGAAGATCTCTGAAGAAGAGGGCTCAAGACTTTCTGCTCAAATGGAGCTTTTTTGGTGCCCGTGTGATGCATAATCTTACCTTGAACAACGCATCAAGTTTTGGTATCCAGTGTGTTTTACAATGACTGATTTCCGAATGATCTCACTCACTCCCTAGTCTTCCGTTTCCAACAGCTTGCTACTTACTTTTTTCCTTCTCAAAACGCATCTGAGTACCAAACACGTTGAGAATGGCAGTTAGGAGCTACCTTTGGGACCCAGACTCCTAGCACTGTTTCTCAGATGGGGGCATTACCTAAACCAGTCTGAGGAATGTTCTTTACATAAAGCACAGGTGTTTGAAGAGATGATGCAAATACAAACAGTTTACATAAACCATGAGTAGAAGTGCTTGCCTAGATTTCCTGCATAAAACAACCAAATAAAAAACAATAGTTGAGACATTCTCCTGGGGAACTCTTCTAGGTGTGGCATGGCCACAATGTATGTCTTTCCCAGGTATCCATGTAGCTGCACTTGATGAACCAATGTGTAACTTGGAAGGCACAGGCACCTAAGTTTCTGAACTGTCTTTCCTGATCTCTAAACCCATAATGAAATTAGCCCACCACTGGGCTAATTTCACTTTTTCAAAAGTTGCATAGCTAATTTTGCCCTGAATTTTCTGAACTTGCTAATTCTGAATTACTAACCTTACAAACCTCGAATTGCATTTTAAGAACTTTTTATAATGCTAAACAAGTGAGGGTAAACCAAAGTTTCATTCAGGGTTCAAGGGAATTAAAGTTGGATAATGGGTTGAAAGGTCAACAAGAAATAAATTATTAAATTTAGTTTAAAATTTTTATTATTTAATTTAATAATTTGACGAGCTTTTCTTATATTTCAAGTTTCTTAAAATGCAGAGCACCAAAGCCCAACTTCAGCATGAAGAGAGACTTTCGTTAGGAAACCCACTGAACAGTTCAAAGAAGATTTTTCCAGTCCACCTTTTGCATGAAAATGACTCATTTGTTTTTATTTTTGAATCAAATATGGTTCAGGCTGGAGAGACACCTTATTTGATAAAATTTTCAGACAATACTGGCCACTGTCTAATTATTTAGTACAAAGTAAACAGGAATCAAGCAGAAGAAAGCTCATTCTCCCCTGGTTAAAGCTTATCATGCTCCGGTGTGTGCCCTCTTAAAGCATAAAGGCTGTCTCACTTTCATCCGACTTTTCCTTTGATGTAATTAAGTGGCCAAAAGGCTGGCAGGACAGTGCACACAGGGAGCTGGGCAAGAGGTACACAGAAAGATTAGAGACCCAAGTTAAGCATGTTGGTCTTAGCAGGTCACTGAAAGTCCGGCACGTATTTGTTTATTTCAGTTGTTCCTTGTAAAGTGCGGTGAGATGGTCACAAAGATAACGTTTCTCCCTTTTCCTTTTTTCCACCCTTCCCCCTCTTTCTCCTGTACACGCTCCTCTTCTATACACTAGGCTCTTTCCATTTGATCCGAATGCTTCTGGATGAGTACATTCTCCTGGCCATGGAGACTCAGTTTAATAATGACAAGGAGCAGGAACTACAGAATTTATTGGACAAGTATATGAAGAACTCGGGTAACTTAAATGGCCATTTTGCTTTTCGTATCTCTTTGTTTAGGTCTAAGTTAAAGGACCTGCAGATACTCACGTGGGTTCATAATAGTCTTAAGTTTTCCCCCATGCTCAGGATCACTAGTATTGTATCTGAATACTAAAGGGGAGTGCCCTTTCCTCTCCATTTAGACACTGCAGTGAAAGTTCCTCAATGGAAACTGGAAATTTACACAAATTAGGTTCTTAATCTCTGAGACTTTCAATGAAGTTAAAGAGAAGTCTGCTATACTCTCCAACAAATCATTGTAATTCACAGCAACACGTGTAGAAATGCAAGAGTTGAGTGAAAAAGAGGTTAGCCCATTCCTGGTGAGAAGCCTGATTTCTGGAGACTGCTTAGCCCAGAGCAGATTGCTCAGTGCCCTTCAGAATATACCTACCCACAAATACTCAGCAAATAAACCCAGCACCACCACGAACCAGCAAAGCCTCCAGCCTGTTTCCTATGGAAAATATTATGCAGGAGTTTCCAGGTTCATTACTCAACCAGAAGCCACATTCAATGTCTTTTGCTTGAGCTGGTTAATAAGGAGTATTGTGTAGTCTCATCTGCATCACTTTAAAATAATCTTTCCAGACGCGAGTAAAGCTGCCTTCACAGCTTCCCCGAGCTCTTGTTTTCTGGCCAACCGAAATAAGGGCAGTTCACTTGCTAGTGACACTGTGAAGAACGAAAGCCATGTGGAGACATCCTATGTCCCCCTGCCTTCCAGCCAGCCAGGAGCAGTAACTCCTGCTCTGCACCCATTCCCAGCTGAGCACACTGAGGACATGCCACTCCCAGGTATGTGGGGAAGCAATAAAGAACACCTGAATAGACTTTCCAGGACATCACAGAAGACCCATTCTTTCATTTCTCTCAACTCTCCCACGAATGCCACGGAGTAAAATATTTTAGCTGATTAAAAACCATTTTAAATTTATGGGTTCATATTTATGATTTTTGCCATTAGCATTCATATTTATATCATTCACAAATGTAGTTATCACACACATGGATGGTAATTCTTATCAAGTATGACTAGATCTTTTCATTTAATAGAAGAAAACATATCTTAGATATACACTAAAATCCCTAAGATACTTTGAAGATAAAATGTGGACAGCTTTCCAGGCATGGTGGCACACATCTGTAAGCCCAGCAATCAGGAGACTGAGGTAAGAAGGTCATGAGTTCAACCCAGGCTGGGTTGAATAGGAAAACCCTGCCATTAAAAACTGTGTTGCTGGGAGTAGAATTGGCTTAGTGGTTACAAGCACTTGTTGCTCTTACAAAGGTCCTGAGTTTGGTTCTCAGCACCCACATGGAGGCTCACCACCTTCTCAAGCATCAGGCATGTATGTGGTAGACAGGTGTATATGCAGACGAAACACTCATACAAACAAAATATCAAAAAAAAAAAAAAGAAATTTTAGAATAGGATTGCTTATTTGATTTTGCCTTCAGTGAGATTTCTCTTCCAGCCACTTTAGGACAATGATGCAATAATTTTGTGCTATGCAGCAAAATAAATTTTCAGTGACTTGAATGAAGTATCAGAGTTTATTTTAAATATAGTATTGACTGATGGACTGTTACAAAAATCCCATTTTACAGATTAATTTATTGGGTACACAGAATGTTAAAACAAGAGGGGACTTATGATGCTGTGACTTAACTGTATCAGTTGAAAGCCACAGGCTCAGGGAGTCAAAGATGTTAATGAATCCTTGATCACCTGTGGTGTTTGTGTGCTGTGTTCAGCTGACTGTGAAACAGTGGGCATTGTGATGTTAGTTTTTCTATTACTGAAGGTCAAATCATTAGCCATTCATTTTGGGTTTTGTTATGGTACAGTGTGGGTATCACACTGCATTTCTCTTCCTATTTGAGAGTTATTTTTTAATTAAAATATTTTTGTACAATACATTTTGATCATGTTCTTGCCTTTCTTTACACCCCCTAGCTCCTCCCAACCTCCAAATTCTCCCCTAACCTCTGATTCTATGATTGTGAATTTACGTGCATACATATTTACAGAAGGGAGGCACTGCTAAGTTGGAACAAAGAATCTATTAATAAATCATTTGAATACTTTTAAAGACATGATCTCATCTACTTATTATACTACAAATAGAATGGTCTCACTCTTTTTTCAGGTCAAATAGAGCTTTCACAAAGTACTGGCCATCTGATGACACCACCGATTTCTCCAGTCATAGCAAGCAGAGGAAGTGTTATTAACCAAGGGCCAATGGCGAGCAGACCCCCGAGCGTGGGCACAGTTCTCTCAGCTCCAACACACTGCTCAACATATGCGGAACCAATGTATCCTACACTCTCTCCAGTCAACCACGACTTTTATGGGACCAACTCTAACTATCAGAGTATGTTTAGGGCACAGTCTCACCCTGCGTCGAGCCTCTATGCTCACCGTGCAGAGCATGGGCGGTGCATGGCCTGGACTGAACAGCAGCTCTCTAGAGACTTCTTTGGTGGCAGTTGTGCTGGGTCTCCATATAATTCCAGGCCGCCTTCCAGTTATGGACCATCCACACAAACACAGGAGTCACACAGCATGCCGTTTTTGAATGCGGGAAGCTTCAATTTCCTTAATAATGCAGGAGCTGGCAGCTGCCAAGGAGCAACATTGCCTTCTAATTCTCCCAATGGTATGTAACCTTTTTAAAGACATTTTTGGGCCTTTGAGAAGGCAACAAAGCAAAATCCAACATTGAGTTTCACCTCTGCTGAGCATCATAATATCCAGTAAAAATGTAAAACTCATAAATCTTAGCTGCTTTTCAAGTGTATCTGCCACACCCAAACATATTCATTAATTCTTGATGCCTTATTAAAGTTTTCTTATACGTGATTTTAAAAAGCCAGACCTTATGCTAGATACATTCAAAAAAGAATATTCTGTCCTTTAAAAATATTTCCAATGGAGATTATGTCTTTCAGAGAATTAACAGTATATTTTAAAGATTGACTCTAAAACCAATATTGTCTATTTATTTAAAAATAAAAGGAAACAAAAAAATCTGAAGTTGAGATTGAAAGACCATTGGATTTATTAAACTTTTAAAAGCATTTTCTCCTAAGTGCAGGCCTGTGTTTCTTCATGAACATGATTCTGTAAGTAGAAAATTTGTTTGAGAAGTATTATGATTTAAAGAACTAGAAGTACTTGTATCTTCATAGATATGCTTTATAAATTTAGATATGGAAGATATGGAAAATGCATAGTCAGTTTCAAAATGAATAATATGCCAGTTACCTTTTAACTAAAACTATCATAGTAAACCATATATACTAAAGCGTAAGTTCAAGTCTCAAGCTAATAGAAATCATACTGACCATTTGATATTTTTAGGACTCCACCCAGCTATGTTGTTTCTTTTGCCTTTCCTGGGTTGATTCAGTAGCAAGCAAATAAAATATTCTCAATCTGTTCCATTCTAGGATACTATGGAAACAATCTAAACTACTCAGAGGCACAAAGGCTTGGATCGATGGTGAACCAACACGTTTCAGTCATCAGCAGTGTTCGCTCCCTGCCTCCCTACAGTGATATCCACGATCCACTTAACATCTTAGATGACAGCAGCCGGAAGCAGAACAACTCATTTTATGCAGACACATCCTCTCCTGTTGCATGTCGTACTACCGTAGTAGGTAAATTGTTTCCACAGTCATTGAAAGCATTTTAAGGAGTGATGAATTTCACCTATGCAGAATGACCTGGCGGTGGGGAGTGGGATGGTCAATGAACTAGGCATGCATAAGGCAATTTTATCACTATTTTATTTATCACTATGTTTTTGTGTTTGAGTAAAGAATAAATTTCCACTTCTCATTCTTTGAAATGATTCTTTAAGATCTGTTATCTCGTCCAAAAGTAATCTTATATTTGCTATGTATGAAAATTTTACTACAGCTTGTCAAAGGCAGCTGAAATGATAGTGAACTATATGAGAAAAAAAATGATACATTTTCCTCATTTCTTATGACCATCATTGGACTCACTAGGAAGTATCAAGAGTGATCTTTGGACCCCATAATCACCATTAGCACTCCATACCCCTCTGAGTGTTTACAGTAGCAAAGTAAAATACTGTAATGATGGCAGCTAGTATTTTCTCAATCTCTTGCTAAATGAGATTGAATACCCTTACAGAAACTGTTGCTGTTTTTTATTGTTATATATAGCATATTATTCAAGTCAACATGAACAAATCAGTGTGCCTACCATGAAATCTTCTAGCTGCTTCTTCCAGTCTTAGCGTCATCTATGAAGGTGCTAGATGCACTGCCTAGTTGGCTGCACAGAAGAAACTTAGCAAATTAGTGAGTGAGGACGAGTCCTAATAAATCCAGGGGCTTCAGGTATGGCTCCTGCAGTAGAACACTTATGTACCTGCCATATGTGAAGCCTAGGATTCTAGCACTAAGCTAACAACATTAAATATATACACACATATAGTCTACTTTAATTAATAAGTAATTTCTAATAACATAAGTATTGAACCTGAAGCAATGTATACATTTAGTTTGGAAAACTAATAATGAAGTATCACCAAGAAAGTTTGCATCCATCACATATCAAAGAGTGTTGATATTTTTATGAGATACCTGGAATCTTCAATGGAATCCAGATTTTATACTAGTGTAAGTGAAGGGCACATGACTCCCAATAGAAGCACTGAGAAGATGAAATAAATTCCATCTCGCATCACTCAGTGTACTTTTCCAATAATTCAATAGGAAGTACTTCTTCCCTTCCTGTGGCCATCACAAATGTGCCCTGAGCAGTCTAGTAGCTCATCTCCTGGTATCTGCTAATAGTCATTGCTTCTAGGTTACTCTAATGAAGCAGAAAATTGCACTTCAGGAAGTGTCCTCACCATCAGACTAAAATGTACCGTGTTGCTATTGTTACTATTAGTTCTGTTTACTTGTAGAGATAATGGAAGCTTTGATGGAACATGGCTTGGAAGTATGGTGGATTCTAAGCTTTAGCTGTCAGAGCTGGCTAATGAGCACATTGCAAACCGGGCATCAGAATGAAAGAGGAAAGAGAACAAGTGAATAAGCACAGTGGGCCTCTACTCATTCTGTGCTCATTAGTTAGGAAACCTGATCCTTAGCGATGGAGAGCACATTGCCTTGACAAGAGAATGGATCAACACTGCAGGAAGAAAGGAGACCTCTTAAACATGTTAAAGAAAGTTTCTAGAGCAACTTATATGTTAGATCTTGGGTAGGGGGATACTGAGACCATCAGGACATAGTTTCTTCTTGGAGAGAGTTTATGTTCTAGAAGTGGGAGAGTAAGGCAATAAATAGACAAATTAATACACTGCAAAGATAATTTCATTAGAAAGACAACTACATATGTTTTCTCTCATATGTGAAACTTGTGTGTGCGTGTGTGTGTGTGTGTGTGAGAGAGAGAGAGAGAGAGAGCGCAAGAGAGAGATACATTTATATATGTGTATGCTTGTAGGTCATGAAGGATCATGAGAAAGGAGGAAGTGCTCTTAATAGACATGGAAAATATATAGTAATGGAATGCATGTGATGGAATTAATTGGGGGAAGGAGGAAACAGGTGGAGAGGGATCACAGTATGGGGAAGGTCAATAGGGGATGAGAACAAATCAGAACAAGTATAAAGATTGTAAGTAGTGAATATAGCATATGTGTATATGCTATATTAAAATCCATTCCTTGAAACACTCACCTGAGACAGTTTAATAAAAGATAATTTAAAGTTTTTTGAAATATGTAAAGTGGTGACTGACAAAGTGGGAGCTTTCTGAGGCAGATGTCAGGAATGGAATCCTGAGACAGAGACATTTGAATTGAGAGCTGGGAAATCAAGAAACACTGAAAATCAGATGAAGAAGATCTAGACAGAAGAAAACAGTCATTACAGAGCTTCTGAATTCAGGGGGAAAAGTTGAAATTTCAGTGAGCAGAAAGAAAAAAAAAAAAAAAAACAATATATCTTGAGAAGCTAAACGTATGAGAAAGTGGAGCAGAGCTCATTCCAAAGTCAGTTTGTGTAGAATTTTGTGAATCATGGCAAGAAGACTGGATTTTGTTCCTAGAGTCTAATGGTCTTCTGATAGAAGAGTAGAAACTGCTTTACATATCAGCATGATCGTTCTAGCTCTTCTCCAAAAGGTGAGAGACTGAGACTGCTATATGGGTCTAGGGAGAGATGCTGATCAGAGGTGCAGACAGGAGGTAGAAGTGGTGAAGACATATTTTAGTGACAGAATGTAATATAATATTGTGTTTTCTCTGTGAAATATGTAGAAATAATCCATAGGAGAACAACAAGTGGGAAAATCAAAGAAAACATTATTGTTCTGGTGAATCATGTACACTTGCATTTAAAGCAGCTTATATGTGCTAGATGCATAAACCATAAAAGGTTCAAAGTGAGTGGCACTTCTAGAATTCAGAAAACATCAATTTGTTTTTAATTGTTTTAATTGTTTGTGTTTTTTCCTTGTAGCTTCCAACCTGCAAACTCAGATTTCTTCATCTTCATCCCAGTGTATGTACGGAACTTCCAATCAGTATCCAGTGCAAGATAGCCTGGACTCCAACGCAGCAAGCAACAGAGAAATGGTGTCCTCTTTACCACCCATCAACACTGTTTTTATGGGGACAGCAGCTGGAGACACTTAAATGAACAATGTAGACTGCAGGTGAAACTCACACGCTCTGCTGCCTTGATGTCATTATCCACCTCCAGCTGCCACGAGAGAAAAGATGGAAGGTGCAGTGGCTGAATGTTATTTTCAGATCACTGCTATGCCACACAACTCCATACTGGATGGAGATACTTGTATTGCACACAAATAGGCTAAAATGTGAAGTCATTATTAATCATAACTTCAAATACTATCAAATGAAGCCAATGGAAATTTAAAGATGCAGACACTACAAAGATGTAATATTTTACTTTCTAACTTATTGAAAAATCTCTATTTTCTCCCTCTTTGGTTTCTAAAAGAAGAAAAGTAAATTCAATGCCTTCGCAATATCTTTAATTTATAATCATTGTTTACTATCACCTATTTGACCAAAGTCAAATGTCTAAGTTCTACCTCCTGTGGAAATGTTTACAAGGTCAAGACTTTATTTTATGTAGCCTAGATCCAAGTGACTTGACCTTCTACCCCTGTGCACTAGTGTGGTGATTTCTGTTACATAGTCCTGTTCCAATTCTATGTAACTGAATAGAAATGATAAACACTTTCCTTCTTTATTTAAAATGATAAGAGGAAATAAAAAAGAATGTATGGAAACATTTTTAAAGCTGTGATTGCTTTTGGGATTGATACTGTTTCGGAAGAATGTGGAGACTTCATGCCAAAGTACTGTGGGTATGAAATGAAAGAATAAATAAAGCTTGCTGCTTAAGACACTATAATTCAAGAATGTTTGTATATCAGACTCCTAATTATACATGCTAATAAATTAGGCTTAGACTGTTTAATTTTTCTTGCTTTTTAAAAGCAATTGTTCATTGAGTACTTTTCTAATTAAAATGGAAAGGATTAATGGAATCCAGGGATAATCCAGATGCAAAAGCTGATTCACAGCGAATTACATGTAAGCTAATGCAACTGATAACACCATCTATTTACACCTGTTTATTTTTCTTTTCCATATGTTGCAGCTCTAAGATTGATAGTTTATTCTAGAAGACTTCCATTAACTATACAAGAATCTCTTAGTAGTGTGCCCACTTAGCAGTATACAATATGATCTAACAAATAAGCAGAGAAAATTTGCAGCCTTAGCAAATCACAAGAGTTATGAAATGTTCTATTCTTTTCACTAATAATTTGGTATAGCTACAAAGAAGGGTGAAACTATAGGCTTGGAATAAAATAACAGCATTAAGGGGCATTTGAACACCTTTGAGAGTTGGGACCCAAGATTTCAAGGTATATTTAGCAATGTTAGATGCTATGTTACATAACATGGGAAATAAAAAAAAAATGAAGGTGGTACTGCCATACAATAAAGCATTCTTGTGTGGAGACAAAGGGGTTGGGTGGTAGGAAATTAAAGCTTAAAGATTTGAGGATGGAGAAATTGCACTGAATAAATTATGTTCCAGGAGCATGTAGCAGCTCCATGTGGGGAGAGACAGGCTGGCTAGGGAGGTCTTTAACCTGAGGATTATTTAGAAGATTATTTCATGTAGTCTCCCAGCAGATGAATATACAAGGAGATGTAGGAGACATAAGTATAAGAGTATTTTCCAAGACTAGTGAACATACTTTCAGACAATGTAATGTATGGTTGTTCTCTAGGCTTATTTAGAAGGTATCAAGTAGTTTGCCAAAGACTATACATAAACCCAAAAGACAATGAAAAGCATCACTGGGCTTCATGGGTTCCTGGATGATGTCGACTTCAAGAAGAAACATGTGACTAACTTTCCCTTTGTCCCAGAGAATGGGCTTGGAGTTCATGTTGTTACAAAAGTGACAGTATTTCCCAATCCTGACTATTGGTATTTACACAAGATGGTTCTGCTTTTTATAATTATTCTTACTGTGTAAGATTCAATTTAAAGTCATTGGTCCTCAAACACTAAGTTCTAATAGAACTGGCTTCTTGTATCCTATTTCCAAATGCCTCTAGATAGGCAGTGTAATCCCTGCATGATACAAAGAAGAGATGCTTCGAATCTTGCCTGGGAAGAGACCATGAGATGGCATACTTCTCTACCCTTGATTACACTCATCTTTTAAGAATTGCTCTTTCATAGGTCTAAAGACTGTATGCTCAAGATATTTTGGAATATACTTTTGTTAATTTTAAATAAAATATAAGGACCTTGTGTGATCTTCAAGTGAACTTTGTACAACTTTATTCATCACAAAAAAGTAGCCATTCAAGCTATTGCTTACATGAAATTAAGTCTATAAACCCAAGGCTTTGTTTTTTAATGCCTTGTGTGTATCTTGACTTTTAGGATATTTCTTTTCAAATTGTATATGATTGCAGATACTGTCAAATACAGGTAAAATGTTCCAATTGATTCTGTGAACACCTTAAGATAAATTTTAAGATAAAATGCAAGCATCAAAGCTGCTTAAAAATCCAGCTGTGTCTTTAATACCAAATCACAGAGCATAATGGATCTGGTTTATTTTCCTCTCTCCAGGTAGTTTTCTACTAGGAAAAACAGAGATTGTTCAAGTTATATGCACCTAAACATATTTTATAATGAACTGTTGGCAGTTTTTGTACTTTAAAGACAAATTCCAATGATAGTTGTGATGCCATAAACTAATTCTTTTTCTTGCTTTAAGAGAAGAGAATCCTGGAGATGCTGAAAGCCCCACCCAATGAGAGCTATGAAAATAGGGCTGCCATGCTATGTTAAATGGCAAGTGCACCAGTGCTAGGAGCAGAGCTGTGGATATGTGGCAATGTATGTGATAGATTTACACATGAAAGAACAGTCTTACTTCCAAAAAAGAAACTTCTGTGGATGAATAAAAAAGTAGACTTGTAGGCTGTGAGATAACTGCCCCTCAAACTTTGCCTAATAGAAGATTTCTATATTAGACAAGCCTCTAACCAACTCAATAATCTCCTTAGAAAAGGAGACTCTAACAACACAGTCCCAAGAAACAAGCAGATGTAGATGGAAGGTTTGGGGAAAAGCTAAGTTGAGAAGGACTACAGTTAGCATCAATATGGGGGCACCCCTCATGGGATGCTGACAGGACAGGTCTCCAGATGTACAAAAGAGCAGTGGGACAGCAATAGTGTCATCCTGACCAGTATGGTAAAATGGCTGAATCTCCCAGGCTTGTGGCATCGCCCAACCCCAAGTCCTTGCTGGATGCAGTGTCTGTTCACCTATTCAAGATACAGCTGCCTTGGTGGTACATTCAGTCAACTACAGTGTGTAAGCCCTCTACAAAGAAATTCAGTTAGCAGTGAAATTTATGCAGGTGTATCATTTCAAACAGAATCTGTCTCACATAATCTACAACAATAGGATAAGCATAAATGATTCTTAATTTTATTCTTAAATGATAACACACAAAAGATGAAAGTTGAAGACATTAAAGGGACACTACATGAAAAGTTCTCTTTATAAACACATTACATCAACCTCAGTCCATCTAAGTACATATATCTGATCAAGCATATATCATTATCAATGGTAAGAGCTTTCATTCTTACTCATCCCAGCTGCCTTCACCTAAGCACTGGGGATTGAACTGGGGGCCTTGTGTAAGAGAAGCAAGGGCTCTGCTTCTGAGCTACATCTCTAAATGTTCTTTCAGAATCTTGCAATATACTGTCCTTGAAAGTCAAGATAGGTAGTACATATTCCTTCTCTATGCCTCTAAAAAGCACAAACTAAGGAAAAGAAAGAGAAAGAAAGTAAGAGAAAAAGAAAACATTTTACATAAATTGTGAAACTCAAATCTAATTTCCCAAGTTGCTGTGGTTGTTGTTGTTGTGATTGTTGTTGTTGTTTTAAGCAGGAGGCACATGAAAGTGACATATCTATATCCCATGGAAATGGATCTTACAGTACTTCAGTTTTCTTCTTTAACACAGAGAGATATTAGTTTCCACATAATCTCCACAATAGCTCTGAGCTCTTGTTAACAAAACTGCCTATTTTGTGGCAACAGATGTATAATACAGGGTAAGTTATAGAAATTTCAGCAAAGACCTTATAGAAAAGTAAACAATATGGATGATGACACATAGGACATTTTGTTCTTGGGGGAAAGATAAGATGTGATGAACATATATGAAAGGTCATTGTATCATCTTATTCAATTATTGAACTTTAAATAAAATCTCCAGATTTATAAATAGCAAAAAGCATAATCTGTCTGTTCCAAAAACACATAGACAAAATAAAAGGAAAATATTTTCATTCCCTCTCTCATTTTAGGGACAAATGGCTGAAAAACTCATTATAAATGGATTAAGATGAACGTAGTAACTAATTTTAAAGTATTTAATGTTTAAAAAGAGTTTTACCTTGTTTGTCTTGGTAAAAGCTTTTCCAGCAATATGTCTACTCTTCATCTACACTCCTAGATACATTTATCTTTGAGATAGGCTTTCACTAACTTGCCTATGCTGGCCTTTACATCATAGTCCTCTTGGCTCAGCATCCTGAGTGCTGGGGTATCTGGCATTCACAGTCTTGCCTAAGTAAATTTCAAAGATAATCATTTCGGCAAATATAAACAACTTTTAGAAAAATTTTGTATTTTTGTGTGTGGGCATGTGTCTGAGGTGTATCATGTGCACCTGTCCCTGCGTGTGTGTATATATGTATAAAGATGCTCATTTTTGAATGTACATATGAGAGTAGAATTTGAAGTTGTGTGTCTTTTTCTATTGCCTTCCTATTTGGTTTTTTGGCTCTCTCTTTAAAGCTTAGGTTCACTTATTGGCTAGACCAGTTGCCAGCATGCTCCAGAGATCTGCTCATCTCTGCCTCTCAACACTAGGATTACAGATTCTCACCACCATCTTTTATGTGATTGCTGGAAGTCATGGACCTCTGGTCCTCATGTTTTCTGGCATGCACTAACCACCTGAACTCCCTCTCCTTCCCCTATACTCTCTATTGTGTATCCACAAATTCAATCTTAGCATACTTCTTGGGAAAAACAAATCTAAACAGCAAAGAAGCAAAATAAGTATTAATGCATTCAAAGGATGCCCTCTTATATTGTTGGTATGATTTTTAATCCTAAAACTGAAGGTAACCAAAGATGAAGAGGCCCAAACCAAGATCTCTCATGTAATTCTGTGACTTCATATCTCTTCTTAAGATAGTTGTGGAGCCTCCAAGGAGCCAGTGAACTCATTTCCAAAAGTGAAAAATTAACTACTCAATATGATATCTGATCTAAAGTAAAGAGAAACTATTCCTTTTTATTAGTCAAAAACAAGGGTGCTGTTCTTACCAATCAATAGTCACCGTGAGGGCCAGAGATTTACAGCCTTCAAGCATCTTTAAACACACTGAAGCAAATATGAGCTTTGTGGGGAGTTTGTTAATCAACATTTATCATTTAGATTTGTGTACTTTAGCTTATTAATGCTCTGCACATGACCTCTATGGAAAATAAAACTGTCCCCATATTTCAGGTTACAAAGTGGCAAGTCCTCTAGCTTTTGTATTTGTATATAGAGTGATATATTTGTGCTATTTAACACATAATGCTGTTTTTTCATTTATTATTCATTATACAGACGCCTGTACAATTCATAACAGCCATTTTGACATTCTGTTGTTTGAGGAAACTGCTAAAAGAGTCTAGAGACGATACATGAAAGTGGTACTTGCTGTGATTTCAGGGGAAGCTGAGTAGTCACGTGACTGGAGATTATAGTCAAAGAAAGCCTTCTTCCCCCAGAAGAAGAAATAGCTCCTGCCACAGCTGTGTTTCTAACAGGTGACCATCCTCTGTGAAGTACAAAGGCGAAGAGTTTGGGAACTGAGTGGTAATTCCTAACCGGCTCCTCTCCAAGCTAGTTGATGTGACCCAGTGTGATGCCCATGAAGCTTATCCTGGGCTTATTTCAGTGGAGAGTCAGCGAGGCTGCAGTAGGGTACAAACCGCATCTGTAAAGCACAGCCAAACCCAAAGGAAACCAGCTTTCCAAAGTCCCAGGCTCATCTCTTCAATGACACAGAAGTGAATTCCTGGGGGCTTAGTAAAAGGCAAAGCCAAACTTGATGCAAAATATGATTTCAGAATAGGACAAATACATATATTATTTTATTTCTGTTAATCTTTAGTTTAACATATGAAATAAAATATTTCATTATGGTATTTTTTTATGTACGTGTGCCATTTATACACAGCAATTTAAAACATGATACAGCTCCACAGCTCTGAGTCAGGGATTTCTTTAGTGTGTGACAAGTTAGGTAACAACTTCTTAGATATTCATTTTCCTCAACTGAAAAATGAGATAACTGAGATATTTAGCACCATGTTTCATGAGATGCCAGGCTCTATTAATGCTGGTTGTTGTTGCTGTTATTCTATCCTCATAGAATCAGTCAGTGCAAACCATTCCTTTTTAGTAGGGAAACGGGGAAATGAAAGGGTTTATTTGGCTTGCACATATACATCATCAAAAGAAATGTGGATACAGGAACTCAAACAAAGCACGAGCTGATACAGAGGCCATGGAGGAGTGACACTTACTGGCTTGTTCTCTCTTAACTTGCACAGCTCGTTTTGGACCCACAGCCCAGGGATGACCCAACCCACAGTGGGCTAGACCCTTCCTAATCAATTACTAAGTATGAAAATGCCCCCACAGATTTATCAACAGCCAAATCTTATGACGCCCTCCCCCCCGTGTATATAATTGAAAATAGATTCTTTTCTCATACAATCTATCCTGAATATTCTCCTTCCTTCACTTCTCTCAGTTTTTCCCACCCTCTCTCCCCTCCCTCATTCCCTTCTCCTCATCTACTCTCTTTCTGACTCATTAGAAAAGAGCAGATTTCCAAGAGACAACAACAAAACACGGCACAACACACTATTGTAAGACACGGCAAAAACTATCATGTTAAAGTTTGACACAGCAACCAAACAAGAGGAAAAAGAGTCCCATAGAAGGCGCAAGAGTCAGAGACCCACTCGTTCTCAAAGTGAAAAGCTTCACAGAAATACTAAGCTAATAGATGTATGTATATAGAGGACCTGGTGTAGACCCATGCCGGACCTGCTGGCTGCTTCACTCTCCATGAGCTCATGTGTGCCTTGCTTAGTTGATTCAGACAGCCATGTTCTCCTAGTGTCCTCTATCCCTTCTGACTCTTGAAATCTTTTCACAACCTCTTGGGTAAGATTCCCTAAGCTCTGAAGGGAGTGAAAGGATGGAGACCTCCTGTTTAGATTCTCTCTGTATAATGTCTGGTTATATGTTTCTGCATCTGTTACCATCTGTTGCTAGAGGAAGCCTCTCCTCTCTGATGATGACTGAACAGTGTTTGGTTTTACCTTAAGTCTCTTGGCTATGTAGTCTTTGGGTTTTAGATACCCAAGCAGTATTGTGAATGAGTTCCTTCTTGTGGAATGAGCCTTAGGTCAAGTAAGACATTGGTTGGCTACTCATGGGAGCTCTGTGCCATCACTGCCCTAGCATATTTTGTAGGCAGGACCTATTTTAAGTCTAAAGTTCTGTGGCTGGACAGGTGCCACATTTCTCCTTCAGTACCTTACAGAATACATTCCCACACAAAAGAGACTAGAACATAAGAGGGAAGACTCTGTGTATGCAGCAGCTCAACTTCTCTGTGATCAGGATATTGTTCTGGGAAATGGAGCACCACTGTCAGTTTGAGGAGAACAACCGTTGTTTTAGCATTAGGCTAGGGTTGTTTGGGGATTTTCATGGGACCCTCGTGGCCAGTAATTCAACTTAATGCAACCCATTCCCATCACTGGAAGTCTTGCGTAGCTGCAAGAGATGACCACTGAAACTCTGTCTCCCCCATTGCAAGGAGTCTTCACTAGAGCCACCCTCATAGATCCCAGGAAGTTTCCACTGCACTACATTTCCACACCACTCCCCAAATGCCCCCATTTTCACCCACCTCACCCTGTACCCACTCCATCGATAAAAATTTATGCTATTTCCCATTCCAAAGGAGATCCACACACGCCGCCACATTCCCTTCTCTTCACCTAATTCTCTAGGTCTGTGGACTATAGCATGGCTATCATTTATTTAATGGCTAGTATCCACGTATCAGTGAATGCATATCATATTTGTTTTTCTGCGTTGCCTCATTTGGAATGATTTTTCTCTAGTCCCTTCTACTTGCCAGAGAATATCATATTTTTTTAAAGCTGAGTAATACTTCATTATGTAATGCACATTTTGTTCATCCCTTCTTCTGTTGAGGGACATCTAGATTATTTCTAATTTCTGGATATTATGAGTAAAAAACATACTTGAGCAAGTGATTTTGTGGTAGGATGCAATCTTTTGGGTATATATCCAATACTGGGTCTTAAGGTAAATCAATTTCCGATTTCCTGAGGAAATGCCATACTGATTTCTATAGTGGCTGTACAAGTTTACACTCCCACCAGCAATGGAAGAATGCTCCCCCTGCTGGAGCTCATCAGCATGAGCTGCCACTTGTGATATTAACAGCTATAAAAAATGGAGTCTTAAAGTAGTTTTAATTTGCATTTCCCTGATGATTAATGATGTTGAGCATTTCTTTAAGTGTTTCTCAACCACTTGAGATTCCTCTACTGAGAATTCACTGCTTAGATCTGTGCTCCACTTAATTTGGATTATTTCGGTTTTTTGATATTTAGTTTCTTGAGTTCTCTATACATTTTGGTCCTCTAGCAGATATGGAGTTGGTAAAATCTTTTCCTATTCTGTAGGCTCCCGTTTTGCCTGATTTATGGTGCCCATTGTCTTACAGAAGCTTTTCAGTTTGACTGCGTCTTATTATTAATTGTTGATCTTAGTGCCTATGCGATTGGTGTTCTATTAAGAAAGATGTCTCCTGCATCAATGCATTCAAGACTTTCCCACTTTCTATTCTATCAGGTTAGGTGCACATGGCTTTGTTTTGAGGCCTTTGATCTATTCAGAGTTAGATTTTGTGCAGGGTGTTTAATATGGATCTATTTGCATTCTTCTGCATGCAAACATCCACTGTGACTAATACCAGTTGTTGAAAATGCTGTCTTACTGTCAACAAGACAAAAAGGCCACCAACAGATTGGGAAAGGATTTTTACCAATCCTAAATCAGATAGAGGACTTATATCCAATATATACAAAGAGCTCAAGAAACTGGACTCCAAAAACTCAAATAAACCCATTAAAAAATGGGGTACAGAGCTAAATAAAGAACTCTCAACTGAGGAATATCGAATGGTTGAGAAACACCTAAAAAAATGTTCAACATCCTTAGCCATCAGGGAAATGCAAATCAAAACAACCCTGAGATTCCATCTCACACCAGTCAGAATGGCCAAGATTAAAGATTCAGGTGACAGCAGATGCTGGCGAGGTTGTGGAGAAATAGGAACACTCCTCCATTGCTGGTGGGATTGCAAGCTTGTTCAACCACTCTGGAAATCAGTCTGGTGGTTCCTCAGAAAATTAGACATAGTACTACCGGAGGATCCTGCTATACCTCTTCTGGGCATATACCCAGAAGATCTTCCAACTGGTAATAAGGACACTTGCTCCACTATGTTCATAGCAGCCTTATTTATAATAGCCAGAAGCTGGAAAGAACCCAGATGTCCCTCAATAGAGGAATGGATACAGAAACTGTGGTACATTTACACAATGGAGTACTACTCAGCCATTAAAAACAATGAATTTATGAAATCCTTGGGCAAATGGATGTATTTGGAGGATATCATCCTTAGTGAGGTAACCCAATCACAAAAGAAGTCACTAGATATGTACTCACTGATAAGCGGATATTAGCCCAGAAACTTGGAATATCCAAGACACATTATGGAAAACAGAAGAAAATCAAGAAGGATGACCATTTGTGGATACTTCATTCCTCCTTAGAATAAGGAACATAACTCTCATAAAAGGTTATAGGTACAGAGACAAAATTTAGAGCTAAGATGAAAGGATGGACTATCCAGAGAGTACCCCATTCGGGAGTCCATCCCATCATCAGCCACCAAACCTAGATACTAATGCTCATGCCAGCAAGATACTGCTGAAGGGACCCTGATATTGCGGCCTCTTGTGAGGCTATGCCAGTGCCTGGTCAACACCGAAATGGATGCTCACAGCCAGCTATTGGATGGAACACAGGGTCCCCAATGNAGGAACTAGAGAAAGTACCCAAGTACCTGAAGGGGGCTGCAACCCTGTAGGTGGAGCAACAACAGGAACTAACCAGTACCCCCGGGGTTTGTGTTTCTGGCTGCATATGTAGCAGAAGATGACCTAATCGGCCATCAGTGGGAATAGAGGCTCCTTGGTCTTCCAAACTCNATATGACCTAGCACAAGGCAAGGCCTGGGCCAAGTAGTGGGAGTGGGTGGGTAGGGGAACAGAGGTGGGGGGAGGGGTATGGGAAACTTTCGGGATAGCATTTGAAATGTAAATAAAGAAAATAATAATAAAAAAGGAAAAAAAAAAAAAAAGAAAATGCTGTCTTTCCCCCAGTGTGTATTACAGGCTTCTTTATCAAAAATCAGGTATCCATAGGTATGTGGATTTAATTCTGGGTCTTTGATTTGATTCCATTTCGCGATATGCCTGTTTTCATGCCAATAACATGCAAATTTTGTTAACATACCTCTGTAGTACAGCTTGAAATCAGGGATGGTAATACCTCCAGAAGTTCTTTTATTGTTCAGGATTGTTTTAACTATTCTAGGTATTTGGTTTCTTTACAAGAACTTAAACGGTGTCCTTTCAAGGCTTGTGAAAAAACTGTGTTGAAATTTTGATGGACATTGTGTTGAATACGTAGATTGCTTTTGGTAGGATGGCCATTTTTATTATGTTGATCCTAATGATCCATGAGTATGGGAGATTTTTCCATCTTCTGATATCTTTTTCAATTTCTTTCCTCAAAGACTTGAAGTTTTTATCATACAAGTCTTTCACTTGCTTAGTTAGAGCTACTCCCAAGATATTTTATATTATTTGTGGCTCCTGTGAAGAACGTTGTTTCCCTGATTTCTTTCCCAACCCATTTGTTTTTTATATTTTTAAATTAATCTTGTATTCAGCTACTTCACTGAAAGTATTTATCAGCTATAGTAGTTCCCTGGTGGAATTTTTAGGATCCCTTATGCATACTATTAAATCATCTTCAAATATCAATACTTTAGCTTCTTCCTTTTCAATTTGTTTCTCTTTAATCTCTTTTAGTAGTCTTGTTGCTTTAGATAAAACTTCAAGCACTGTATTGAATAGTTATGAGAAGAGTGGACACACCTGGTTTTGTTTCTAATTTTACTGGGATTGCTTTAAGTTTCTCTCCATTTAATTTGATATTGGCTATAGGCTTACTGTGAATTGCATTTCTCTTGTATCCTTAATATATCCAGAATTTTTTTAATGAAAAGTTGTTGGATTGTGTCAAAGGTCTTTTCTGTATCTAATGATATGATCATGTGCTTTTTCTTTCAGTTTATTTATATAGTGGATTATATAGTGATTTTTGTATGTTGAACCA
Source organism: Mus pahari (assembly GCF_900095145.1). Lineage (NCBI taxonomy): Eukaryota > Metazoa > Chordata > Mammalia > Rodentia > Muridae > Mus > Mus pahari. The sequence goes on from NC_034598.1 coordinate 17,724,134, forward strand.
ACCCTACATCTCTGAGACATAGTTTACTTGATCATTGTGGATGATCTTTTTGACCTGTTCTGAGATTCAGTTTCCAAATATTTTATTGAGAGTTTTTGCATCTATGATCATAAAAGAAACTGGTCTATAACTCTCTTTCTCCCTTCCCTTCCCTTCCCTTCCCTTCCCTTCCCTTCCCTTCCCTTCCCTTCCCTTCCCTTCTTCCTTCCTTCTTAAAAATAGTAGATTTGCCTTGATCTGCATCCGAATCTCCTCTGGCGGTCAGCATCGCCAGGTTATCCCTTATTCTAGCAAA
>NC_034598.1:17724528-17727147 GCF_900095145.1 Mus pahari
TCCTCCTCCTCCTCCTCCTCCTCCTCCTCCTCCTCCTTCTTGGGGAAAAATGGATGGATCCTGTTTTTTCCTTCCATTCTGTTAGTCTGCGTCTTTTTATTGGGGAATTGAATCCATTGGTATTGAGAGATATTGATAACTAATGATTGTTAATTCTTATTATTTTAGTGGTGGTTTGCATGTGTTCCTTTTTGATTTTTGCTATTGTGAAATTGTTTATTTACAGTGTTTCATGGGTGAAGAAAACACATGTAATTAAATCCTCCTAAGAAAAATCCTTAGGTTGATTTTTTTCTGGCATCTTTTGTAGAGTTGGATTTATAGATAGATATTGTTAAAATTTGACTTTATCGTGGAATGTCTTATTTTCTCCTTTTATGGTGATTGAAAGTTTTTCTGGATATAGTCTGGGCTGGCATCTGTGGTCTCTTCAAGTTAGCAGAGTATCTATCCAGGTTCTTCTGGGTTTGGGAGTCTCCACTGAGAAGTCTAGTGTAATTCTGCCTTTATATGTTACTTGCTCTTTTTCCCTTGCAACTTTTAATATTTTCTTTATTCTGTTTATTTAGTGTTTTAAGTATTATGTGTCATGGGACTTTTTTTTCCTGGTACAATCTGCTTTTGTATTTTGTATGTTTTTGTACATTTACAGACATCTCTTTCTTTATGTTAGGAAATTTCTTCTTCTATGATTTTGTTGAAAATACTTTCTGAGCATTTGAGCTGGGATTCTTCTCCATCCTCTATTCTTACTATTCTTAGGTTTGGTCTTTTCATGGTGCCCTGGAAATCTTATAAGTTTTGTGTTAGGATATTTTTAGATTCAACATTTTCTTTGACCAAATACCCATTACTTCTAACATATATTCAATGCCCAAGTTTCTTCCATCTCTTGTGTTCTGTTGGTGAAGCTTGCCTCTCTAGTTCCTGTTCAAATTCCTGAAATTTTCATTTCCAGAATTCCCTCGGTTTGTATTTTCTTTATTGCTTTTATTTTTATTTTCGGGTCTTGAATGGTTTTATTTGTTTCCTTCAACAGTTTGGCCTGTTTGTTTGTTTTGTTTTCCTTAAGGGATTTATTCATATTCTCATTTGTTTGCATTATTTTTGATTTACTTACGGGATTTATTCATTTCCTCTTTAAGGACCTTCATTATCTCTATATAGTTAGTTGCTTTTAAGGGCTGTTTCTTGTGCTTCGAGTATGCTGGAATATTCAGCACCTACTCTGGTAGCATAGCTGGGTTCTAGTGGAGACACATTGCTCTGGCTGCTATTCTTACACTGGTATCTAGGCATCTGGATTTGGGACGGTTATAGGTCTAAGAGCTGATCTCTGAGTTTGTCTTTGTTGGGTGGGTGTTTTGCTCCTTGGTTTCTGTTTCCTGTCTGGATTTTCAGAGTGTGATGTCTGTGTGTTTCCTATTTTACCAGTCTCCTCAACTAGCTAATAGTGGAGGCTGGATACAAAGGTGAATTTGAGAAGGAGTGTTACAAAGGTATGTGGGATCTGCAAGGGATGTAGCTGGGAGGGGGATACAGCTGGTGATCTGTTGTAGCCTAGTTGGAAACAGAGATATTGGGTCTTGGGAAGAGAAGGAGAGGGAGGGAGGGAGGGAGGGAGGGAGGGAAAGGTCTGCAAGTAGCCTACCTGGTTTTCTGGCAGGTGTAGCCTTTGGTTGAACAGGAGAAGCATGCTTCAGTTGGGAGCTGGGATAATGTGACAAATGGGGGCGGGGAAGTTAGGAGGGAATGGTCTGGGGTATCCACCAGAGATGTGGGCAGAGGGCAGAGGAGGCTTCAACTGGTGCTCTGTTGCAGTACTTGGGATGAGCCTAAGGGACTGGATCTGGGGTAACAGAGCAGAGAAGCCCTGCAGGCAGCCTCACAATTCTTTTGTGTCTTTATGTGAAGTCTAGATGCTCTTGCTAGAGTTTTCTAGTCAGAGATTCTATTCAAGAATCTGTTTATGCAAATAAAGGAAAATGCAGGATCTAGCAAATCATTAATTTCTACATAGTAATTTTGGTAATGCCAAAAATTACAAGTGATATGTAAAAACAATTTGCTTTTACAAAATTACAAAATAAAATTACAAGTGATATGTAAAAACAATGTGCTTTTACACATTTATGCTAATGTCACTCAATAATATTAAATTTTCCCTATTAATCAGCAATCCTTTAAGAAGCAGTGTCAATGTTTATTTCAGATTTTTATTTTCCATAAATCTGCAATAAACACCAATATTAAATTTTTAGTGAAAATATATACAAGTGAGAAAATATTTTTCCTCCTTTTGAAAAGTCAACTAATTAGTATTTTTAAAATTATAGCTGATTTATATGGATGAGAGGGAAAGTGGGAGGAGCTAGGAGTTGTAGAGGGAGTTGAGACTGTAATCAGGATAATCTATTTTCAATAAGAGGAAAACTATATAACTGATTAAACTGACAATTAGAAATTACTCTTGTGTTGGACATTTCTAATGTCTTTTTAACTATAAAGTTAGAGATAAGCTGGGCGTGGTGGCGCACGCCTTTAATCCCAGCACTTGGGAGGCAGAGGCAGGCGAATTTCTGAGTTTGAGGCCAGCCTGGTCTACAAAGTGAGTTCCAG
>NC_034598.1:17727197-17760281 GCF_900095145.1 Mus pahari
TCTCTCTCTCTCTCTCTCTCTCTCTCTCTCTCTCTCTGTTTTTAAGTTATAAGGAAAAACCTTTGCCCTAGCCAAAACCATTCTCCCAAGCTACCAAGTTGCATGCCATGTGTCATTGCTGAAAATCACCCTAAGGTTTCATTCAACAACCCTATGTGCCCATCTCGGACATTTGCTTCCTTCTGAACCACATTCTCATCATGCAGCCCTTGAGCTCTTGATGCTGTGGAAGTGATAAGCCTGAGGTCATGCTAAACCTTCTAACTGCATCCTCTTCCTGGCATCCCACCGCTTTAATTGTGTGTTTGAGCTCACTTACCTCCTTTACATTTCAGGGCAAACTCTCATTGCCTGTCAGGCTGACATTTTTATTCTCAACTCCAACAGTCCTTTCATCTCTTCCGGAGGGATGTATTTTAAGTACAAATCATACCTCCACTTAAGATCCTTCACTAGTTCCCCTTTGACCTTAGAACATGGCCCACACTTGTGTGTGTCCAAAGCTTTCCCGTAACTTTCCTACTTGGGGCTAGTATTAATCGATGTTGTGTATTGTGTATTGGAGAAGATTGTCTTCAATTTGAAGGTTTATAGGAGTTTTAGACAGCAACAGGAATCACTCTGCTATTAGGGAACACCATTGTGTTTTGTGGATCATCTTAGAATGGAATGATAAGTGGTCAATAGAGCCAGAAAAGCGTGTAAAAATCAATAGCTTTAGTGGCTTTATGATATTGCAAGACTTTAACATTTGATGCAAACTGCATTGAAATTAAACATCATTTCATGGGAGCTTTAAGCTCGATTTGTAGTCCTCCTAATTTGAAGCAAAGTGATATTAAAGTCCAACACTAGACACATAAAGGTCCAGTTGAAGTTGAAGCTGAGATGAGATGAAAAAGTTAGTAAATGAGAATTTGATAAGCATAGTAAACTTCTCTCTTATGACTCCTTGAGCCTAGAGGATCCCTGTTTAACATTCTAAACAGATGTTGCCTTCTCTAAGTTTCTCCTGAAACCCCAAAGCCTCTCTTATATACTCCTTTTACAACCCTATGACAGGTGTATATATATAATGTTTGTGCGTTTCCTGAGACAGATGGTAGACTGTTCACAAGAACATTATTCTTACTAGCAAGATACTGACACAGTTTAAGTTGAGACCAATAAGTACATGGAGTTTTAAAAGGACAAACATATATCCAATATAGCACTACCATTCAATAAAATTTACTGAATCTATACATAGCAACAAAGTTAAACTGAAAATATTGACAAGACAGCTCAAAAGAATAATTTTTAATAACTGTATATATTTCTCAACCACAAAAATGTTAATCAGTTTTAATCAAACATGTTGTAAAAGTACAAACATGAGATTGGGTTGTATACGAATATGCATAGCCATGAAGATATGTATATGTTATCTTTTGAGATAATAATGCTTACTTTTGAGAGAGGAAAAGGATCTTGAAAGATAGCTCTGTAGTTAAGAGCGCACTCTAAGTACTGCTCCTGCAGGGGACTTGGGTTTAGTTTCTAGTAATCTTCTTGTGTGGCTCACAACCCCCAGTAACTTCAGCCCCTCTGGTTTCTGTGGGCACCTGCACTTATGCTCACATACACATAATTAAAAGTAACAAAATAAATAGTTTTTTTTTTAAAAGAAAGAAACTCAATAGAGAAGAAAAGAATGAGATCAGATTGAGGGCTTAATTTTTATAGGAAACACTTTGGTTCTAAGCAAATTTGACAGAATACATAATACATTTGTAAAAGTGTGACTTAAATTCCCTGATGTTTGTAATAATATTCGACACTCTTTTTAATAAGTTCAAACATGTCCTGCTACTTTTTGCTCAGATAACTTTATTATTAACTGCTGATGAAAATTAGAACATTCTGGGCTCACATGACCAGACAAATTTAATCCTGAGATGCTGTCTCAACAGTGAACAGTCTTGGCAATCTTTTGTGACTCTTGCCATGTCTGTCATCAGGACTCCAAAGCCAATACTCTGCTCTTGGACCAGACCCTCAGACTTTAAAAGCAGCTTCAATCTGAGGTAAGGTCACTTGCCAAGGTTCAGTTCTCTGAAAACTTCCACCTTGCCCTGAAAAATCACAAGCTAGGTTTTAAATAGCCACATACTGGAATCCTTGGCTGATGGGATGGCATTGGAAATCCTCACACTGGTCCCAAGAAGGGCAGCCTCGAAGTGCATATTCGAAAGGAGCTGAGGTCTGATCACCAAAATCATCATAATGAATACTGAGCACTGGAATTCAGACTTCTAGATGTTCTAAAGAGATGAAATGACAATGTTCAATTTTCACTCTGAACACCACATTACAAACGAACCATTAAAAACAACAGTATTAGGGAAAAAGAAAAATTACAAAGAACATCTAAACTGTTCAATGATTTCCTATTTTTCCAGATAAATTTCAATCAGATCTTCCTATACTGTTGAGTGACACTCCACCTCCCGTTTGTTCCTGATAAACTTCAACCACATCTTCCTCCTCCATCCCCAGTTCTTCTGCAGTATGGTTATCAGCAATCTTCTGGCCTTCAAAGAGAAACTTCAGTGAATTCACTGACAGACCCTGTCTTCGACTGTATGAGTCCTTAAGTTTCTTGAGCCGCGTTGTCATTTTCAGTCTGAAGTGTATCTCACTTCTATCTTCTCCGATAACTTTGACTTTAATAACATCTTTCTTCTTGTCCTCTAAGACACCACTTGAAGGGTTAACCTCCTGGTCAAGCATGGCGACAATGGTTTCCCCAAAGGCTCTCTGTAACAGCAACCTGCAGCAGGGCAGGTAGAACTTTGTTTACTAATCCGTCTCTTCACAATAGCCCAAACAGTGGCTGGAAGAACTTCCTGTACTTCTTATGTCACTTCCGGGTTCCAGAGGGTTGGCATCTATAACCTTAGTGGGGAGTCGGGTGGTAGCAGGTACACAGGCAGGCTGGGACTGTCCCACATCTCAACCCACAGAGGCAGAGGGCGCTCTGTTTCATACTGTTTTCAAGTTACAATTTAAAATTATCCGCAGGAGAGGAGAGCTTGCTCCGTTTGAAACTTAAAACTTTACTCATATACACTGATTGAACAATGTAGTAATAAGTACACATAACAGAATTAGTCCTATTAAGAGTTAAAGACCAAGTGAAATTCCATTAACAATGTTTGTCTCTCTAAAAAGATCAGTTAGGCAGTAAGTCAGTTAGGTAATAATTAAAATGTTCTTGGTGAACATGGAGAATGCTTTTTTCCAATTACAGTAGCAAAGATAGTTATGAATAAAAATGAAAGAAAATCCCACATCTTTCATATATATAAAGCCTGCATACACAATTTTACAATATACATAGATGTCCATGTGGATACATGATTTTAACATATCTCTGTACTTATTGGTATGCAGCTACTACTTGTGGACCTTTCTGTAGTATATAGTTGATCTTGACAGAAAATTATGGTCAGTTGTATAGTCTCTTCATATGAGTATGTTATAACTTAACCAATTCTCAACTACTGTAACTTCCCGCCACACACACACCCCTGCAAAAGAGTCTCAATTGTCTAGCTCAGGATGGATTTGAACTCACAAACCTCCTGGAAAGGAGGGAAGAAAGCTTAAAGACTTCCAAATGCTAGGATTACAGGTGTGTACCAATCAGCCCTTGTCAACTGTGTGTGTGTGCGTGCGTGCGTGTGTGTGTGTGTGTGTGTGTGTGTGTGTGTGTGTGTGTGTAGATAATAGGTCAGTGTCAAGTATCCTAGTTTGCATTAACTGTCAACTTGATACTCTCTGGAATCCCCTAAAAATAGAGTATTACTCAAGTAATTATCTTTATTAGATTAATCTGTGTGAGTTTATCTTGGCTGATGCAGGCAGACACAGGCCTCTATGAGTTGCATCACCCCTAGATGGTCCTGACTGGGCTGTCAAGGAAACTAGCTGAGTGTGAGCCTGTAAGTCAGAAAGCACCATTACTCTGTTTTCTGCTGCAAGCTCCAACTTGAGTTCCTCCCTGAATAAATCACAAATCCAATAAATCCTTTCTCTCCCATACTGCTTCTTGTCAGAATGTTTTTATCATTACAACAGGGTATTGGGTATCTCTCAGGGGCTCCCATTGTTTTTGAGACAGCTTCTGCTATGCTAGCTAGTTAGCAAACTCTAAGTATCAGCCTGCCATTGCTTCCCTGCAGTGGATTACCTCAGAGCTTGAGATCTGAACTCAGGTTCCAGACACTTCTCCAACTGAGCCATCTCTGCAGCCCACTGACTTCTGCTGTTTCAAAAATGGTTTAGAGTCTTTAAGAATAAAAATTTCTTATCTCACTGGAAATAATAAGTAATAATTCCACTCTAGCTTTTATTGAACCTTAATATGCAGATTCGAGGATAAAATATTCCTGAACTCAAGGAGCTGTCTTGATGGCAAACCAAACTTCTCAGATACTTTCAGCCCACATCATGCTCCATCCCTAATGTCTACATCACCCTCGTTAGCTGTAAGCTTATCCAGCATAAAGCATTTGGGAGGTTTACATATAATTTTGAAGTTAGAGGAAAGGGAACCACAATTAAAATTGATTAAAGCAAAGTTCTTAGGGTGTGACTTCAATATTCTTAAATAAGTTTTTCCAAAATATTAACAAGATATATTAGTTTCATTATCACAATGGTATTTAATATATTGTTCTATACTCCTCCTGAGTGTTTAGCAGAAACTGCTATATGATACTTTAAAAGTCGATTATTGTCAATAGCTTTGTTGGTCTGAATTTCCCTAAAAGATATTCCAAACACAAGCATTTCTCTGTGCTCAAATTCACTATGGATCTATCTTTGGAGACAGTGTGACCTGCGAAGCAATGGTAATAGAGTATCTAGGAGACTATGAATGCAGCACAGAATGGGCAGCATGTGCAAGTAAAATGTAAGAGTACATAGCAACAAGCATGCATGCCTATTGAAATCCAGGCACCATAGAGGCCACAATTTGACCCACTGTCAATAGCAATGTCACAATTCATACTTTCAACTTCAGTTAGTATTGACGAGGTTATAAACATACGGCTCATCCCTTGAAATTATTCCTCCATGCAAACACACCTCTCAATAGCCTAGCAACTCATCTGCTTTCTGCTTTCTGCGTTTGATGAGTACCTCACATTCCCTTAGAGAAAGGATCTATCCAGACACGTCTTCCACTTACACCTTTCCAAGGGATCAAAGCCAACTTCCTGTCAAAGGCCAGAGCAAACAATGTTCGACAAATACTCATCCAAGTTATTTGAAGATAAATATTTTGCTTGAACTATTTTTGCTGGAGACAACTTTACATTCAAGTTTCTACTGTAGTAGAAGAAATTATAGGTCAAAGCCTAAGTGTAAAATAAAAGATGTATTGATTTCCTAAAGCTCCTTCAGGTGCTAGAATTTCTTGATCAATGACAAATGTGTTGGAGTATTGTAGTTATGATATGATTGAGGCCCCCAACATTTTCAATAAATGTGATAACCTAAAAAAAAAAAAAATGGTTGGGCCATTTGTTGGTTGGCCATTCCTTCAGTCATTGCATCCTCTTCTGTGCCTGCATTACTTGTAGATTGGATAAATTTGGGGTTGAAATTTTGTGGATGGGTTGTATCAATGGCTCCACTGGGGCTCCTGTCTGGCTAGAGGAAGTGACTTCTTCAGGTTCCATCTCCTCAATGTAGTGAGTCACAACTCAAATCAAGGTCACCCCATTGATTCTTGGGCACCTGCCTTGTCCAAGATCTCTGCCTCATCCTGGAGATGGCTCCATCTCCTCACCCCTGTTGGTTGCAGCTTTTTATTTATTTTTATGGCCATGTAGCCATCTCTTCTGTCCTACCCAATGTGTGATCCTGAATTCCCCATTCTCCTCTCCCTCTTCCTCCCTCTTCCCCTGCCTCCCATTTTCCTCCCTCCACCTGCCCAAATTGAAACCAGTCCCATGGACAAGCACCAATTCCCAACACTATTAATAATACTCTGTTATGCTTGCAGACAGGAGCATGTTGTCCTCTGAGAGGCTTTACCCAGCAGCTGACTCAGACAGATACAGACACCCACAGCCAAACAGTAGATGGAACTTGGAAGCTTTTATAGAATAATAGGAGGACGGTTTTCCAGCCATCCCCCCATAAAGAATAGGAATTCCGCAGGAAGACAAGCAGAGTCAATTAATCTTGTCCCATGGGTTTCTGAGAGTCTGAACCACCAGCCAAGGAACATACATGGGCTAGACCTAGGTCTCCCCGCACACATGTAGCAGATGTGCAGTTTGACCTTCCTGTGGGTCCTGAACAACTGGAGAGGGGGCTGTCCCAAAAACTGTTGCCTGTCTACGGGATATGTTCTCCTAGCTGGGCTGCCTTGTCTGACCTCAGTGGGAGAAGAAATGTCTAGCCTCACAGAAACTTAAACTGGTGGGGGTGGGGGGGTAGCCAGGGGGGGGCCCTACCCACCAAGAGGAGAAGGGGAGGGGGAAGAGGAAGGATTGTGGGAAGGGATGACCAGGAGAGTGGCAGTGAGCAGAATGTAAAGTGAATAAATAGATAAGTAAATAAATAAATAAATATACTAGCTAATATGGTGATATATGTCAGTAATGTGTTGAGACAGAAGGATTAAGGCTGGCCTGGGCTACACAGTGAGTTTAAAGTCATCGTGGGTAAAAATAAAGAATAAACAGAAAACCTAGAGAATATTTAGTTGATGAGCACTAGAGAAGGTGGTGGTAGATAGGAGGGAAGATTGAGAGACAGTACGTTAGTGTCGTCAACTGGTTAACAGCTACAGAAGGCAGCAGAGTACTCCTGCTGCCATATCTGATGAAGAACATACTTGTACAAAAAGAGGCATAACCACTCTAAACAGATGAACCTTGAGGGGTCTTAGGAGTACACCCCTACCAATGTATTTTCATTGTGAAACTCTTGGAGTTATACATATGTGGTCATTAACATGTTTTTTTTTTTAAACCATTCGCAGTATCAACCCCACCAATGACACCCTCTACACGTGCTGCAGAATGTATTTTCTTGAAGCTCACCAAGATTTGCAACACTTGTCAGTTGATGAGCTTTGTTCTTCCTGTGTGAAAATGAAACAGTACAGTGAAGGAACTGGTAAATGAAAACTGGAAACTGGTGGGTGAAGGCAAAAATTCACATCATGTCTACTTCCTTATTGGCTTGATTATGTCTTAATTGCTACATCAACAATAAAATGATGTAACCAGATTGCACATCTCCCTCACCATTCTGTTCTCATCTAAAAGACAAGCCCCATTATCAAAGCAACATGGCCACAAAAATCTTCATAAGGCAGAGATAGCAACAAAATCCAAGTGAATGGGTATATCTCATAACATTCAATGTGTATCTGAACTGAGTTAGAGAGGATTCCAAGAAGACATAAAGAACATCATTTTCTTGATGAAGCAGAAAGTTCTGATAAGGCAACAAGCCTCAAGTATACGTGAGCCGGCTTGATAGACATTTAGGAGGGTTGGTTTTTTTAACTTATTACCCAGTAAAAGACACAGCAGACACACACATACTTCATTGCTGATATCCAGCTCATCTTTGAGACCCATTTGAACACCCTTGTACTTGTAGACATTGAGATAAGCTGTCTTTATGATTATGAGCAGTAAAGTTACTATTCTTTCAAAGTACGTGTATTAGACACAGCTATATTTTTTAAAAAAATCTCAGAAAGTTGCTGAGTTAGGAGGATTGGTTAAGGCTTAGAAATGTGTCAAAGCGTCTTATAATTTTATGACTTTGTATATTTGATGGACTGAGGGTTTAAGAGTTTGTCCTTTTGACTCCACAAATGTATATACATGGTCAGAGTGTGGAAATAGCTATATTAAAATAGCCTTGTCAGAGTATGCGAGCTCCTTAGGCTCTTTCCTCTAACTTCTCTGTATGGCTAAAATACTCACATTTCTTTAAGTCAATAACTGTCTCCTGACCTTTCCCCCTACATTTATCCTTTGACAAATGTGTCTTTTATGACCATCTACTCTACCTGACCCATTTCCAAATATCCTTACCGTTTGCTAGCTTTTAGCCATTCTAAGTTCTTTTATGAATAGATCAATCAACACCTGAAACAAGTGCTGTTAAGCACAAGGCCTACTAGATACTCCCCGTCAGTCTAAAGAAGCAGGGACAGTCTCCAGAATCAACAGCCTGTGGCTGATAGACCTTATTTTCCTCTCTGATGCTTGACTGTAATATAAGCAACTAAGATCTGTGTCCTGGGAACCAGAAATAGTGCAAGGAGTCAAACATGTGGAGTGACTGAGTTTGTATCATCACAATGACCCAAAATCGTAATGGCACTCAATAATTTTTTACTGAATGGTTTCAGAGAATTGGAGTATTAATACCACTCAAATGGCATACATTCAAAAAATACATTCATAGAAACTCCACCATCTTTATACATTCATTACCTTCAAGTGCTTGAAGAAACAAATTAATACAGCAAACACCCAGGGTATTCTGAAATAAATTCACCCCCTATGTCATTCTCATAAAATTAAAAAGCCTTTATTCTGAAAGCCACTGTATATCTATATAGTGGAGAGTATATAAGCACATTTTAACGTCTCTTGGCATAAAGCTGAGATATACCCCCTTTTGTTTAAAATGTAAACAAAAGAAAAAATTATAGATTCAAAATGATTGTGTAGGAAAAGAAAATAATAGATAAATTAAATTAGCAAACAAATAAGTGAACATTCTCTGGCTCTATTGAGTCATAGAAATGAACAAAGGACAGATTTCTAATAACAGAATGACAACTCCTATCAATATCTATCTGAAACCATTTTAAAAAGTCCTGTTCTTAGTCCACTGGCCCCTCTACTTCTGGAGAGTTTTTCCCCTTGTGGTGATAGCACAGATGGACTCACAACTGGGGAGAATGCACAAAGATTTTATCCGGCAGCTGAAGTAGGACAGCTGACCTATCTTCCTCTGGACCTGGTTGATCATTAGCTTTGATCAAATAGAAGGCCACATGTTTCAGGTGCCCTTATGCCCTGGTTTCTACAGTGGGAGAAAGGAAGGCAAGAGCAAGCAAGACAGGGAATTTAGGGCAAGATAGAAATATAAATTTGCAATTTTCTTAAATCCAAGCAAGTTTTATGTGTCCAAATTATTAGTTTTAAAAAACAGATATTAAATGGGATGGAAATGGCTCCCAAAGAATTCTGTGTTCTTTTTATAATGAAGATGATCAACTCCTGAAAGGAATTGGAAATACTGAAAATTTAAAAATACATAGAAAAACTTTTTAAGGTACATTAAAACATAAGAGTATATAAAAGTTTAAAAATTAAATAAAATACATAGAAAGTACTGGAAGCTTGAATAAGCACAAAGAAGAAAAGCACACAGGGTGAAAAGAAGGGTTATGCAGAAAACAGTTCCTCCTTGAACTTCACACTGAATCTTTGTTGAATGAAGACAAGCAGGAACCACCACCCCTGCAGACTCCTCCATTGGAGGACCGATGGATGGTGAGCAAAAGGCATTTTGGCCTTTGTGGGAATTGACATTTAAGGAGTACTGTATTATCACTTAACAATCTTTTCTTTGTTTCCATTACATTTGATAGCTCTTAGGATTTACCCAGGTACTTCTGCTAACAAACAAAACTAGGGTTTTAAAACTCCCAAACGAGTTTTAAAAATGTAGTGTCATTTGAAACACATAGAAAGATATGTAAAAGTAGTGGTGTATGAGAAAACAACTGACAATATTATATGATGGTATGTTTTTCCGTTAAAAATATATAGCATCTTATAAATATAAATGAGAAGAGAGTAATTGAGCTCCAGTCCATTGGTAGTGATTTTTCCATGGTGTGGGGAATGACAAGGGACTGTGCATTGAATATTTTCTCTATCTATTAAGTTATTGGCAGCTATAATAATTTGAAAAATCTAAAATATTGTATATTATAGGTTGTGTTTAAAATTGGCCATTAAATTGTGCTTGGAATGTATATCCTATGGAGTCTTGACAGTTTGCTGATAACCTGGTTCTGGGCGGTGTCCTCTTAAAAAGTCTACTGCTTAGAAAGCTCTGTTTTAATCTGATGAGTCAGAGCTGGGAAGGCCAAAGCCTGAGTACTCACCTTACCTTTGAAGAACCACTTAGAAACGGGAGGTGTCGGCCAGTAAACGACATATATACAGTAACTCTTCTAGAGAATGCTGAAAAATGTAGCAGACTAAATGGACTGTCCCAAACTGAAACTTAAATTGGAAAGAAATAAAAGAAAATATTTGAAGAATGTGTCTGTGGAGGTAAATGAATAAATTCAGAATGTGGGACGCCCTCACATCTGAAAGACGAGTGGAGTGGCTGGATGGGTGAGCACTCAGGGGAAGGTTGACCAAAACTCTAGAGTGATGTCTCTGAGTATGCACTTGCTTGAGCCTTCAAGGTTTGTCTGTCTTCTTTCAAAGGAGAGTGAGGCTGAGTAGGAGCTCCAGTTTTATTCATTAACTTTGAAAGACTGAAGACTAAGACTTCCAAATCTTAGCATGAAGAATGCATGATTACAGCGCACAGCCATTAGGTGTTTCTACTCAGACAGCGATTGACTACCCTGTCCATTCACCAGCTGCAATGTGATGACATGGCCCCAATTTATCCTCATGACACTAACAAATTCATAGGCTCAATCTTGAAAGTATGATTTCTTTTTTTTTAGGCTTTATGAATTTTATTAGAAAAATATGGCAAACCAAAAAAAAACCATCAAGCCACATAATTAACCAAACACCAAAGTCTATATACTCAATACGTTTCTGTAAATTTAGAATAGCCTCTTGGAAGGAAAGCTGTGGAGCTTGATAGCGGATTTTACATTTGTGAATGATGACTGCACATTTTGGCAACTTGGAACTACTCACATCTTGTACAGGATATGTTCATATAAGCAGGACTGGCATTCTCTGCTCCCATAGTGGTTAGCATAAACTCTGAATGCCCTTCCTATGCTGTAGCAAAGGACAGAATGGAATTTCAAGATTCAGATCACATCCCTGGAACTTCACCTTCAACCATGTATTGTATTTCTGTTCCCTTTCAACAGCTGAAGGTGTTTTGGCACAAAACACAGCACGGTTTTTGCTGCTCCACCGAGTTCAGCAACAGCCTTACTTACTAGCTAAATCCCCATGCATGACTCTTGTGTGTCATTGTATACAATTGTCACTCAGTTGCTGCTGCTAAATTTGATCTGTCTCAAGAGAGCTGTTAGAACTCAGGTAAATAGATGCCTCCCATTGCACAGTCTCCTCATTTCTAGGACTCCTAGAAACACATGATAGAAGACAGCATCTCTTCAGAACTGCATTGTCTGAAATCTCTCCCTCCTCAACGAGCATCTGCAGCTAGCTTTGTCAAACAGTCAGGTCAGATCAAAGTCAAGCTTTGAGAGCCAGACTCCTCTGGAGAAGAGTGCAGCTGGTGGAGAACAATCAGGTGGCCAGCGAGGCACAGCTGATGGGTTCCCGTGTTCTCTCACGTCTGATAACATTCATTTCACACATGTTGATAAGAGAGAGAAAAGTACCTGAACCAGACAAAGACTAATGATAGGATTTTTCAAATATGATCACACAAAATCTAGAGAAGTAAACCAAAAATCTTTTTTGTTTTCTTCCAAGACTTAGGAGAAGCAGTTTGTCTGTGGTTCTAGAATACACAGAGATCTATCACTTTTGGAGGAGCATTCAGCTAGGAGGCTAATAGCAGGTTCAGAAGCACCGGTACACCCCAGGGGCCATTTTAGCTCATGGGAATTGTAAATTAATAATGTTAAAGATATGGGCACTCACTGTGATATTCAGCATTCCAGAAAGAATTGCTTTCTGAACGGACTATAAACTATGAAAGAGAATTTGTTACTCTGCACATTTCTCATAGAAATCCATGTATTGCCAAGATAATCGCCACTCCATCCTTCCTTTCCTGTGCTCTGCAATTCTCCTTTAAACTCAAGTGCTTGGTTAAGCTCATGGTTCTACAGGTTCTGACTCATAAATTTTCTAGTGTGTTTCTGCACTAGAGATTATATAATACTTTTAAAACATATTTTAGAATTGTTATACTAAACAAGTATGAGTTCATATTACTAAATCAAAATTAAAATATAATTTTTTCTTAAACATGAGCAGGACCAAGTTTTATTTAAAAATTTGCTTGTTTTTAAAGGTTTGTTTCTATTTTAATTTGTGTGTGTGTGTGTGTGGTGTGTGTGTGTGTGTGTGCATGTATGCACACGCTCACTTGAGTATACTCATGTGACTTGATAAAACTATCTGAACTTCCACTCCTGGATTATCTGCTGTCTTCAGTCTCCATTGGCACCTGCCTGCATGGGCACATGCCCACACACATATGTACTCCATATACTTAATGTAAAATGATAAAAAATGAATTTAAAAGAGTAATGAGAAACTTGTGTGCTCACTTTAGCAGTGTACTGGAAGCCCACTGAATGTCTGCTGTGTACCTCGGTCTCTGCTCAGTATGCTTTATGTAGTGCCTTAGTAGACCCATGAGTTGGTAGACAGTCTCATCTCCATTTTACAAATGAGGAAACTGTCTACTGAAGATAGGTAGTTTACATGTCTAGTGAAAAGAGTTAAAACTATGTCCCTTGACATTAAAGCATGCCTTCTGGGGTTTTGTGCTTCTGCCTAGAACTGAATTTGTGACCTATTTCCACCTACCCTCTTCTTCCCTTGACTCTTACACCTTACTCATGCTATAGTCAGCTATTGTGGACCTATGTAGGAGGAATATCTGATTTGTCCTTCTACTGAAAGTTTTCAAATTATTCAGTAAAGAGAGGAGGAGGAGAAAGAGAAGGAAGGAGGAAAGGGGGGAGGGAGGAAAAGGGGAGAGGATCTTATCATTGGCAATTATTTTCTTAATCTTTTGTCTGAAATAGACATATATAATGCATGTCAAAACTACAAAATTGCTTCGTAAGGTTCACTATTAAGTCAAACATCAATTATTTTTGTTAATGTTCTGCACCGGGGCTTAAAGATTAATGCCTCAATTGTTTGTCTTCTGAAAGGTGAACTGGTTGCAAGAGAAATAAACAAGTTTGGTTTGCATCCTAACTACAGACCCATTGAGACGTTATTTCATGAAGATTTTGAACAACTTTTAAAATGCAAGTCCTTTAAGTTTCTGTGATTATTGACCACAGGGCCTCAGGTTCTGTAAGTCTGATGGGTTGTCCAGGGCCTAAGGAGCAGCAGGTACAGTGCCTGGTTTGCATGCAGAGGTTTCTGAAGGCTGATGGGGTGATGTGCTCATACGGACTGTGACTGCCTTGCCTTCAGAGCGTGGGGGGATGGGTGTTTGCTCACCTTTCCTTTGCAGCTGCCTTTTGGGCAGGGCCTGCGCAATGTATTTCATAAAGCACTGGTTTTTCATTTAAAAATCTCAGCACTCAGGAGGCAGAAGCAGGAGTTCCAAGGACAGCCAGGGCTATACAGAGAAACCCTGTCTCGAAAAACCAAAATAAATAAATAAAAGAATTTTTTTTCTTCTTTCCTGAACATTTTACTTAGGTTTGTGAGTCCCCTCTACTCACTGCTAGAAGTTTCTATAGCTAACACATCCTGTCAGAGTCTCGAGACCACAGAACATATGCAAGAAATATTTCTAATGTTGGGAAACAGCCAAATCTGTCTTTAAGGTCATTACATCCCTTCTTTAATAAACTAATGCTTATAAGCTTCTACACACACAGGGTGGAAGGAAGTATCTTTGAAAATGAGCTGCAGATGACTAGACAGTTGGACCTATGGCAGCCCCCACCTCTAGTTCTCCTGGGGAGAACTGTTTCTCTTCTCCCTCCTCCTGCTGCTTCTGTAGGGAAAACAAAGCCCTAAAATTTGGACTCAGAAGTTAAAAATAAAGGTTACTAGCTTTTCTTTCTTTCTTTCTTTCTTTTTTTTTTTCTTTCTTTCTTTCTTTCTTTCTTTCTTTCTTTCTTTCTTTCTTTCTTTCTTTCTTTCTTTCTTTCTTTCTTTTTCCCTGTACCTTGAGGTAGGGGAAGAGTTTATCTTTTCACACAACAGATGGTTTTAAATGCAGTGATTACAAAATTCTGACGGTAAAATGGTTTAATTACAAAGTCAATACTGCCTCCAACCTGGGCTGAGCCTTCAGCTTAAAAACAACAGACGGAGTGGGGCAAACCCTAGGACAATGTTTAACCAGAGCTGTGCATAGCCGGGTGCAGTAGGGTTTTCCATGGGCTTCAGTAAGCTATGGAGCACACAATTCTCGGTTCCTCTTTGTTGAATAACCTAGGGAAGAAAAAAAATATAAAAATGGGTCTACCTTTTTCACCATGAAATACGTGCACATAGAGACAATTCTAATGAGGTCTGCTGAAGTTAAAGTCGGGGCAGGTTTCAGTTTGGGCAAAAACAAATGAATGGAAAAAGTGGGGGATATACATAAAAAGAATTTGTCACATGGACAAGTGTACACCATTCTTCAAAAAAGGACATTGTATGTTAGTAAATTCTGTTTACAAAAAAATAACTTGTCTTCTTCCCTTAAAACCCAAATACAGGTAAGTGATTTGATCGCTAAGCAACTGTAGAGCATTTTTGTTTTTAAATCACACAAGAAGGGAAGATTTAAGTTTATTCTCTTCATAAACAGGACATTTTTTCTGAAACAGAAGAGATGAGAGAGTTTTAAAAATTAAGGTTAAAGATTAAATGTCTAAAATTTAAATAATTTAAATTAACTGTATAATAAAATAAAATTAGAATATTTGATGAAAATGTCCCTGCACTTCACTATACAGATGTAAGTCAGTCATGAAAATTAGTATAAAATACGTGCACTTTCCTTAAGGAGCGATATTCTTGCCTCCTAGCTACTGAACATGGGCAATTACAAGATAGTTTGGGTCACTGGGCTAAGCAGGTGTGGGAGGGTCTGAGTAGTTAAGTAAAACAAACATTTCTGATGGTCTTATCTCTGAGCTTTCTGGTCTTAATAAATGTCACCAGGATAACCCAAAACAACTCTTCTAGCGGCGCTATGGGGAATTAAACTCATAAGCACTTGGCAGTTTCTAATCTGTTTAGTTGTTCTGGAGGAGAATGGCTCTTTTAGTAGGAAGTGGCTAGCTACAATTCTGTGAATATTTGGGTATTGAGGTTTAATGTGGATAATAAAATAAAATAATAGGAAACAAGTTTGATCTTCCAAAACGGAAAATGATAACCACAGATTATAAACTACATTAAATCAAAGAAAGTAAATGTTTAAATTATAATCATTACATATTAACATAAATTTTAGAGAAATACTAATGTATAGTTGTGTGCATATCAATAAGACTTAGATAAGCTTGCTACTTAGTTTCATCTTGTGCCACATGTTTTCTAAAAGTTCCTAACACAAAGACAGATGCTCTTATTTGTGAAAAAATCTCATATAATATTGAGAAAAACTATGGACTCTTTCTTGAAAAAATCTTGAAAATCATTCCATGAAATTCATTCATGAACCTGCTTTTATTTTTCGCTGTCACAAGCCTTCTCTGTTGGCCACCATTCTAATGAATCATTGCACTGAAAATATAGATTAAAAAATGACATCTACCATAAGCATATAAGTAGCATAATGACTTTTTACAAGTCATTATGCTTAGTACAACCAGCCTTGTAGCCAAAAAACAAATGTGGCTAGCACCCCAAAACTCTAAAAGATTCCACTCCTTTCTAATCACTATCAGTTCATAACAACCTGACATTATGAAAAAAAGATTATTCTTGCTCATTTATACATTTATATATTTAAATGACACTATTCCATTTTAATGCTAAATGATCTGGCTTCTCCAGCTGAACTCTTTGCTTTTTGAGTTTTAAATGTTCCTTCTGTGTTACAGTTTATACATATATGCAATGTACTGTGATCATTGTCACCTCAGTAACCCGCTCATATCTCCTCTCACTCCTGCTAACCCTCTTCTTCGCAATTAGTCCCTCTGCTGCGTGTGTGTCTATAAGTGTCTCTCTGTGTCTCTCTGTGTCTCTCTGTCTCTGTGTTTCTCTCTCTCTCTCTCTCTCTCTCTCTCTCTCTCTCTCTCTCTCTCTCTCTGTGTGTGTGTGTGTGTGTGTGTGTGTGTGTGTGTTTGTACAGAGCTCTTTAGTTTTGTGTTCTTGTTCTGTGTGAACTGTTGTGTGCGAGTCACTAAGTTATGGCTTACTGGACCATAGGCAATTTAACAATGATTATAGCACTGGGTGGAATACCGCCCCCTCCCCTGACAGCCATTAATTCCCTAATGCTCCTCAGTAGGAGGTGGAGTCTCATGAGCTCTGGCACCTCTCCACAATGGAATATTGAAGGGCCCAATCTTCTGTGGGTCTTATGCAGATAGACAGTTACTGAGTACTCATGACTCCAACAGCCACATCTTATTATGAAGATAGCATTTCATGCCACTTTTTGCAATCCTCTGGCTTTTACAGTCTTGTCACTATCTCTTTCATGATGTTTTCTGAGTCTTGAAGGGATCCTAAAAGGTGTCTCATTTAATGTTGAGCATTCAATAGTAACTTATTCTAATCACTTTAATGCCACATTAATATCTGTTCTTCTCCAGCAGCCTATAGAGAAGCTTCCAGAACTATGGATACTAGTGAGCTGGAAGCTTGCAGCAACGTCCCAACTTAATTTCTCTGTGTCCTGCATCCAAAGTGTGTGGTGTCTTCAGCAATAAAGACTTACTAAGATCTACCTTGGTAGGGGAACCGAAAGGAATGTTGATTTTGTGTGCAATTAAGACAGTTCATTCTTGTTGCTGTGTTTCTATCTCATAATTTCTCCCTGTTCTGCAGCCTGTTTAGCTTTCAACAGTAAGGTTGCTAAGAACCCCTGATCATCTCTTGGCAAAATGCGTATTCCCATTTCTGTTGAACACTCTCCTAGGAATGAGACAGTTATAGCATGGTATAAGCAACATGTTCATCTTTAAGGAATATAGCTAAAGCTGTATCATAAAGTGTGCAGAGCTCTTTGGTTTTGTGTTCTTGTGCTGTGTGAATTGTTTTGTGTGAACACAATTTTATTTGTGTGAATGCTGTTAGGGGGCTTGGGATCTGACTGCCAAATAATTATTATAATTGTGTTTCAATGGTTTATGTTATATTTTTTATTATTTTCTACCCATTCACATTTATAGATTTAAGACTTGTGGATACTGATATGTGAACAGTGAGTCTACTATTTCCAATTTGCACACATCCATAGGGTTATCAATAGCAATAAGGAAAGTGTTTCATCCAACAATGAAGTATTATGAACTGAACTTGAGCCAAATCATTTTTATTTAAAGATAGAGTCTCATTATATGCCCCAGGATGGTCTGAAACTTTATATATAGACCCAGGCTGGCCTTGATTTCACAGATATCTGAATTGTGCTTAAAGATACACTTAGCTTATAACCAATATATTTTTATTCTTTTTTTATTAGATATTTTCTTTATTTACATTTCAAATGCTATCCCGAAAGTTCCCCATACCCTCCCCCCGCCCCTGCTCCCCTACCCACCCACTCCTACTTCTTGGCCCTGGCATTCTCCCTGTGCTGGGTCACATAAAGTTTGCAAGACCAAGGGGCCTCTCTTCCCAATGATGGCCGATTAGGCCATCTTCTGCTATATATGTAGCTAGAGACACGAGCTCAGGGGGTACTGGTTAGTTCATATTGTTGTTCCACCTACAGGGTTGCATCCCCCTTCAGCTCCTTGGGTACTTTCTCTAGCTCCTCCATTGAAGGTCCTGTGCTCCATCCAATAGCTGACTGTGAGCTGACTGTGAACAGTACTCAGGTGGCTGAGTATTTATTGTTCTTGTGGAGGACACATATTTGGTTCCCAGACACACATCAGTAGGCTAACAACTACTTGTATCTCCAGCTCCAGATGATACAACACTGTCTTCTAGGCTCAGTGAGCATTCCAATCATGTGCACAAACCCACCTGCACATGCACACATATACATAATTTAAAAGGCAAAAACAAAATCGTCAAAAAGTGTTAAAAGTAACAAGACTGACTTTTTATTTTTCTTTTAAATTTTCAACACTTTAAGAGCCAATATTACGATCAATACCATCATCACAGTGAAATTCTAGAAAAATGTATTCTTTCTCATGTATATTAAGTTTCACACTAAATGGGGTTTTCAAAAGAAGAGTCATGTTGTTACCTCTCTTTGAATCTTTGTCCAATACTGCAGCAAACACACACGGTTGATACGATTGTCTTGATTCAAGGCCTGGTTGCTTACAGGGATGAGAGAATTCCCACATAAAATGTGACCTTGACCCTTAGTGTAAAACTATTGGTTAAATAAAGATGCTGACATCCAATAACTGGGCAGAAGGAACATAGGTAGGGTTTGGGATTCCTGGGCTAAACAATTGGAGTTAAGAGCTTCCCAGATGGAACATGCCAAGTTATAGCTCAGGGTTATTGATGGGGAAGTAGACTCTAATAATTTAGAGGGTTGATATCTGCCCAACACTCATGTTGATTAAGGCTTATTATAAATATAAAAGACATGTGTTTTTTTATCTGGAAACTGAATAATCAAGGATAGGTAGAAACTGTTATTTGAGATTAAATATTAATACAACAGTATATATTATATATGTATAGCCTGATCAGTCCATATAATATTACCTGTATTTATATGATTTCAGTGATAACCAGTTGACATTTGCTAGCCAATGAAGGAGCTCATTCCTGGGGAAAACTATTTCTCTTACTTTCAGCATTCCTAAGTTGCCTCTGGTTCATCAATGAGTGGGCCTCCATGAGATTTTTACCTTCCATGTTAGTATGTCTATTGCTGTTGTAGTTTTTCTGGTCTTGTTTAGGAAGCCATATTGTTGAAATATCAGTGTGAGGTTTCTCCGTCATTTCTAAAAATACAGAATCTTACAGCTGCTTTTCTGGTCCACTGCTTTCCTCTCTGGCCCCTCTTCTGTGATGCTCCATGAGTCTTAAGTGCAGGAGTTATGCTGTAAATAAACCAGTTGGAACTGGGCACTTATGATCACTTCTTCTCTGTGTTTTGACTGGTTGTGGTTGCTTTCTGTTGCAAAGAGAAATTTGTTAATAGGAGCAGGAGTCACATTTATCTATGGGTAGAAGAATAGATATTTAGAACAGAGTTGGGAATCATGCTAGCTTAGTAAAGTGGCTATAGTGTCTGCTCCTCTAAGATCTATGGCCTAATCATCTTCAGGCAGTTGTCTAGGTTTCCAGTACCAGGCACAATGTCCCTCTTCTTGGATGATCTATAAATCCAACTAGAGAGCTGTTGACTACTGTCAAGATGTGATTGCCACTATTGTACCTTTACAGTTATTGTGCCATTCTGGTCATCATTTTGGTTCATAAACATTGCAGCTGGACAGGACTGTTGATTGCTTCCCTCCCTTGGAAGCTTGTACAACACAATCATGTACTACAGAAGCTTCTCCTCTGTAAGGAGACTGATGCTGGAGGTTTGGGGTCTGAAGATCATGATGCCCTCAACCTCTGGAAGGCCATGATTTCTTGTATTGTCTTGAGAGTGTCTTTGATGCACATGACCAGCAACTCAAAGAGTGGTCTCTCATGCCTGGATTTTTGGTTAGTTTTGTTTTGTTTGGGGGTTTTTGTTTTGTTTTTTCCTTTTCTTAGCTAGATAATCTATGGTTCTTAGGGAGAGTACTGTCAGTCTAAATTGGATAACTTTATTTGCAACATATATATACATGTATGCATGAGATTTATTTGTAGTATATTTAATTTTAGTAAATAAATAATAATAGCATTCCTATGGCTTTTCCAATCATCTCTAGTTATCTTTCCTTCAATTCTCTCTCTCCTTCTGTATTAACATTATTTTCTTCATCCCAACTAATGTCTCCTATTAGTCACTTTCTCTTTCCAATCACTTGTATCCTTTTCCCCAAAATGGGATATTTTTACTTGTCCAGTCCCTGTGGTTATCTCACTTTATATACTCACATATGAATATTTGGAGCTAGGCACCACAAATGACTGAGAATAAGTGGTATTTGTTTTCTGGGTCTGAGATACCTCATTCAGTATGAGAGTTTATAGTTCCATTCATTTACCTACAATGTTCATTTCATTTTTTTTAAGCTGAACATCAGTTAGAGGACATTTAGTTTGTTTCCATCTCTGAATAGATCTGCAATGAACATGGCTGACCAAGTATCTGTAGACAGGATGTCAAGTATAACTGGGTCATATGATAGATTTCTTTGTACCTTTTTGAGAGCTCTTCATAGTAATTTCCAGAGTTGCTGAAAATAGAGAATAGTTTTTAACATCATTATTGTTATTAAAGAGAAATAGTATTTCTACAAATTTTGATCCTCATTGACCAAGGATTTGGGCTTTTCAGTTTTGTTTCTCCCTTAACCTGCCCTTAGTTAACTATAAAAGAAATGACTGTGAATATCTCTCAAGTAGAATATGAGTCAAACCCTTTAAAATCAGAGAACATCTCTTTTATGAATTAGATTGGGTAATCAAAATCATGGTTTTCCAAGGATGACCACATAGGCCAAAAGACTTTGTGCCTCACACAATGAGAAAATCCCCATGTGAATGAGCATCTCATCTTCCTTTCTAAAGCTCTGTCAGCTACCATTTGCAGTTTCTACTTCACCCTAACTTTAAAGGTGAAGCTATTCATTGCCTGGTTGCTGTTGATGTGTAATAGAGCCTATTGTAGAAAAATCTACATTTTGTAGCTTTGACTAAAGCTATCTTTTCCCTCATGTTAATTTCTCGATCAACCAAATTACATTTCATTTTTTAAAAATCTGAAGGGATATTTAAAATCCAAAATTATGCAGAATAGAGAAATTGAATATAGAAAGGTAACCAACATAAACTTCCAAGGAGCTGGCTGAGCAGAAATCTTGTCTGCTGAGCTAGCCAGGCTTCAGACACCCCGAGAAGACCACAGCCACTGCATTCCAAAACTGTCCAACTTGTGTTCCTTTCTCTTTCACAGAAACTTCTGTGTCCTGTAGCTCATCTTTCCAGACTTCCATTCTCTAGCATCTAGCAATATAAGGGCTAGAACATCACAACAATAGGTCTCTCGGTGGATTCATTAAGAGAAAGCACTGGGAAGGGAATTCTCCTTTGTCTTTCATGCCTCTGCACTAAGAAAACTGCCTTAATATGCACAAGTTGATCTATTACTTCCTGAATGACCAACTGTAGATTCTGAAACTATCCAGAGAGTATGATTTCTTACTGAAAAGTCAGCATCCCTTTTATGAACAGTGATGCAGCCCATGGATCTTGTTTGCATCCAAGACTAAAATATCTCTGCAGGGCATTTCCTATATTTTGGTCCTTTGAAAAATGTTTCCAAAGCAGTATGCAATCTAAAGGTAAATAAAGGATAACACTCATGCACTTTAAGCCTTCTCTTGGTGAGCAACTTTATGTAATGACGGCAACAATATTATTGAAGCCTTCAGTAAGCTATCCAGTGGTTGCATAGGTCACCTATGACCAATATTAAGATTTAAATATCCACTAAAATTAAACACTTTGGGGTTATTAATGTTTCCTTTCCTC
Source organism: Mus pahari (assembly GCF_900095145.1). NCBI lineage: Eukaryota > Metazoa > Chordata > Mammalia > Rodentia > Muridae > Mus > Mus pahari. The sequence continues at coordinate 17,748,971 of NC_034598.1, forward strand.
TCAAAATTTTTGTGTTGAGAGGAGGTATGGGAGGAAATGTGTTAGCAACCGTAGGATGTGGAGGATAACTCTAAGTACATTAAACATCTGTTGATGGAGCCATTAGCACAGTTTGTAGCTACTGCCACCTGGCCCTTATTTCACTTTGTTCCAATTTTAGTAGCTGAAAATATACTGTAGCAATCATGTAACACTTCTTTTAAATCTTTTACTACTGCATTAAGTGAAGCATAAGTACCAATCAGTTCTCACTGAGATTAAAAAAAAAAAATACCTGCTTATGGCAAAAATCAAATGCCAATGAGAAAGTAGCAAAGGTTGGCTTCACTTAGCATTTCAAACTGCCTATATCACTGCCCAAGAGGAAGTCCTTAAAACAGCAAATGGAGGCAAAGGTGAGAGAGGCTTTCCTCTGTTGGTCTATAGGCTATTTTCAAGTACAGCATTAGAATGATCATGGACAGGGAGCTAACATTTTCTCAAGGGAAAAAGAAAACCCTCCATTTTCACAGAATGCTCAGCCTAAATTAGTTGTTCTTTCCTGAAAAAGACACAAGTCCCAATGTTCTTTCGAAAGTTTCATTAGACTTCTGTAGTCCTTCTCTAGACAGTGGTCATACCTATTTTGGTTTACAGTCTATACATCCATCGTCCTCTATAGATCACGGTCCTAGTGTGACAGAAATATTGCTCTCAATTCTGAGAAAAATTAAGCTTCCTTGACTGCTGACACCTGGGTTCCTTTCTTCCCTATAAAATGAACTGCACTAAAGAGATTCACCACATTTGGCCAGGTGCTGTAAGGGGTCTATAAAAATGAGAATGTCACTTTTCCCAGCTGTTTCAGTAAGTGCCACTTCTATCTTATTCATTGGTGATTGGGGACTCCAGTTTGGTAATGTTTATGAAATGATCTGATAGAGTCATCGATGCAGTTGTTTTAAATGCAGCCATCCTAGGTAATTTTCTCCTATGCCAAGTCATGTAGTTATTTCTCTGGAACATATGCTATATGTCTACAGTGTCCCTAGAAATAGAAAATCAAAAATAACCTAGTATCTGTTTATCTGTTCCTTAGACTGGTCATCTGTATTATTCCTCTGTGGACCTCTGTATTGCAATCTGTCCCTGCATTATGACAAAATGTGCCTTAGACCAAGGTTTGATATAGTTAATCAGTTCTTGAGTCATAGGTACAGTCCAGGCATCTGTTGTCCCTCCTAAATGAGGACTGCTGTTGTGAGTTGTGACATTGAAGTCTTCATTGTTCTTTGACAATTGGATCTGCTGGTTTCCGTACTTTCATTCAATTTCAACTAGATAGTTTTCCTTTAGTCCCTTTCTGTGTAAAATAAGAAAAATACATGTTTGGTATACATCATAAACTGTGAGTATAAAATTAAAACCAAATGTTTCTTGATACCTGGATTGGAAAGGTAGTGAATGACCAGGCATGTTGTTTCTCAACTCCAATCCCAGCACTCAGGAGGCAGAGTCAGGAAGACAGTTGTAAGTTTGTAGACAGCTACAAGTCCTAATCCAGCCACAAGTTCTATATGGAGAGCTGGTCTCTGCAACAAAGGCAGTTAATGAGGGCATTTTCTTCCCTCTTTCTCTCCTCCCCATGCTTCATGCGAGGATTTTGGTATAGGGCTGATGTCTGCCCTACTATACCACCGCTGCACCCCAGTTTCCCAGTTGGTCTTCTGCATGTTCCTTCTTATGTACCCCACTCACCCTCACAAAAATTCTTGGGGTTCTCCAGCTTCCTTAAGTACTCCTCTGGAGTCATCAAATGGAAATTCTTTCTCCTAATTTAAGCTACAAGTGGATGCATCCTCTTTAGAGTTCTCCCTGACCACTCAGCCTAGGGTCATTTCTCCTCCCATCCACATTACCCTCTCCCTCCTGGTTTTATTTGTTTTAGAAATTATACATGTCAAAAATGATTCCTTATTTGTTCTTGCATTTAAAGTGTGCCTCCTTCAACCCCTCTTTGGAAAAGGCTTCTTTTGTCTTTACTGTCATAACTCTTGCAGGTTCTTGGTGTATAATGTAGGTCCTCCATAGGTATCTGTTGTATGAATTGAATGTTTTCTTATTTGCTGACACAGGAAGCAGGCAATCATAGAGCACCCTTAGATGCTGTATGCATTTGACTGAAAATGTAATCTGATAAAACATGCTTCCACATTTAGGGTGGAAAAAAAGCAGGAAAATAAACTATTAAGGGTTTTCCTTGCCAAAAAGGATTAGTTGCCATTTCCACTGAAATATATCCTCACTGTTCTCTTCCAGACAAATGAAACTTTAGGAGTCTTGATCTTTCTCAATATTGGCTTTTATATGTCACAGACAAACATCTTCCAGAACTGCTGACTGTTTTAAAGATATGTACACATATATAATTGTACATATGTGTATTATAATGATTTATATAATTTTATGAAAGTCTGTTGTATTACTTTAATAAGCATCTTTAAAACATTTTAAATATAAAGCAAAATTATTCTAATTAAATATTTTAATTAATTTATTTATTACAACTTCGCTATTATTGTGAAGCCCACTCATCCCAGATGCAAGCAGTGGTAAGACCTGTTTTTATCCTAGTTCTGCCAAGTTGCAAATGGCAGAAACCACTTTCCAGTGGATGCATCTATGTTTATCTAGATTGGAGACTGCCTCATAATCCCATTGTTGGCCAGGCTCTGAGGAAATGAACCCAAAGAACAAAGTGTTGTGAGTTAGATAATGGGGAAAGTTAAGGAGGAAAATTAAAATGGAAAAGGAACTAAAGACTACTAAGAGAGTGCTAATCTATGTCTCTTTTACTTATATAACCATGAGTACATCACTAGGGAATGTGGACGTGGATGAAATGGAATCTTCCTATGAAAATCCCATCATCAACCCAGAGGTACAGGATCTGTAACGTAAGGGTGAAGGAGCAATCAGGCCCTAAAAGAAACAGGGCTCTTAAAAACTGATAACAGTAAGTTGGTCCTCTTCTGGACAGACAAATCCGTGCTCAGTGCTCCCTCTGCTGGATCTATAAGAGTAGATGATCAATTTATTTTGTAAATCTGATCACCTGTCCTCTGTGACCTGAGTTGCTTGCTAGGCAACACAAGCAGCATTTAGATGGGATGTGGACCATAAAGCCAGCATACATAGCCCCATAGTTTGATCTTTATGTTTTAAAGAACCATGACTCACCTTTCACTAGGAAGAAAAATGAAGGTCAAGGCCCTTCTCAATAGGAAAGATATGAAATGTGCTTGGACACAGTAAATAAGTGCTTTCAGGTGCTAATGCAGTTCACTTGACAGCCTCTTTCTTGTCTCCCTTTCTGCATACACACTATGGAGAAAGTGGAAGGCTCTCAGTGTTCCTTAGGGCAACCCAAACTGCTGTAGATGTTCTGGCTTCTATATCCAAGACCAGAGCCTTTCAGAATTTCATGGATAAGTGCAATGCCTAGAAACACATCCTTCATTGGTTTTCCCATGTATAAAAACTTTATGATCAGTGCCCTCCACAGTATCCAATATTTCCTTCCTGTCCTACTGACAGAGCATACATACAAACTTGCATATATGCATGCATGCATGCATGCATATATATATGTTTTTATACATATATTACTGGTTTTTAAGTTTTATACAGTTTGTATTGATCATATTCACATCCCTTCCCCCACCTTTCCCAGATCCACTCCTCTCTTTGCCACTCAGCTTAGAATCCCTTTTAGTTTTAGTTGTTCCTCATCAAGGCCAATTTGTGCTTGAGAGCACGCAAACGTTCTTGTATGTGTGGCCTTCCATTGGAGTGTGGTGACTTATCAGGGGCTACATTTATTTTATACAAATAAAACTGACCCATTCTTTCCCAGTAGCCAAGAATCTACTTACAGTGCCACTAAACAGAACAGCTCTCTGGTTATGGCATAGAACTTTGTGCCCAACTACCCTCTCCATAATGGGATTTCATTTGGCTTGGTCTTGTACAGGTCTCATGTATATTGTTATATCTACTGTGTGTTCATATGTGCAACTGGTCTATGGAGAAATCAAATAGATTCTTACTTGGAACCTCCCTATGCACTGGCAAGCTTTCATGATGCTGAGAGTTGCCATGCATAATATTGGAGAAGAAAATTAATCAGAGTCTCATCCATCTGAGATTGCCATGAGCTACACTAGTGACTACCCTTGGGAAACACTACTTACGAGTGCAGTCATGACACAAATATGATAGGAATAACCGATCATTTACAATTAGATTGAAAGCCCATGTTCCAAAATAAGCCAACACCTATAATTGGGCCACTAACCTATGGCTAAATAGATCATGGATCCTAGGGAAAATCATACTATTACTCTGCTAAATGAACATAGTATTAAAGCAACTCCAAATGATTTATCATCACAAAGATTCACATTTGGGAGAGAATAAAACATCAAAAAATGCTCAGCCTTAAAGAACGCATATATACCAAACTAGCTCCTCCCAGTGCTCAGGGATCATGGTGGCATCAGGGCTGTGTGTGTGTGTGTGTGTGTGTGTGTGTGTGTGTGTGTGTGTGGCAGACCTGGTAGGTAACTACAGAGCCATATAAAAATGAGATAATATTTCTTTATAAGTTTCATAGTACCTAATTTATTTTAACATTGCATTTGTTTGGTGTAGAGGGGCATCCATGTGGGCACATAGTTGTCATGACATGTGTATGTGCAACAGAGGACAATCTATGAAAGTTGTTTCTTTCCTTCTATTATATGAATCTAAGGAATTGAATTCAGGTTCTCAACCTTGGCAACAATTAAGTAGAACTGATGATCCATCTCGTTGGCCCATCATCATGGGTTATTTCAAACCTATACAACAGTATAATGATGATAATAATAATAATAATAATAATAATAACTATAATATGTATATATGTTCCAACAGAATGTAGACAACTAATGATAGCAAGTTTTCAGACCAACCTGTACTACATAGCATGTTCAAAACTAGCCTATAATACATAACAAGACTGCCTCAAACCAAATTAAAATTAATTACACATAGTTTACCCAAAGTGATATGTCTACCACACTCTCCACAGCTGTTTTATTTTAAAGTATGTCTCAAGTTTTATTTCATGGTAAATAGTCTAGAATTTGTTATTTATTTTAAAAGGCTGCATTGCTACATGGAAACAAGATGAATCCAGGCATAGTGGCACATATCCATAATCCTGGCACTTAGGAGGCTGAGGCAGAAAGATCACAAATTGGAGGGCTATCCTGGGCTGCAAAGCAAGGTTTTGGTCCATGAAACCTGAAAGACAAATTTAAAAAGAGAGAGAACAATGTTAATGTACCTACAAATAAAACAAACTGTTATATTGAATACTCAATAATGCTTCAAGTACTCATTGCTCAGTCAATATCATGTCTGAATTAAGATACAACTATAGTCAGGATCCTTCCAGTCTCCATCTGCGCCCCTGAGGTAAGGTTGTCCCACAGCCCTCTGCTCCCAAATCCCCCTGGAAGAGAGCTGGTCTCCCGAGGAGTGCTGACACACCTAAGATCACAGGCCCAAATTAGGGACAAGCTCCAGTCAGAGACAGGAAGGCAGACTAACATCAGAGATAATTAGATTGGGAGAGACAAGAACAAGAAACTAAACAACAGAAACCAAGTCTATTTGGCATCATCAGAATTCTCCCAACACAGCAAGTCCAACATACCAGAAAAGCAAGATTCTGATTTAAAATCACATCTCATAATGATGGTAGAGGACTTTAAGAAGGACATAAATAACTCCATTAAAGAGATACAGGGGAACACAGGTAAACAGGTAGAAGTCCTTAAAGAGGAAACACAACAATCCCTTAAAGAGTTACAGGAAAATACAACCAAACAGGTGAAAGAGTTGTACAAAACCATCCAGGTATCACAGAGGAAGACAATCTTGGAGATAGAAAACCTAGAAAACAGATCAGGAGTCATAGATGCAAGCATTATCAATAGAATATAAGAGGTAGAAGAAAGAATCTCAGGTGCAGAAGATACCATATAAAAAATTGACACAACAGTCAAAGAAAATGCAAAATGCAAAAAGCTCCTAACCCAAAACATCCAGGAAATCCAGGACACAATGAGAAGACCAAACCTAAAGATAATAGGTATGGAAAAGAGTAAAGATTCCCAATTTAAAGGGGCAGTAAATATCTTCAACAAAATTATAGAGAAAACTTCCCTAACCTAAAGAAGAGACGCCCATGAACATGCAAGAAGCCTATAGAACTCCAAATAGACTAGACCAGAAAAGAAATTCCTCTCGACACATAATAATCCAATCACCAAATGCATAAAACAAACAATATTAAAAGCAGTAAGGGAAAGGGGTCAAGTAACATATAAAGGCAGACTTATCAGAATTACACCAAACTTCTCACCAGAGACACAAAAGCCAGAAGACCCTGGACAGATGTCACACAAATCCTAAGAGAACAAAATGGTAGCCCAAGCTATTATAACCAACAAAACTCTCAATTAACATAGATGGAGAAACCAATATATTCCATAATAAAACTAAATTTACACAATATCTTTCCACAAATCCAGGCCTACAAAGGATAATAAAAGGAAAACTCCAACACAAAGAGGGAAACTACACCCTAGAAAAAGCAAGAAAGTAATCTTTCAACAAACCCAATAGAAAATAGCCACACAAACAGAATTCCATCTCTAACAACAAAAATAATAGGAAGCAACAATTACTTTTCCTTAATATCTCAACATCAAAGGACTCAATTCCCCAATAGAAAGAAATAGACTAACAAACGAGATACATAAACAGGGCCTAGCATTTTGCTGCATACAGGAAACTCACCTCAGAGTAAAAGTTAAAAAAAAAAAAAAAAAAAAAAACGTAAAAGACAGTACCTCAGAGTAAAAGACTAGAAAAAAATTTTCTAAGCAAATGTTCTCAAGAAACAAGCTGGAGTAACCATTCTAATATCAAATAAAATCAACTTTCAACCGAAAGTTATCAAAAAAGGAAGGACATTTCATACTTATCAAAGAAAAAAGGCTACCAAGATGAACTCTCAATTCTGAACATCTATGCTCCATATGCAAGGGCATCCACATTCATACAAGAAACTACTAAAGCTCAAAGCACACATTGTACATCACAGAATAATAGTGGGAAACTTCAACATCCCACTCTCAGCAATGGACACATTATGGAATCAGAAACTAAACAGAGGCAAGGTGAAACTAACAGAAATTATGCACCAAATAGATTTAACAGATATCTATAAAACACTTCATCCTAAAACAAAGACTACACCTTCTTGTCAGCACTTCTTGGAAACTTCTCCAAAACTGATCATATAATCAGTCACAAAACAGTCTTCAACAGATATGGGAAGATTGAAATAATCCCATGCATCCTATCAGATCACCACAGACTAAGGCTGGTCTTCAGTAGCAACAAAAACAACAGAAAGTCCATATATGTGGCAAGCCGCCGCATTCTGCCATTGCAAGATGGCGCCCTACCCGAAAGGGGGAAGGGAAAGAAAAAACAGCTTGCTAGGCGCATTCACCATGCTCGGTGATGAGCCAGCACAGAGATGCTAATGAGGTTCGAAAGTAAGCACCAATCACAGGCAGACACGTTCCCCTTAGGGCTATATAAACCAGAGGGTTTTCAGGCTCAAGGTCCTTTTGCTTCAGCAAGCAAGAAGATAATAAAGAAGTTGTGGAAGAATCTCTGCTTGTCTCGTAGTCCTTCTATCCTGCAGGCGAGAGCGACGGGCGCGACACATATATACATAGAAGCTGAACATCTCTACTCAATGATAACTTGGTCAAGAAAGAAATAAAGAAAGAAATTAAAGACTTTTTAGAGTTTAATGAAAATGAAGGCACAACATACTCAAACGGATGGGACACGGTGAAATCAGTGCTAAGAGGAAAACTCATAGCTTTGTGTGCCAAAAAAAGAAAAAAGAAGAAGAAAGAAAAATACTTGCTGCTCTTACAGAGGATCTGGGTTTGATTCCCAGCACCTCCTAAATAAATAAATAAAACTAAATTTAATCACTCATAATGACAAAAAAAGAAAAAAGAAACTGGAGAGAGCATACACTAGTGGCTTGGCAGCACACCTAAAAGCTCTAGAACAAAAAGAAAAAAAAGCAAATATACTCAAGAGCAGTAGACAGCAGGAAACAATCGAACTCAGGGCTGTAATCAAGCAAGAAGAAACAAACAAACAAACAAAACCTACACAAAGAATCAACAAACCCAGGAACTGGTTCTTTGAGAAAAATCAATAAAATAAACCCTTAGCCAGACTAACTAGAGGGCACAAAGACAGTATCCAAATTAATAAAATCAGAACTGAAAAGGGAGTCAGAACAACAGAAACAGAGGAAATCCAAAAAAATCTTCAGATCCTACTTCAAAAGCCTATATTCAACAAAATTGGGAAATATGGATTAAATGTACAATTTTCTAAACAGATATCAGGTACCAAAGTTAAATCAGGATCAGATAAACAATATAAACAGGTTTATAACCCCTAAAGAAATAGAAGCAGTCTTTAAAAGTCTCCCAAACAAAAAAGCCCAGAACCAGAGGGGTTTATTTAGTGCAGAATTCTATAAGACCTTCAAAGAAGACCTAGTACCAATACTCCTCAAACTATTCCACAAACAGAAACAACTCTTTCCATGAAGCCACAATTATGCTTATACCTAAACCACACAAAGATCCAACAAAGAAAGAGAACTTCAGACCAATTTTACTTATGAATTTTGATGCAAAAATAACCAATATAATTCTTGCAAACCGAATCCAAGAACACATCAAAACGATCATCAATCATAATGAATCAAGTAGGCTTCATCCCAGGGATGAAGGGATGGTTCAGCATATGGAAATCCATGAACATAATCCACTATATAAATAAACTCAAAGGAAAAAAGAAAACCACATGATCATTTCATTAGATGCTGAGAAAGCATTTGACAAAATCCAAGACCCCTTCATGATAAGTCTTAGAAAGATCAGGAATTCAAGGTCCATACATAAACAGAATAAAAGCAATATACAGCAAACCAGTAACAAACATCAAACTAAATGGAGAGAAACTTGAAGCAATCCCATCAAAATCAAGGACTAGACAAGGCTGCCCACTATCTCCCTATCTACTCATTGTAGTACTCGAAGTCCTAGCCAGAGCAATTAGACAAGAAAAGGAGGTCAAAGGTATACAAATTGAAATGGAAGAAGTCAAGCATCACTATTTGCAAATGATATGATAATATACTTAAGTGACCCCAAAAATTTCACCAGAGATTTCCTAGACCTGATAATTAACTTCAGTCTCTGCTCCACTCTTTGTCTTCATATTTTCTCCCTTGATTATTTTGTTCCTCTTTCTATGAAGGACTGAAGCATCCACAGTTGGGTCTTCCTTCTTCTTGAGCTTCATGTGGTCTGAGAGTTGTATCTTGGGTATTCTGAGCTTTTGGGCTAATATCCACTTATAAGTAAGTGCGTACTATGTGTGTTCTTCTGTGACTGGGTTAAGTCACATAGATGATATTTTCTAGTTCCATCAGTTTGCCTAAGAATTTCATGAAGTTATTGTTTTTAAAAGCTGAATAGTACTCCATTGTGAAAACGAACCACAATTTCTGTATCCATTCCTCTGTTGAAGGATATCTGGGTTGTTTCCAGCTTCTAGCTATTATAATTAGGGCTGCTATGATCTATCCCATATGCAGTCACCAAACCCAGACACTATTGTGATGCCAAGAACTGCTTACTGATGGGAGAGGGTGGGTAGGGGAGCAGGGGCGGGGGGGGGGGGGGGGGATAGGGAACTTCCGGGATAGCATTTGAAATGTAAATAAAGAAAATAATAAAAAATAAATAAAAAAATAAAAAATAATAAAAAAAAGAAGAAGAAGAAAGGGAGAAAGAAAGAAAATTACATTATGAATTTGATGTGGCAAATTAAACTTCAAGTTCAAAAAAAATAAAAAATAAAAGAAGTGCTTACTGTCAGGAGTCTGATAGAGCTGTCTCCTGAGAGGATTGGCCAGATCCTGACAAATACAGAGGCAGATGCTCTCAGTCAATCACTGGAGTAAGCACAGGGTCCCCAGTGGAGGAATTAGAGCAAGGACTAAAAGAGCTGAAGGGGTTCGCAGCCCATAGGAAGAACAGCATTTTCAACCAAGCAGATACCCTCTCCCCCAAGAGCTCCCAGGAACTAAACCACCAACCAAGGAGAACACATGGAGGAACCCATGGCTCCAGCCACATATGTCGTAGAGGATGACCTTGTTGGACATCAATTGGAGGAGAGGCCCTTAGTCCTGGGAAGGCTCGATGCCCCAGTGTAGGGGAATGTCAGGGCAGGGAGGCAGGAGTGAGTGGGTGGGTGAGCACTCTCATAGAAGCAGGGGGAGGTGGCATGGAATAGAGGGTTTCCAGAGGGGAAACTGAGAATGGGGGATAACATTTGAAATGTAAATATACAAAATATCCAATAAAAATATTTTTAAAAAGATCCAATTATGTTTGATTGCTATGTCTTTTCATAAAGTTTTCACATCGTGCACCCCAATCTCACTCATCTCCCTGACCCCTCATATCCACCCCTCATATCCTTGTAACATCTCCCCACCCCACCCTACCCCAGCCCTAAATAAAAAACACACAAACATTAAGACCAAAGCAAAACAAAGCCTAGAAAACATCTCACCATGGAAGCTATAGAGTGTCAAAGTGTACAGTATCCCCTCTGCACGCACATCTTCACTTGCAAATGTTCATTGCAATGAGTCATTAACATCTTTGGCTTCTGTGACACCATCAATATTGGACCCTCACCAAGACTCCTCCCAGTTATCCTGCTGTTGCCCTGTGTCTTGTAGATCTTGTAGTTTTGGGTCAGCAGGACTAGCCCTTTCACATGCCCGAATAGTTCATACATGATGTAGATAGATTCCAGGATTGGCCAACTCAAAACCCTGAATCTGTATCTGGGGTGGTAGCTGAGCTGGTCTGCCCAATGGCTCTCCGTTATCTGTACTATCAGGGATTGCTGTGTCTTTTAAGACAGTTTAGTATGGACATTCCTGCTTCCCTTTCAGTTTATTGCCCTGTGGAATTCTCTATTTTGCTGATTGTATCTCTGCAATATATTTTAAGAATATTTTTTTATTTTTATTTTTATTTTTATTTTCTTTATTTACATTTCAAATGCTATCCCGAAAGTTCCCTAT
>NC_034598.1:17763491-17764811 GCF_900095145.1 Mus pahari
GGTGTGTGGATTCATTTCTGGATCTTCAATTCTATTCCATTGATCTACATGTCTGTCGCTGTACCAGTACCATGCAGTTTTTATCACAATTGTTAAGAATATTTTAGTCCTCTGTGTATTGATTTTTTTTGTTTGTTTGTTTTGTTTTTCAAGACAGGGTTTCTCTGTGTAGCCCTGTCCGTCCTGGAACTCACTCTATAGACCAGGCTGGCCTCAAACTCAGAAATCTGCCTGCCTCTGCCTCCCAAGTGCTGGAATTAAAGGCGTGCACCACTACTGCCTGGCTAGTGTATTGATATTTGTATATGGTACATACACTGGTATTTGGGCTTAGGGGCTTGCTGGGCTTAAATTCACTGTTTTCACCAAGTATATTTGTAAGACGTACCATGCGTTTCCATCAGAAGCCTCTGATTCTAAATCCAGTTAGTTACTTGTTGCCATTAGTTGCTGTTGGGCCTAAATATCTAAACAATTAGTTCACTGGGATGACTGATAATTCCTTACTTATTTGTCAACTGTAATACTCCTCCATAAGGAGAACTATGTGGTTACCCAGTAACATTGTCTGTGTAGAAAAAAAAAAAGCAAAACTACCAAGTCTTAACCTTTATTTGCCAGCCATCAAAGTAATGATTGAGTACCAAGAGTATTCCACAGACGATCAATTAGTTCTGTTGTCACGTTTCATTAAAATACCCTCAGGTCAGTCTTAGAACATCTGTGGTTTGGGACAAATCACAGGCTCTACAAATTGCCCTCACCTTTTCATGCTTGCATCACACAGGAACTCATGCACGGTTACTTTCCAGGCTTTCATTGAATAGGTCTCTTCCTTCCTTCCTTCCTCTGGAGGGTTCCTGTTCCTTATTGAAGAACCTTACCCGTTTATTATATTTGATTCTCTCTCAGCTTGTTCAGAGGTTAACCTATTTTTTTTCAGATTTCCACTTTGTTATTTGTTCATTTATTAAAGAATACCCATTAAAGTGCTGGCCAGCAGCCAGGTGCTGCCTTAAACTTAAACTTAAACAAAACAAAACCAAAAACAACAACAACATCAACAACAACAACAAAACAACCCTCCTTTAGTTTTACAATGACATTCTACTCAAGACTATAAAAAAATAACATGAGAGGGGGGGTTCAATGTCATCTTCTCATCTTCCAGTCCCTTTCTCCTCTACAGGGTGGGCATATCAGTTTGGGAATCTCTGAATTTTTTTTTTTTATTATTTTCTTTATTTACATTTCAAATGCTATCCCGAAAGTTTCCCATACCCCTCCCCCCACCTCTGTTCCCCTACCCACCCACTCCCA
>NC_034598.1:17766556-17773859 GCF_900095145.1 Mus pahari
CTCCTTGTACAAAGCTCAAGTCTAAGTGGATCAAAGACCTCCACATAAAACCAGAGACACTGAAATTGATAGAGGAGAAAGTGGGGAAAAACCTCGAAGGAATCTCTGAATTTTAACAGTAAAATTGTGTTTTGATTGGAAGCTGGTGGGAACCTAAAATGCAGGAGGTTGAGAAAGAGCTGTTGTCTGCAGTTGTATGTGTATGTACACGTTTCTGCACATACCGGACACGAAGAAGCAACAGAGACCATGTGCTGGATGCTTTGGAGCGGACAACCCACTCTTTGTTTTGATTAATACTTGGTTTCTCTGGCTGTACCAGCATTTCTTAACATGATGCTCTCTGAACCTCGTGTGTACTGTACCGAAACTGTTGACACAAAACACAGTATAAATACACCAATATCTCTGCATTCTGTGGACTAGGGTTTTTAGATGGGCTTTTGGAGTGATTCTAATATGTAGGCAATATTTCAAACAGGAGCCTCAATTAAGGTGAGGATAATCAGATGAAAGAAATTCTCTGATCTTGTCACTAGAGGGCAGCATGACCCTAAAATTTATTTATTTTTCAGTATTTAAAATCCATTTTCCAACTTTGATAAAACTTTGATTTTTTGTTCCAGAATAACATAAGCTTTACAGTTATGTTATAGTTTTATAAATTTTTAAGTAACAAAACTTTTATTATAGATTCTGGTTATAGTACAGAAATTGTAAGTTGTTTTTTTTTAATACATTTTTGAAACTAGCTTTCATGAAACCCAGGCTGTCTACAAAGCCTCCATGTAGCCAGACTGAACTTTAACTCCTTATAATCTTTCTTCACCTTCCAAAGTGCTAGAATTACAGGTCAAAAAAATTTCTAATTTGGAAAATTGCATATTATAATTTAAGAAAGCGTATGAGCTGTTAGCAGGACTTGTGCTATCCCAGGAGCTCAAAGAACAAAACCTAGTAAGTCAGGAAGGGATATACAGAGATGTGTCACAGCCCTGCACCTGGAGTGTGAACGGAAAATAAATGACTACTTACTAATCAGATTCAGCAGACGGAAGATTCTTGAGTCAGCAACCGAGCCCGATTTGATACAAAAACCTCTTATGTATTTGAAACATACAGAAAATGAATATTTTAAATAGCCTGACTTCATCGTTCTTCGATATGAGTAGGATCCTAAAATAATAAGAGTTTAGTTCTTCTGAAAAAGATTAGATCTAAAGTAGCTGTGATTCTTAGAAAGAGGCTGCACCTGGATAAAAGAGTTTGAGATGGTTTATACTGAATTTATGCCTACAAATGGATCGTCCTTCTCTCTCACCCTCATTTGCTGTGGATAGATGTTTAATAATATTTTTGCTAATTTGTTGAGAATGTTACAAAATGTATCTTTACCAAAATACATTGTGTGAAAAAATGATGTTGAAAGTGGAATATCCTCTAAAAACTGAAAAATTCCCAAAACAGGAGTGTAAAAGGGTCTCACTGTGCCGTGAGATGAGTGATTTTTTCCCTCTTAGCATTCCCCTCTTTGGAATAATTTTTTCTGTATCTTTCTGTCAGTCTGAGTTCTGAGTAAACCTCATAGCCTGAAAAGTGAACACAGCAGAAAATAAAAAATTAAAATAGCTCTCTTAATAGTATCCATGTATTGACCATTTTGTACAGAGAAACCACCCCAAGCACATGTGTACATCATATGGCCACTGACATTCGACTCTGATAAAACAATGCCTTCATTCAAGTTGTCTTCTGTTCCTGCTAAGGATCAAACTCTGGGCCTTGGCTCTTCTGGGTAAGCCCTGAGCAACATCTCTTGCTGACCTAAAAGTTCAGTTCCAGCCACAGAGAACACTGACAACGTAAGTCCAACTCATATCCATCATAATGTTTTGATTGAAGTCACGCAAGAGACAATACAGTTTACCCTTGGACTAGACAAGCAGCTTATACCCACATTTAATTAGTAGTGAGTTGCCTAAAGCTTATAAAGGCAGACAGCAAAGACAGCATTCCCCTCTTAGGAATAATTTTTTACTCTTGGCCAAAATGACTTGGTACTGGATCTCTATGGTGGAATGCTTCTCACTGCTAATGACTCCGAGTTGTTTGTGTACACATGACACTCAGGCATTAGCGAGATAAAATTCAGAGTTAATCGAAGGCTTGGGAGTCGTCCTTATAAGGATACAAGGAAAAGGAGCATTTCTAATGCCACTTTGGGAACACTGTTGCCCAAGCCTCCTGGCTTTCTTTCCTATAGTCATGGGAGCCATTTGGTCATTTCACTTTAATGTGTAAGAGTCAAGTGACAGCCTAGTTGCTTCGCCATAGGCCGGCAAGGGTAGGATGGAAAACAATTTCAACACTGGCCACCTGGACTCCTGCCCTGAGCCGCGCATTTGTTATTCATGCATGGACTTTTGGCTGGCTTCTCTGTCAACCATCTGTTGAAAGGGGCATTCTGCCTGCTCAAATGGGACGATGCCACTATTTCTTCCAAGAGTCTCTTGCAAAACAAACAAACAAATAAACAAACAAACTATGTGTTTTAACAAACTTGCCAAAGTTCCAATCACATTTACCAGCTGGGTTTGTAATTTTTGAATATCTTTACACTGTTTGTTTTCTTTAAGTCATTACTAAACTTACTTTCTTATTCCCCCAGAACAATTTTGGGTTCACAAAAAAACTGGGAGGAAAGTACAGAGATATTCCATATATTTAATGCCCCCATGTATGCCTTGATAAATTCTGAATAATTAAGAAATACTTACCTTTGTGTCTACATAGACAAAGGGTGAGATTCTCCAAACTATGACTCCAGACTTGATGTCCTGGTGGCAGGCAATGACAGTAAATCTGCCTTTTCTGTGACTGGATGCTGGCTACACATACAGCTATACACATCAGAACTTTCTCCTTTAATATGACCGACTCTGAGAAAATGGAGGCTACACCTGTCATTCTGTTAGCTTCAGGGCTACAGTTTTCAGTTCCCATCAGTTTTCAGAGATTGTAATATTTGATTTGGAGATCATTCATGCAGTTCATGTGATCCCTAGTTATCATTAGCAATGCTGAGTGGCACTGAAGTTTCCTGTGTGATGGCCTATTTGTTTATGGGATGCACAAGAGTCATTTCAAGGAATTTTGAGCCAGATCTTTGTACCTCAGACCCTCAGTACCTTTTTAAGTTTGCCATTTCCCTCTTGAGAGTCAGGACATGCATCTCTCCAGATTCCTCAGCATCCCAGGGTAGAATGTGAGCTTGTTTCTAGGTCTCTGTCGTGTCTCATCTTTCCACCGGAGAGCTCTCCATGCATCCCAGCCAATTTGTGTATCTTTCTCTATTTGACTGAGGACCATTCCACATTTTGATATCTAGAGTTGAAAACCAAACCATTTAGGAATCAAACCTAACAAAGCCAGCAGATATTCTCTGAGTGAGCTCTCACCACCAAACCACATGAGAGTATTTATATACAAAGGCTTGTATACAAAGACCAGATTTTATCATTGGTAAATCTCCTACAAAATTCCAGACAGAAAGGTAATAATAGTTATGATTTCTCTTCTCTTCTCTTCCCTTCCCTTCTCATTCCTCCCTTCCTTTCTTTCTTTGGTCAGCTTAGTGTTGTTGTTTGCTGTTGTTTTTGGCCTCAAACTCACAGCGATTGACATCCCTCTGCTTCCCAGATGCTGACATTCAAGTCATGCATCACTATGCGTGACCAAGTGGTGATTTCTTAACTGAGACTAACACTAAATGAAATATGTGAAATCAAACTCTCCTTTAAAAGAGTAACATATGTCTGATACCATCATCATATTCAAGATTAAATGAATACTAGTAGTTAGATGCTATATAGGAAATGGACTTTGTAATTTTTCCAAAGGTCTACAGCAAGCCATAAACCATCTGACATGAGCCACATAGGATCATGGCTAGCATTAGTACCTTTATCAAAGAGACCCCTAAAGAAGTCTCTTCTCCCTTCTGTAATGCAATATTACAAAGATGGAACACCTTCTATGAACCAGGAAGTGCTGCCTTTTGTTTACCACTCTAGTGAGAAACATTAACCCGGGAGAGCAGAACCGATAAATGAGGCAGACTAAAGTCTCATGAAATCACCAACTTCACTCAAAGAATCAGACAACTGATACTCTGATGGAAGAAGAGTCATCTGAGTGACGTACACAATCAGAAGGACAATCCACGCATGACGAAATCATGTTTTTCCGTTTGAATAACAGCAGCTGAAGTAAGGACACCCCGGGAGAAGCAGGAAAACACATTCCAAGAACAATTCTGTGCTATTTGAAAAAAAAAAAAAACAACTCCTGGGACTCTTGTCTTGTTTTCTTGGATTTTTCTCACAAGTACTCAAGAGTTCCCTTCACATGACTCCATTCTTGAACTATATTCTGACAATCCTCAACCAACTTCTCTGGGTGAACTGATTTTAGACTTCTCGGCTTCTAGAACCAAGCAGCAAATGTTTGTCAATTAAAACCACATTGTTCAAAAAGAACCTCTGGTGGAATTACCATCCCTGACCTTAAGCTGTACTACAGAACAATTGTGATAAAAACTGCATGGTACTGGTACAGCGACAGACATGTAGATCAATGGAATAGAGTTGAAGAATCAGAAATGAATCCACACACCTATGGTCACTTGATATTTGACAAGGGGGCTAAAACCATCCAGTGGAAAAAAGATAGCATTTTCAACAAATGGTGCTGGCACAACTGGCGGCTATCATGTAGAAGAATGAGAATCGATCGATTCTTATCTCCTTGTACAAAGCTCAAGTCTAAGTGGATCAAAGACCTCCACATAAAACCAGAGACACTGAAACTGATAGAGGAGAAAGTGGGGNAAAACCTCGAAGATATGGGCACAGGGAAAAAAATTCTCAACAGAACACCAATGGCTTGTGCTGTAAAATCAAGAATTGACAAATGGGACCTCATAAAATTGCAAAGCTTCTGCAAGGCAAAAGACACTGTCAACAAGACAAAAAGGCCACCAACAGATTGGAAAAGGATTTTTACCAATCCTAAATCTGATAGAGGACTAATATCCAATATATACAAAGAGCTCAAGAAGCTGGACTCCAGAAACTCAAAAAACCCCATTAAAAATGGAGTACAGAGCTAAATAAAGAATTCCTGCTTGTGGACGTTGTACATCGTGGTGCGGAGCCTAGTGCGCACCACGATGTACAACGTCCACAAGCAGTGCTATTGCTGCTACCCTGTAGGTGGAACAACAATATGAACTAACCAGTACCCCCTGAGNTTGTGTCTCTAGNTGCATATGTAGCAGAAGATGGCCTAATTGGCCATCACTGGGAAGAGAGGCCCCTTGGTCTTGCAAACNTTATATGACCCAGCACAAGGGAATGCCTGGGCCAAGTAGTGGGAGTGGGTCCGTAGGGGAGCAGGGGTGGGGGGGTTATAGGGATCTTTCAGGATAGCATTTGAAATGTAAATAAAGAAAATAAAAAAAAAACACACATTTTTTCAGGGTATTGTATTATAAGATCCTAAAATGAATTAAGACACTTTCCAAGGCTGAATGAAGTACAATTTGAATTTATTACCACAGTTGAAAAGACCCTAACAAGATTGACAGCTGATGGCAAGACTCGAGTTCTATATTCTATGGTGGGATTTGTTTTTGACTGAACTCTGTGCATATCTTATGCATCTTTCCTTTTCCAAGTCTGAAGACAGAATTTTGAGTACAAGAGAGCACAGGGAAACGTAAGAGAAAGGGGTTTAGTGTGATGGTTTATGGATGAAAATATTAAGATTTGGCCATAAGACTAATATCTGAATACCTAATATGTTGGTATAAATAGGATTGTTCCTCAAAGATTCAGGAATTTGAATGCTTGGCCACAGGAAGTGGCACTGTTAGGAGGTGTGGTCTTATTGCAGGAGGTGCTACATTTTTTAAATTTTTTAATTGGTTATTTTAATTATTTGCATTTCAAATGTTATCCCCCTTGCCAGTTTCTTCTCTGCAAATCTTTAATTTGACTAAGAATTTATCAATCTTGTTGGTTTTATCAAAGAACCAGTGGTTTGTTTCATTTAATTTTTCTATTTTGTTACAGTTTTTGTTGTTTCTATGTTACTGATTTCAGCTCTGAATTTGACTACTTCTTGTTGTCTTCTTTTGGCTGTTACTTCCTTTTGTTCTAGATCTTTCAGGTGTTAAGTTACTAATAGGAGATCTCTCTGTATTATGTAGGCGTTTGTTTCTATGCATTTGCCTTCTATAACTGCCCTCTTTGTGGGTATCTTCTGCTGTCATTTTTCACTCAATTCCAAAAAGATTTAAATTTCTTTTTAAAAAAATCTTTCTTATTTTCAGTTTTGACCTCAGTTTTGATTCAGTAGTAAGATGTTCAGTTTCTGTAAACTTATAACTGAACCTGTTGTTTCAGTTGCTGTTGAAATCCATCTTTAATTCATGGGGGTCAGATAGACTGCAGGGTGTTATTTCACCTTTCTTGTATTTATTGATATTTGGTTTATGTTCATGGATGTGAGCAGTTTTGGAGAAAGTTCTATGACATACAAAGAAAAATGTATATTCTCTTGTACTTGGGTGAAATGTTTTTTAGATCTTGTCTATTGCTGTTGATTTATGACGTTATTTAGCTTCACCATTTCTGCTTAGTTTTTGTCTGGATGACCTATATATTGACAAGAGTTGGGTACTGATGTATCCAACTATCACTGTGTGAGGTTAACATGTGATTTTTGATTGTAGTAATGTTTCTTTCATGAACTTAAGTGCCCTTGTATTTGATGCATAAATGTTAAGAATTGCAATATCCTCTTGGTAGATATTTTTCTTTGATGTAGTGTCTTTCCCCATCTCTTCTGATTAGTTGGGTTTAAAGTTAATTTTGTTAAATATATAAATGGTATACTAGCTTGCTTCTTGGGTCCATTTGAAATTTGGTATTATCGTCTTTGCTCCTCCGGTGCACTGCCAAGGAGAGGGCGGCCTGCAGAAGCAACACAGCTTCTGGAAAAGATCCCATTTCTGGCTCCAGTCATCTGGCATTTTTCCCACCCAAGGAGGGGTGACCATGGAAGGAGTCTCAAGGCCTGAGCCTGAAGGAGAGCCATCTTTGCTCTGGTTCTCTTAGACTCCAGTCTGCACTGGGGAGAGTATGGACCACAGAAGCTACACAGCTTCAGGACAGACAGAAGCAATCTAACTTCTGGGACAGACCCTGCTTTGGGCTCCAGAAATTTGGGCACCTTCCTC
>NC_034598.1:17773870-17796370 GCF_900095145.1 Mus pahari
TCATTGGGAAAAGAGGCCCCTTGGTCTTGCAAACTTTATATGACCCAGCACAGGGAAGGCCAGGGCCAAGTAGGAGTGGATGGGTAGGGGAGCAGGGGCAGCGTGGGGGGTATAGGGAACTTTCAGGATAGCATTTGAAATGTAAATAAAGAAAATAATAATAATAATAAAAAGAAAGGACTACTAAATCATATTACCATGAATATGTGATAACTCATGTAATGTAAATAAAGAAAATAATAAAAAAGAAGTCTAAAAAAAATAGAAAATAGAGAAAAAAAGCAAAAAGCAAAAGTCTGTACTGAGATTTTTCCAGTTCCAAAATTCAGTTTGTACAAACATCATGAAATAGTGTTAAATATTTATGTTTATTCATTCGAATGTTAATGTAGAAAATAGTATTTATTTCATAATTTCTCTTTGGTCTTATGTATGCACATGGTATGTTTGTCTGTTTGTGCTGCATGTGAACAAGTAGGTATATGTGTAATGAAGAAGGATGTAATTCATTTTGTAAAATTCATAAGAATAACATTTTAACACTACACCAGTGATGATTTTGAGTTTTGATAAGTTTTATGCTTTAATCATACTTTTACTGGAAATAATGGCAATTATGGGGGTACCTACAGAAATTAAAACTGATAATACTCCCCCCAAAAAAGAAAATAATAATAAATAAATAAATAATATAAATAAATAAATAAATAATAATAAAAAATAAAAGTGTTAAAAAAAATTATTCCTTTTTAGAACATATAACAAACTTTAAAAAAAAAAAGAAATTTGGTATTATCAAGGAAAGTCTTTCTTTGCCTATCATGATAGAAAATTTCATTGGATATAGTAGTCATGACTAGAACCTGTGATCTCTTAAAGCGTGTAGAATATCTGTCCAGGCCCTTCCGGCTTTTAGTGTTGCCATTGAAAACTTGTTTGTTGTTCTAGTGTACATTCTTGTATGGTTTGGTTCTTTTCCCTTGCAGCTTTTAAAATTTTTTGTCTATACTCTAAATTTAGTATTGTTTTCTGGTCCCGTCTGTTTCATGTTCCACATACTTCTTGTACCTTGATAAGCATCTACTTCATTAGACTAGAGAAAATTTCTTCTATGAAAATGTTTTCTTTGCATAGAAGAATGGTTGTTGAAGATGCTTTCTGTGCCTTTTACCTGGATTTCTTCTCTTTCTTCTATTATTCATAGATTTGCCTTTTCAAGGTGTCCAGATTTCCTAGATATTTTCTGCCTGATTTTTGTTTGCTTGTTTGTTTGTTTGATTGATTTAACATTCTCTTTGACAAGAGTGTCTATTCCTTCTGTCTTGTCCTCAGTACCTGAGATTCTTTCTTCCATCTTTTGTACTCTGTTGGTGAGGCTTACCACTCAGATTTTGGTTCGAACTACTATATCTTTGGTTTCTAGTTTTACTCCCATTCAAATTTTCTTTATTAATTTTATTTCTATTTTTATTTATTGAACTGTTTTCATATTTTCACTCCACTCTTTGTCTTTTCACAGATTTCATTACCAAATATATTCTGATCCTTTCTATGGTCCTTGAGCAGACTCATAATAACTATTTGGAAGTTCTTATCTTGCAGTTCAGCTTTATTGCGTTCACCAGGACCTACTGTAGATAGTACAGTTGCTAGATTCTGGTCAGGCATACTTTGTAGAGTATTAATAATTGTGATTTTTGCATTGGTATATATGAGTTAAAACAAAAGTTTACATATCAGAATAGATTCCTCCTGGTGTGGTTTCCCTGGTACAGCACTTGTCTGGAAAGTGTGAGGTCCTGGGTTCAAATCCCCAGCAGCAAAGATAAGAGAAAATGGCAACCTACAGATTGGGAAAAGAACTTTATCAACCCTACACTCTATAGAGGGCTAATATCCAAAATATACTAAGGACTCAAGAAGTTAGACTCCAGATAACCAAATAACCCCATTTAAAAATGGGGTACAGAGATAAACAAAGAATTCTCAACTGAGGAATTTGTTTTCTTTTTTTGGATTGGATATTTTATTTATTTACATTTCAAATGTTATCCCCTTTCTCAGTTTCCCCTCTGCAAACCTCCTATTCCATCAGCCCTTACCATACTTCTATAAGGGTGCTCCCTGACCCAGCCTCTGCCTCACTAACCTAACCTAGCATTCTTTTTTTTTTTTTTTTTTTTTTGGTTTTGTGAGACAGGGTGTCTCTGTGTAGCCCTGGCTGTCCTGGAACTCACTCTGTAGTCCAGGCTGGCCTCGAACTCAGAAATCCACGTGCCTCTACCTCCCAAGTACTGGGACTAAAGGCGTGTGCCACCACTGCCCAGCCCCTAGCATTCTTCTATACTGGGGTATCAAGCCTTCAACTGAGGAATCTTGAGAGTCTGAAAAGCACCTAAAGAAATTTTTGCATCCTAAGTCATCAGGGAAATGAAAATCAAAATGACCCTGAGATTCTACCTCACACCAATCAGAATGGCTAAAATCAATAATTCAGGGGACAGTAGATGCTGGCGAGGACATGGAGAAAGAGAAACACTCCTCCATTGCTGGTGAGATTGCAACCTGGTACAACCACTCTGAAACTCAATCTAGTGCTTCCTCAAAATTTGGGCATACTACCTGTGGATCAAGCTATACCACTCCTGGGTATATACCCAAAAGTGCTCCAACATATAACAAGGGCACATGCTCCACTATGTTCATAGAAGCCTTATTTATAATAGCCAGAAGCTGGAAACAAACCTGATGTCCTTCAACAGAAGAATAAAAACAGAAAATGTGGCACATTTACACAATGGAGTACTACTCGGCTATTAAAAACAATGACTTCNTGAAATTTGAAGGCAAATGGATGGAACTAGAAAGTACCATCCTGAGTGAGGTAACCCAGTCCCAAAAGAACACACATGGTTCGTATTCACTGATAAATGGATATTAGCCCAAAACTCAGAATACTCATAATATAGCTCACAGACCATATGAAGCTTTAGAAGTGTGAATGCTTCAGTGCTACTGAGAAGAGGGGACAAAATAATCAGAGGATGTAGAGGGAGGGAGGGACCTGTGAAAGAGAAAGGGGGGAAGGGAAAAGAGCAGGGTTAGCATCAGGTATGGGAAGAGACAAGAGAGAAGTACAGAGGGTCAGGAAATTGAACAGAAATATGTAGCAGTGGGGGATTGCCACGGACTAGACCCAGTCAGTCCCTCAATTTGTGGGAGAATTTAGGGTCCCAGTACTCAGGTGGTCAAGGAGTTGGCAAAAATGACAAACAAACACTGACACAAGGGAGTGCTGGATCTGAATGTAATTTCTCAAAGTGAGCATCAGACTTATAATACAGAAGAAAATAAAGAAATTAGGTGATACATCAGCCAAGGTACATTGACGTTACTGGATGCTAAATGACTCTTTACACAAAACAGAAGAATGCATACATTAAGATTGGCAGAAACCAGGCAATGTAACAACTGAGACAAAGTCAGCCCTATCTAAGGTCAACCCATTCTTAGAAGCCAGCTGTGAGGTCTTTATGCTCCAGGGGCAAGGGCTTTTATGCCCAAGCCATAGTTCTAATCCTAATTTATTGTTTAATCCACCACCCACCAGCTCTTAGTAAACACCCAACTATGCTATTCTTCTAGGCTAGTAAAAGTATGCACTATGGAGCTCCTCTCTTGCTAACCTTTTCATGAATACTGCAGTACTTTAGTTCCTCCTTAAACCACAGCCCAATCTTCTTCTTAAGCCATTGTAAATTCCTGTATATGGGAGTGACTCAGCTATTATTCTAAGTGATTTTCTGGGGGACCTCCATTTACCAGAAGAGCCCACCAAACTTTCTTCTATTAAGTAATGTAGTCTGCCCTACATTACTATAACAAGAATTCTAAACTTATTTTGTTAAGCTTGCCCTGAAAATTCTAACTCTATTTAGTAGCTTGTAATACCTGATTTCTTTTACTATCTCTCTTTCAATACTGGAGGCAATTTGTCTGAATAAGTAAAATTCTTACTAAACTCCAATCCCAGGGTCTGCTCATGGACTGCCTAGGACATTGGGACATTGGTGAAGGGCATGAAGCAAAGTTCAATCTAACTAGCTATTAGTCAAATCATTCCTTGGGGGCACCTATAATAAAACAATACTGAAGGAAAGCACACAAAACTCTCAGGGACAAATCGGAAACACATCTGTGTTGTGAGATGTCAAAGAACTTCCAGGAGACCAGTTTCTCTGAAACGTTTTGCCTCAGGACTGCAGTCAATCTTTTGGACTTGTCACGGAGATGCCACTGAAGTGGGTGTGGCAGGGGATGGGTAACTGGGAGTCACCACTAGAAAGTCCCAGATGCCAGGGAAGCAAGAGGTTCCCAGAACCCAACAGTCATAATATTAGCCAAAATACCCAATAAAGGGAGAGAGGACCTGTACAGACCATATCCAGTAGAGAGTCATGGCTCTCAGTTGAGGGATGTGGCCACCCACCCATCTCAAAAATTTTAATCATGAATTGCTCCTATCTAAAGGAAATGCAGGGACAAAAAAAAATGGAGCAGAGACTTTAGGAAAGACCATGCAGAGACCTCCCCATCTAGGGATCCATCCTGTTTGTAGACACCAAACCCAGACACTGTTACTGATGTCAAGATGTGCTTGCTGATAGGAACCTGGTGTATCTGTCCCCTGAGAGGCTCTGCCAGCACCTGACCCATACAGATGAAGATACAGCCAACCATCAGAATGAGCACGAGGACCCCAGAGAAAAAGTTAGAAGGAACAAAGGAGCTTCAGGAGATTACAACCCCATAGGAAGAACTATAGTATTAACTAACCAGACCCCCACCAGAGCTTCCGGGGCTAAACCACCAACCAAAGAGTACGCATGGAAGGGCCCATGACATATGTAGCAGAGGATTGCCTTATCTGACATCAGTGGGAGGAGTGGCCCTTTGTCCTGTGGAGGCTTGATGCCTCAGTGTAAGGGAAATGTGAGGGTAGGGAGGTGGGAATGGGTGAGTGGGTAGGGGAGCCCCATCATAGAGACAAGGTGGAGGGGGTGAGGCTTTGCAAAGGGAAAACTGGGAAGAGGGACAACATTTGAAATGTAAATAAACAAAATAACCAGTAAAAAAACAATATTTCGGGGTAGTTGTGACACATCATTCAGCACACAGAAGTAGGAAGCAGTGGCTACTGAGGTCTAGGACAGACTACTCTGCAAAGTAAATTCCAGGACAGTCAGGGCCGTTCCATGAAGAAATTCTGTCCCGAAAAACAAAACCAAAGACAAACAAACAAACAATAAACAGAGTAGAGCAAATCAGAAGACAAAGAGTCCACGTGGAAACCTCTGTCTATTCCTAGAAATCCAGACACAGTTTACATTTGATGTGATCAGGGTCATACCATCATTTCCATTGTCAGTCTTGGAGGGCTGTTTTCTATGTGTACAGTGTTTGTTTTCTGTCTTTTATGTAGTGTTATATTAATCATTTTTATAATTCCATTTTATCTACTTTTTGACTTGTCAGTATATATAACTCTTGTGAGATATTAGTGGTTATTTGGGATGCCTAGACCACACAAATCATAATCTTTCTTCAAATAATTTAATTTTTCTTAAAAGATCTTTTAAAAGTTTTTATATCTTAAATTACATGTATACATGTGCATCTATATAGACTATGTGCACAGCAAGGTGCCATCTTATGTCAAAGGCATCAGATCCTACTGGAGCTGAGGTGACACATACTTGTGATCTATCTAGCATGGATGCTAGGAAATCAACTTGGGTCCTCTACAAGAACATTATATGCTTTTAACCATTATTCCATTTTTCTAGTTTAGTGTCTTTTCCCTTATGATAGTATGATTTTAATTCCTGCCTTCCAAATTTGTTGTGCTTTTGCTATGCATTTTACTTTCTTATATACATTTATAGGATACCCCATTCACATTTTTTTCTGTAAATATTTATGGTGTTTTTAAACATCTGGAAAATGTCTTTAAGAAAGAAATTCCTTTTTTAAAAAATATCCCATTCACAGTGGTCTCAAAAATGAAACAAATAATGGCAACAAACCCAGAAATGGACTCAACCAAAGAAGTGAGAGACCTCTACAGTCAAAACAGTAAAACACTGAAAAAAAATGAAAAAGACACTAGAAATTAAGAAGGCATCCCGTGTTCATGAATGAATATAACCAATATTGTGGACACAGCTATAATACTGAAGTGCTCCACAGAGACAATGCAATAGTCACCAACATTCTAGTAATGCTTGCCAAAGAAATAGAAAGAATACTCAGAATTTATTTGGAGATATGAAAAATCCAGAATATCCACAGCTATCACAGGCATATTATCAAAGTTTCAGGCATTGCAACACCAGATTTTAAATTAGTTGATAGAACCCTAACAACAAAAACAGACACAAACACCAATGAAATAAAACTGGAGAACCAGAACTAAACTCACAAACCCATAGCTCTCTAATCTTTAACAAAGATGCCCAAAATGTATATACTGGAGAAAAGATAGCTGCGTATTTGAATTTTTCTGGATGTTACTCCAGTGTGTGTTGGTATCCTCTTAAATTTTCATGCCTTCTTCAAATTGCTTGAATTGTTTGAGTCAGTTTATGACAGTTCTTTTGAATTCTGTGTCCTGAGGTTCTCCTGGGTAGTTCTTAGAGAACATTTCTATGCAACATTTCTAGGTTTGATGGAAGATATGTTGTCTTTGCCTTTTATTTTGTGTTTGTTTTTGTGATGACATGGACAAGTAAACCATTTTCCTTGGTTATCTTTATCTGGTTTTGATGCAAAGTAGTATTTGCTTTATCAAAAGAATTTGCAAAGTTCCTTCCTCCTATTTTATGGAATAATTTGAGAAGCATGTTCATAGATTTTGTTTAAAGGTCTGTAAGAGTATCAGCTGGATGTGTGCTTTTATATTTGGAAGAATTTTATTATTTCTTCAATCATCTTGTTTGTTATACCTGTATATAGTTTGATTATACCTGTATTACTATAGTTGATTAAACTATTGATCTCAACTTTGGCTATAGTGAGTCAGACAAATGTAGAAACACACTGTTTCTTCTAGGTTTTCTAACATTAGTTTTTAAAGTATGCCTTTTTAATTCTGAATATCTTTAATATTTGTTATAGTATCTCCCTTTTCATTTCTAATTCTCCCTTTCTCAGTATTCATTGTCTGAAGCTCTTCATCTAAGGGTAGGATCTCGTGAGGTTACCTCTATCCATGTTGCTATGTCTACTGATATTGCCATTATTCAGGTCTTGTTCAGGCAACCATATTATTGAGATGTCATGGTACAGCTTCCTTGTTATGTAGCAGTAGACAAAGTGTGATGGCATGAGTCCTAATCTGTCTCTTTCAATCTTTCCACCCCCTTTTCCAGGATATTTCCTGAGCCTTAGATATAGGGATTGTCCTGTAAATATGTCACTTAGGTTTGGGGATCTCATGACCACTTACTCTACCTTTTGATCAGTTATGTCCATCTTTGACAAAATGAAGCTTCTTTAATTAGGGGTTATAGCTACACTTACTGGGGGTAAAGGGATAAATATTTAGAATACAATTAGAAATTTTGTTGATTTAAGAAAATAGCAGTAATAGATTTCCTTCTAGGGTCATTAGACTTCTCCAACCACAGGTTAAAGTACTATTCCAACCAATTAAAGTACAAGATACAAATTCCTTTCCATTAAGTCAGCCTTAACTACAATAAGACAGCTGTTTGTTATTCCCATGATAAAAACTGTCACTCTTGTGCCACTGGAATATTCTGCCAGACCAATCATTGTTGTAGTTTGGAGGATTTATAGCTATGAAGGACTATTGATTTTTTTTCTCTCTTGATAACTTGTGTTGCTCTAGTGGATGCTATTAGAACTCGTCTTTATAGGGAAGCTTTCATGTCATGTCCTGCTTAATTCTTCCAAGTCCTGTGTATACCAAGATGGATGGTGTCTTCAGCAATAGAGTCTTACCTTCAGGATCGGAGAAGCAGCCAAAGGCAGTTACTATAGTCTATATTGTTGGAGCATCTCTCTAATTCCCCCGACCAACAACTCCAAAGGAGGTTTACCACATCTGATATTGGGGTCTTTGTTAGAAATACTATGGCTCTTGGTATGAGTATTATCAACCTCTGTTATGTAAACCTATTTAAGAGGAGTGTGTGTGTGTGTGTGTGTGTGTGTGTGTGTGTGTGTGTGTTTGGGTAAGCTAACAAGATACCTTAGGGATTTTTTTCAGATATCCTAAGTGTTGTTTATCTCTCTTCCCTCCCTCTACTGCTGTATCATTTGTCTATTCCCTCTCCATATAAAGTCCCTCTTCATTTTTCTCATTTCCTCATTCAGAGCACCTGGGTTCCACTATTCCTGTCTCCAAGCTTCCACTTGTCACATTTCCCCATAGTCCCTTCTGTCTTCCTAAGCCCTGTGGAACTAGGATCCACAAATAAGAGAACATAAAGGGTTTGTTTTCCTGGGGCTGTGTTACCTTGCTCAATATGTTTTCCAGTTCCATCCATTTACCTGTAATAGAATTCCCTTATGTATATGTACTACATTCTTCATTTATCATCTGAAGGACATTTAGCTTTTTCCCACCTTCTAAGTATTCTGAGTAGAGTTGCAGTGAACATGGCTGACCAGATATCTTTGTAGCAACACATTGAGTCCTCTGGGTACATGCTAAGATGTATATATAGCATAGATCTACTTTTAGATTTTTGAGAATTCTTCACATTGACTTTCTTAGTGCTTGAAATAGTTTGAACTAGCCCCAACAGTAAATGAGGGTTCCTTACCCCCTACATAGTATTCACCAGTATTTGCCATCAATTATTATTTTACCTTTACTATTCAGAATGGGATGAGATGAATTCTCAAAGTAGTTTAATTTGCTTTTTCTTAATTGCTAGGGATGTTATACACTTTAAAAACATTTTCTTAGGCATATTCATTTCTTCTGTTTTTGGAAATATTTTTAATAATAAAAGGAAAACATACAATTATTATTAACTCCCATCTTAATTCCTTGGGTCATACATAGAAAAATTAACTTTGTTCTTCTCACAAAGTTTTTTCCACTATGGTTTACCTGTGAGTTCAGACATGGTGGCACAGCTGCTCCATACCAAACCCATTGTGAGTCCTGGATAAAACCATCACAGCACAGTCAAACTCACATTCCTTGTTTTGTTTTGTTTTTTTCCATTAATTAATTTATTTACTTTATGTCCTGATCACAGCCCCCCCTCTCCTCCCCATCTCTTCCTCACATGCTCACATGGTCCCTCCCCCTAGCCCCTTCCCTTATACCTCTGAAAAGTGGGAGTTCCCTTCTGGGAATCAACCCACCCTGGCACTTTAAGTCACTGCAGGACTAGGCACATCCTCTTCCACTGAAGCCAGGCAGATGGCCCAGTTAGGGGAACAGGATCTGCAGGCAGGCAACAGAGTCAGGGACAACCGTCGCTCCAGTTATTGGGGGACCTGCATGAAGACTAAGCTGTGCATCTGCTACATATGTGCTGGTGTACAGGGGACCAGCTAAATCCAGCCCTTGTATGCTCTTTGGTTGATGGTCCAATCTCTGGGAGCATCAAGAGTCCAGGTTAGTTGATTCCATTGGTCGTCTTGTGGAGTCCCTATCCCCCCTCCCCTGGGCTCTTTAATCTGTCTCTCAATTCTTCCACAAGACTTCCTGAGCTCTGTCTAATGTTTGGCTGTAGGTCTTTGCATCTGTTTTGGTCAGATGCTGGGTAGAGCCTCTCACAGGACAGTTATGTTAGGCTTCTGTCTCCAAACATCACAGAGTACAATTAACAGTACCAGGGATTGTTTATTACCCACAGGATGATCCTCAAGTTGGGCCAGTCATTGGTTGGCCATTCCCTCAGTTTCTGCTCAATCTTTGTCCCTGCCTTCTTGCAGGCAACTTTGAGGTTGAAGGCTTTGTAGATGGGTCAGTGTTCTTATACCTTCAATAGGGGTTCTGCCTGGCTACTGAAAGTGGCTACTTCAGGCACCCTATCCACCACTGCTAGAAATCTCAGCTAGAGTCACCCTTAGGGACGCCCTGGAGCATTCCCAAACCCAGGTCTCTAGCATGTCCTAGAGATGACCACCCCCACCCCTTTATATGTTCTTTCTTCCAGGCTCTCTCTTCACCTGATCCCCCATCCCAGTTCCCCTCCTCACTCCCTTTCCCTCCTTCTAGCTCCCTCCTTCCACCTATAATGACAGTTTTATTCCCCTATTTTTTTCTTTTGAGAACTCTCTGTTTGGCTTTGCAACCTTTTAAAAAATTCTTTGTTTTTTGTTTTGTTTTGTCTTTAGTTTTGTTGTTGTTGGGTTTGGGGGGTGTTTTTTGGGGGGGTGTTGTTTTTTGCCATATCTGTATTCTGGTTATTAATCCTCTATCAGATATGTAGCTCCCAAAGATTCTCGCCCTCTGTGGACTTCTTGCCTCAGCTGCTTCCTTTGTTTGCTGTTCAGGAGCATTTTCATTTCATGAGGTTTAACTGATAATTGTTGGACTTAATTCTTGGGAAGTAGATCCCTATTGAGAAAAGATTTTCCTACACTTATGCTTTGCAGGACACTACCTGCTTTTATCAAGAAGCTGTTTCGGGCTTTGCATTGAGTTTTTTTTATGCATTTAGAGTTATTTTGTGAAAGGTGATAAATATGAATCTAATTTCATTTTCAACGTGGGTACATCCAGTTTTTCAAATACCATTAGTTGATACTCAATATCTTTTCTACTGTGTGCTTTTAACATTCTTGTCAAATATCAGGTACTTGCAATTACATGCATACAGGGAGCCATATAGTTGGCTTAGCTTAGCTGCCTTGAGAACCATGTGTTGTAGGTCTTTCAGATGAGAGTCCATGGCACCTGGAACACAATGTGCCTTCCAGTTCCTGAGAAACTAATGCACACCTGCAGGCACTGAAGTATGCAGCCAGCTTTGTATTTCTCTGTATTTTCTCTTAGTAGTAAAGAAAACATGGGAGCGTGACAGGACAATTGGTCTTAGACATTAATCTTATGCACCCTGTGTAACTTACAAACTTCATTGTATCCTGGTAACAACTACTGTGTAGATCCTGGCAATTTCTGTTATATTCTGTTTCTGTTAAATGTATGAAAAAGTGTGATTGCTCTCAATAAAATTGTCACAGCCTGTCCTGTTTTGCTGTGTCCCTTCCAACAAGGTTGATTTAATTCCTTGCAGCTACATCAGGTGACCTTGGCCCAGTAAGTAAGCCTCAGTGCTTATACATACACTCATGCTTGAGTCATCATTGCTGCTCTGTTTATCTAAATGTCTCTTTCTGTGACAATACCATGCTGATTTGATTACTATACTATAGCTTGAAATCTGGTATGGCAATCCCTTCAGCATTGTTATTTTTTTCTCAGAACTGCTTTGACTTTTCAGAATGTTTTGCACATCCATATGAATTTTAGGATGGAGTTCATATACCTGGAAGAATGTTGTGGGTGTGTTGATTGGGGTTTCATTGAATCTATAAAATTTTTTGGTAGGAAGTTTCTTTTAGCAATATGAATTTTACCAAATACTTCAGTTTTTAAAGAATAGAAGCAAAAAAGTACTTCTGAGCTCTTATGAAGCAAATATCACTTTAATACTAAAACTAGTAAATACACAGTAACAAAAACAAGTAAGAAAACTACATGCTAATATCCCTGATTAACATAAATGTAAAAATTCTCAATTAGATACTTGCAAACGAAATACAAGGATGTTACATAAAGGTCATTTACTACATTCCAGTTTCATTTGCTTTGGAGATGCAGGGATGGTTTTACACATGTAAATCATCAAATGTAAAAAAACATACATAAATGGTCATAAAGACAAAAATTGCATGATTATCTCAATAAACACAGAAAAAGCCTTTGACAAAATCCCACCTTCATCTTCTGGAAAAAAAAAAAAAAGGAGGCTTTTCTTACTAAAACCTGAGGGTAGCTTTTTGTCTGTAGCTATAAACAGATATTTAGAAGACAGTTTGATGCTATACCCATTTATCTAAGAAGCAGTTTATCATTAGGATGTAAGACCTTCTTGGTATTTTATAATTGTTTTTTGTTGGTGGTGCTGGGTCGTTTTGGTCTCAGCTTTTTAAACCACATATATGGTATTAGAAGTGGATTTCTCTTCTGCAGTATTCTTTAAAACCAAGCATGGAGTAGTTGCTTCCCTCCATAATGATCATGCCACTATTGTACCAATATCTTTCCTGAAAAGTTTTCATTGCCATCTGCAGGATTCTAAACTAGTAAATCCACTGACTACTTTATTTCCCTAGAAGTCTGAATCGTGGTCTCTAGCCCCATCGAAGCTGGCCAGCGAGGGAGAAGCTTCCAGCTCAGTCCCCACTTAGTTTCTCTGTATCTTTCATCCAAGGTGTGTGCAGTCTTCAGAGGCAGGATCTTGTCAGAGAAGGGGCGCTCACCAGACAACGAACCTATTGGCTCCTTTAACTTCCTTGCCTCCGGAATTGTAAAACAGTTCTCTGACCTTTGCACATCACTCTAGTGCTAGCTTAAACAAAGACAGGCAACAAACTGCCTTGTCATACAGCACTTCTAAAATCAAAAGTGCATGTTGTTTTCTAGAAATTACAAAAGGCAGGTTTTTTTTTTTTTTTTAAGAAAAGAATGAGTCAGATGTACTGATCTTAAAAGGATTTCAAGTGGGAAGAGACAAGAAGCACCAGATAGATTTGATGAGTGGAAACCATGGCTGTATGTGAAAGAAATCGTTTTCAGTTCGTTAAAAAGAGCTAATTTGGGAAGGTTGAAGAATGAATAAGGGATGAGAATTCTAGACTTCAAGTTTGAATTTTAAATACTATATATCTGATTGGTGTGAGTGTGTGTCCATGCATGAATGTAGGTAGCTGTTAAGTAACAAGGATTCAAAATTCATACAGTAGGCAACGATCATGGTTCAATTAATTAACATGGAGTTATGATATTTGAGCCATTATTTTTAAATAATTTTAGAATTGGCATACGATTTGCTCCTCACCAAAAATTTACAACGTTTTATTCCCCTAGACTTTTTTTCTTCTTGTATTAGCTACTTAGTTTTGCACTCTTTCAAGTAGATGAATATCGATTTTAAGCAAGTAAATATGAGATATACGTTCGGTAAAATCGATATCATTTGGTCACTGAACCCTGGGCTGGACTGTAAATGAGTCAACATCACAGTTCCTTGATAGGTTTGCTGGTGGTCTTGTTCTTAAACACTCATGAACTCTTTCAAATGGGTATTTGTGGTACAGACAGAATTGTGGCTGCTAAGGTGAAGTCAAACTCTTCCCCTCTGCCTTTCCTCGGATCACTCTTTGGGGCTCTTGTTGATCTTCTGCCTTTCCTCGGATCACTCTTTGGGGCTCTTGTTGATCTTCTGCCTTTCCTCGGATCACTCTTTGGGGCTCCTGTTGATCTTCTGCCTTTCCTCGGATCACTCTTTGGGGCTCCTGTTGATCTTCNTGCCTTTCCTCGGATCACTCTTTGGGGCTCCTGTTGATCTTCTGCCTTTCCTCGGATCACTCTTTGGGGCTCCTGTTGATCTTCTGCCTTTCCTCTGATCACTCTTTGGGGCTCCTGTTGATCTCCCTACAAAGGAAACCGGATATTTGGCTTCCAGTTCAAATGTAGCTGGAGACTGGACTAAAGATTTCTCTAGCAAAGTCATCATCTACACTTAAATTCTATTTTGACAAAGCCAGTTGCTACCTTTGAAGCACAAAATCCACCTCTCGCTTTGCTGACAGAAAACATAATGTTTTCATTTAATTACTAAGTGCTTAAGGTCTTCAATGTAATATATATTGAGGCTTAATAGGAAAAACAGGCCTAAGAACCTGAGTGTCTGAGTTTCAAATCCAGTTTTTCTCTTTACTTAAGCTTTAATTTTTCTGACCCTCAGGTTGTTTATGGATATAGTAATTTATAGGAATAAAATGAGTGTTTTCATGACAGTGCAGAGTATTTTCTAAAAGATGGAAATGAAAGAGTTAATCTAATATGCTTAGACAAAAACAAATAAACAAACAAAAAGCAACTGAACACAAATTAAGAGAGGGAAATGGGAAAGAGGACCCAGTCAGGCACTTTAAATAATATACAATAAAAAACAATAAATATAAAAGCATGAGTAACAACAGCAGTGACAGATTAAATATACTCACAGGGCTTCTGGAATCTATTTCAGATGAAGGACTGACAGTCTGCTAAAGAGAAAATAAGAGAGGGCTGTAAGAGAAATGGATCTTAAGGCAACCAGGATCGTGTTCTAACATGTTAGGAGTAAACTGGCCACTAGACATTACAGT
The DNA here is from genome assembly GCF_900095145.1 of Mus pahari. Lineage (NCBI taxonomy): Eukaryota > Metazoa > Chordata > Mammalia > Rodentia > Muridae > Mus > Mus pahari. The sequence continues at coordinate 17,788,301 of NC_034598.1, forward strand.
GGCTCAGGAAACATGTACAGACTGGAAATACAAATGTGAGACTTGTTAGCATATAGACAACACGTAAAGCAAGCAGCCAAATGAGTTCCCCAAAGATGGGCACTGAAACTTGGACTGAACCTTACCAACAACATTTAGAAGTCTTAGTGGTGAGTCTGAAACAAAAAGAGATTAATAGAGATTAACTTCCGTTCTGGGTCCATTTATATATTTAAGATCTTCAGACATTATTGTGCTATGGGAAGGATGAGTATTGATTATGTTAATATTTATGCTTCTAGAACTCTAGAAAATAGCTGGTATGTTGTCTTATGAGTCAAAAGCATAAAGAAGAAATATGCACATATGTTTTTTCTGGTATTACAATTTGTTGACTTTGATAAAGAGTTTAATTTATACTGAAGTTTAAAGCACAAAGAATAAATCTTTAATATATGTTTTTATTTCCTATGTTAGTTTCTGGTACCTTTGTATTTGAAGCAAAAGCTACTGAAAAGCAAGAGTTCTACCCCAGATCTTATCCTCTGTAGTATCTTAGAAGCACAAAGGTTCAAACTTGTATTTTGAAATTAAGGCTCCATTTCAACCCTTTCCATTTTCCTAAGGACAGCCATTCAAGAAAAGCACGGGACACAGGAAGACTCACATAAGCTGGCATTCTGTAGCGGGGTGTTCAGCTTTCTCTTATTTGATTCCCTTATTGGCAGCTATTCATGACACAAATGCTTTTGTCCTTTCCCCCCTCTCTTTGCCACAATAGATCAAGTAATTAACCAAGTGAAGAGGCTGTCAATTAAACACTGATACTAATCTAGGCATAAAAGCTTCTTTAGGGAACATTGGTTTTGAACATATTTTCGGCATTATCGGCATTGATTTTATTCAATCCAATTCTCATACAATCGAGTGCTCCAAATGTTTACATGCCATCTAGGCAACGCGTGAAACATGGATGACCCGCACTGTAGAAACAGTGCTCACAAAGAATGTGTGAAGAATAAGCTCTCTATTGTGACTGCAAGGCCTATTTTTCCAGGAATAGATGTTCCATCATTAATTAATGTCCCACATCTTTAATGATAAGATTGTCAAGGACAATTAAGGAAATGATTATAAGTGTCCTTGGTAACTGGAATGCCCCACAGATTTTTAGCTTACTTTCCCTAAGTGTGGCTTAAAGGTCGGTTTTTTTTTGAAGTGTGAAGCATTAAGCATACCTTCCATTGGTGTTATTATGTACAAATGCAGCAAACACACACAAAAAAGACATCTTTTTAGGTTGAAATTTTCAGCACAAATAAAATATTTAGAAATAATTAAAGCTGTGAGTCACTGCATAAGCAGTTGAGTAGTAGCTAACTGTGAACTTTCTTTGGAGCTGCTGGAGTTTATTATTAGTTGTCAAATCTGTTTGCTAAATTCATATGTTGTATACTATAATGGTTCCTTCAGTTACACATTGAGCTACCACTGTGTGTATATGTGTGTGTTCACGTGTGTGTGTGTGTGTGTGTATTATATGTGTATACCGTGATATACCTCTCTCACTTTCACCCATTACGTTCAGTTGAGGCTACTATTTGCTCAAGAACTGGATGAAATCCTTGTTATTTCAAGAAAAGTCCCCCTTCCAACCCATCATCAAACTATAAATGTCTTTAATCTTATGCTATCTTCAAGTTATTAGGCTAGTCCGGCACCGTTCAATGGATGCCAGCAGAAGCTCTGAACTCCAAATTCAAGGACTCTGCTGCTCATGTCTCAGAAAGCAGCAACAGTGTCATGTCTGATGTTGTTCCCAGTACTGGAAATCACACCCAGACTCCAGCCCATGGTCAGTGCTCTGCTCTGGGGCTCTGGCAACCCTGATCGCTTTAATAGCTTACTGAATTTGTCCTTTGACAGCATGGTACACATGTGCAGATTACTCGGATTGCTGGGACTCTCCTCCCTTCTCTAATCTTCTCCTCCCTTCTCTAATCTTCTACCATTATGATCCCCTCCTCCCTCCAGGTCCCTTTCTCATATTTATTTTATCTATGTGAGCATGAGTTTGAAACTATACATTGGACCATCGGTGGGCACACAACTAAAAACAATGACTGACCCTCCCCCAGGCTCCATCAGAAGCACTAAGGCTGAGGGTTTGGAGAATTAAGGCAACCTGAGCTCATCTCTAATCCATGATTAACTGTTGATGGGCCTAGTCTTATGCAGGCCTACCCCAGGCAGCTCAAGCTGCTGTGAAGGAAATTCACTTGTGCTGTCCCCAGAAGATAGCATTGGAGAATTCTTCTCCCCATGTTCTGGTTCTTCCAGTCTTTCTGTCCCATCTTCCAAAGTGATCCCTGAGCCTTAGAGGGAGTGGGATAAATGCTCATTTTAAGGTTGAGCACTCAACTGTCACTTATCCTCAGTGCCTCAAAAGCTATGCATCTCTGAATTCACTGGGAAGAAAAGGCTTCTCTGATAAAGGCTATCAATGATCATTATGCAGACAGCTTTAAGAGACTGGAAAAGGATAGAAATAAAGAGCATCATGGCAATGACTAGTACTGCAGCACTTTAAAATGCACACGATTCAATGGTAACAATAGAAACATATTTATTGTGCTAAATATGTGAAACATCAACAGAAATACTAACCAGGAGATAGTGGTGCACGCCTTTAATCCCAGCACTCAAGAGGCAGAGGCAGAAACATAAGAATATCTAGAGAGTGAGTTTCAGGACTGCCAGGAATACACAGAAAGACCTATCTTGGAGGAGAAGGAGGAGGAGGAGGAGGAGGAGGAGGAGGAAGAGGCAGAGGAGGAGGAGGCAGAGGAGGAGGAGGCAGAGGAGGAGGAGGAGGAGGAGGCAGAGGAGGAGGAGGAAAAGATCACAGCATACGATTCTTTGAATATTTATGTTGACTTTTATTACATACTTAAAATTGTGTGTGTACATTTACTGATTGTTTCATTGGAAACTATTAGTATATTCAAACTGTGTGACCCATTTTACTTAAATTGTGAGGTTTTAAGTAGACAGGTGTAACATATCACCAAATTGTAATTTATTAAATAATTTTCTTTCAATACCGAGCTGTTTGCAAACCTTCAGCATAACATCCTGCACATACCACTTGCCCTCAATCCCATTCTTGGAACACTGTGATGGGCAGTTTAGGTGTCGACACAAGTGAACTAGCGTGTTCGGCTTTCTGCTGCTGAAGGGGAACCTCAGCTTTTCTTAGGACTTCTTCAGCCTCCACCCCAACAATGTATTCTGAGTTCACAGTTAATAGGGTCCAGTCAGTGTTCTATAATCCTCCAAAACTCTGGATAATTCTGACAGCATTAAACATGTTGAAAGTCATATCTCCAAAACACAAACAGTGCATCATTTTGAAAACCCCTGGCAGAGTGTTATAAGGTCTTATGACAGTTTTCATGTGTAGTATCATGAAGATGTTTATTTCAGCTAACTTGGTTCATGCAGTTAATTATGTCTTTCACAAGAACGCTAATCTCAGTTGCTAGAAAATGTTAAGGATGCAATGTATTTGTTTGGCACCAACTGTTTAAGTTGACTCATAGCAGTCAGACTATCTTTACTGCTGAAATTCTATAGTTTGTAATTTTTGTAATATTAAGTGTTAATAGATATCTCTGTTTCAAGAAGCTCACAGATTTGACATTTCTATTATAATTGCATTTACATGTTCTCTTCATTTAAGATTTTGCTCCCAACAAGTTTCACAATAAAAAAATTTTTTAATGTTGGTAATTATTTTGGCGAAAAATATGGATGCTGTCCCTTAGAATTTTCTTTTTTAAAAGTAAAAATTCTGGCTGAATTTTGCCTATTTGCAATAGAGAGAGGATTCTCAGATATATGCATTCTTGTATCATAGTCGCTTTTTTATTGGATATTTTATTTATTTACATTTCAATGTTATCCCTTTCCGGTTTTCCCCCTACAAACTTCCCATCCCATACCCCCTCTCCCCCTGCTTCTATGCAGGTGTCCTCCCTCCCACCCATCCACTTCCACCTCACCGCCCTGACATTCCTACACTGGGACATTGAGCCTTCACAGGACCAAGGGCTTCTCCTCCCATCACGTTTTGAAAAAGAAAAATGAGGATTGTTTGGTTTTCTGTGATGTAGCATGCTTGGTAATGGATCTGAGAGAATGGGGCGCTTGGCGGCTTCCTGAAAAACGTGTAGATGCATGACTGTACATCTCTCCACACAGGAAAAACAAGTGTGACTATAAAGACTGCTCAGTGAGCACACTTAGACACATGCACACATCCATATTCACATACTCACACACACACACACACACATACACACACACACACACACACACACACACGAACTGACATGCATACACCCACATACCCATACACACATGCACACACCCATACTCACATGCTCAGACACATACATACATACATACATACACACACACAGACACACATGCACTGGCATATTCACATGTACACACACTCAGTCATATACACATGCTTACACACACACTCATAAAGACTCACATTCACTGACAAACAAATGCACACAACACACACTAAAAATGTGAGGTTGTCAAAGAGATACCTTGCTACTGTAGATCATTATCTAGACTTTACAGTTATTTTTACAAGGTTTTTTTTTTCTCATCTGTTTTTCAGAGGTTGTTTGGTAGGTAATAAAAGAGAGGCTTAAGATTCACAGTTCCATTTACAATTTACAATGACATCTGGATAGGAGTCTTCCAATTTCTGAAAAAAAAAATCTCATTAATATACAAAAGGGAAAAAACTAAAGTGTAGCTACTGAAAGTTAAAATTAATAATCTGTATATTTTCAAAGGCAAATCCATTAACCACACATAGATAAGGGATCATAGGACTGAGAACACAGTTGGCAGCTGGCCCATTCTTCATTCATCAGACAGCCTCATGCAGGGGAACGCAGGTTGCCATTTCACTCCCCAACTAGACAGAATGTAGACAGATGCACCTTGGATGTGTGGCTTCTGTGGCATGCAGAAATACTGGTCTCCTGAGCCACAGTCCATCCCAATGTATAATTGGTCAAGCTTAGTGGAGCCTCTGTCTGTTTTTTCCTGTTATCTGTCTTAATATATTCATGTCTTTAATATATTCACAGGCAGGGCTGTTAGTGTAGTGATGGTTCTTAGTGACTGCTGATGGTTTATCCCATCAGGAAGTTTGTAGGAAGAGGTACAATTAGGGTAGAAATACAAAATCTTAGGCTTTTTACAGTGCCAATATTAATTATTAATTATTAATCCCTAGTGATACAAAAACTCCAAACTATAGTATTTCATTGATTAAGGCAGTCCACCTGCTATGAATAAAATAAAACACTTGGTGTCGAACAAATGCATCCTTAACAGTTTTAGAAGCCAAGCTTAGCGTTCTTTTTGAAAGACATAACGAATTGGGTGAACCAAGGTAGCAGAATAGCCATTTTTGTGCTAGCACGGGTGTAAATTGACACAAGATTTTATAATATTGTACTGGGAAGTTTCAAAATGAATCATTATGATTGCTTTAGAAATACAACAATAGCATAATTACTATAAGCCATAAGGATCTTGAAACTATAACAATAAAGCCTTGGAAAAATCCACTTTCCAATTCTTATTTAAGGGTATTCTAAATTTTCAGATGAGACAGAAACCAAAACCTATTTCAGAGACGCCTTGCTATGATGTTGTAGTCACTTAGACATATAAGCCAAAGGAACATTTGATATGAATTTAAATCCACAGACACTAGACAGCAGTTGTGGAGCCTCTCAGTCTACAGAGAAGTATTCTAAATGTTTGTTGTCATAATCTCACAGTATCCTTGGCAAACCAGTTTACAAGGGAGAAAACCAAGAGTGTATTAGATAGGAAAAAAATCAAGAGAGTTTTAAACAAAATGTCTCTTGACAGATTTAAAACAGCCTCCCTGTTTGATTATAACGAACCAGAAAGCATCACCAATGATCAATAGAGAATAAAGACAGAAGTTATCATCTTGCAGACAGGACTGCACCTTAAGTCCTGAGTATAGTCAGTAATGGTCAAGCAGGAGAATCTTGTGCCAGTTCCATGAAAAGGTCTTCAGAAACCAAGAAAAACAAAATGAAAACGGCAGGCAGGGGGAACGGCTCGAACAAGACAAACAAGCAAACAGCAGCAAAAGACCTAACTCCGTATTTTGTGTAGATGCCAGTGGTTTCATTTTTCTTGTAGGAAGATCTCTCTGCCCAGAGGCAGCACAGGAGGAAGCTGAGACCTTGCTTGGGCACAAAAGCCCCCCCCCCCCAGTGGCTGGCTTTCATCCCTTTCCTCTTACAGCCACTCTACTCAAGTAGCTGCAGAATTGAACTTAGACTACAGCTACTGCTACACTTACGGCATTAATACGCCTGCCTGCCTACCGCTATATTAGAAATCATAAGTTGTTTTTGCTTCGTGCGTGCTCAGTATCCTTTGAATGCGAACGAATGAACTGAATGGCTTAAAAGGGACACATGAGAATAAGCCTTAGTTTCAGCTTTTAAAGCTTCCAAGAATGAAAAGAATGGAAGGAAATCAACACCTTCCTTAAGTGATCCTCCAGCACTTGACTTGGTTGTGAATGAGAGCATGCCTATAATATTGTTTGTTTTAAATTGCTTCAATTGTTGCGCTCTGTTTACTTTGAACTTCCTGGAATTCCAGATCTGCAAGCTGCATTCCAACCGAGCAGCGATGGGCCTACTACTAAAGAGAAAATCCACACCCTAAGAATGAGATTACCTCATTTTCCTGAGAGTTAAGTTCACCGAGAAACTTTGAAAGACAACGGAATTTCAGAGTTATTTTCTAGCACGTTGAGTTAAACAACTTAAGATATTTGACAACATGCGTTTACTGAACATCTGATACAAAGGCAGCGGGGATGCGCGTACTGTGCAAGCTGCTGCCCTCAGGACACACATGATTCTGTGAAGTAGATGTCTCTACTCAAGCATAGTGGGAGAAGAACGAGTTAGTTCTCTTAACACTGAAGGGGTGTCAGTCAGCTAGGACAAAGATACTAGGAAGAACTTAAGCTTGGACCTGAAAAGGCTTTTTGTGACAAGAGGGAATTTACCAATACACTGAGAATGACAGGAAGAAAATTGGCCTGTGCTCCTTGAAGATGACATCATCGAGCTGATTGGCCTGTGCTCCTTATAGATGACGTCATCAAGCTGCCAGCTAGCCCAGCAACCAACTGAGCCAGGACTTCTTGACTAGGAAGATACAAGCTGGGAAGATAATGTCACACCTAGCCCACCTACGGCCAGCTTAGATGTTGTACTACAGGAGGAAGTACAGCACAGGGTTGCCAGTGAGCTCCCTTAGTGGCTCCAGTGACAACAGGAGCGTGAGACAGAAGGTGAAACTGCACTTCTGGACATGGAGAGGGGAAGGAGTTTTCATGGAGAGGGGAGGAAGGCATCTCAACAGAGATGGGGGGGGAGAAGGTGGGTTTAGGGAAAGAAACTGATGGGAATAATTGTGGCACTCAGTTAAAGAATATCAGAAAACAAATAATTTCACTAAACGTTTTTAGACTAACCATATGTTGTGAAGAAACCAGAACGGCAGCCTGTATGATGGAGTATGTAACCCCGTTTAAACTAAAATATTTATTCAAAGCTATTTAAAATATGGCAAAGGCAACATGGGCATATTTCTTTTGTGTATGTGTGCTAAAACTTTTAAATGTTTGCCTATGTTATCTTAATTAAAATATAATTATACCACTTCTCCAGTCCAATACCACTCATGTTCCCCTCAACTCCCTGTCAAATTAACAGCCTCTTTTCTTTGATAATGATTGTTATACATATGTAAATATTCATGCATAAGTATATAAATACAATCTTATTTGGTTCTGCTTCTTTGTACATTATTTCAGGGCTGACCACATTGCATTGGATAATCAATTTTGGAGGTTCATTCAAGGAAGAGACTAATTCTCCCTCAGTAGTCATTGGTTGATTGTAGTTTTTTTCATTTAGGGATAGGATA
>NC_034598.1:17801370-17802572 GCF_900095145.1 Mus pahari
AGATGTCATACAGACCCTAAAAGAAGACAAATGCCAACCCAGAGTTACACACCCAGAAAAACTCTCAATTAACATAGATGGAGAAACCAAGATATTCTATGACAAAAACAAATCTACACAGTATCTTTACACAAATCTAGCCCTACAAAGGACAATAGATGTGAAAAAGCCAACACAAGGAAGGAAACTACACCATACAAAAAGCAAGAAAGCAATCTTCTTTCAACAAACCCAAATGAAGATAGCCACACAAACATATAAATAACATCAAAAATAACAGGGAGCAACAATCACTACTCCTTAATATCTCTTAACATCAATGGACAAAATTCCTCAATAAAAAGACATCCAGACAGACTGGATATGAAAACAGGACACAGAATGTTGCTGCATACAGGAAATGCACCTCAGTGACAAAGACAGACACTACCTCAGAGAAAAAGGCTGGAAAAAAATTTTCCAAGCAAATGGTCCCAAGAAACAAGCTGAGGCAGCCATTCAATTATAGAATAAAATCGACATCAAAAAAGATAAGAAAGGGCACTTCATATTCATCAAAGGAAAAATCTACCAAGATGAACTCTCAATTCTGAATATCTATGCTCCAAATGCAAGAGCAACCACATGCATAAAAGAAACTTTACTAAAGCTCAAAGCACACATTGCACATCACACATTAATAGTGGGAAGCTTCAGCACCCCACTCTCAGCAATTGACAGATCCTGGAAACAAACTAAACAGAGACACATTGAAAGTAACAGAAGTCATGGACCAAATGGATCTAACAGATATTTGTAGAACATTTCATCCTAAAACAAGAGGATATACCTTCTTCTCAGTACTTCATGGTACCTTCTCCAAAACTGACCACATAATCGGTCACAAAACAGGCCTCAACAGATACAAGAAGATTGAAATACTCCAATGGACCCTATCAAATCACCATGACTAAGGTTGGTCTTCAATAGCAACAAAAACAACAGAAAGCCCATATACACATGAAAGTTGAACAATGCCCTACTCAATGAAAACTTGGTCAAGGAGGAAATAAAGAAATTAAAGACTTTTTAGAATTTAATGAAAATGAAGGCACAGCATACCCTAACTTATGGGGCACAATGAAAGCAGTGCTAAGAGAGAAACTCATAGCTCTAAGGGTCTCCAAAAAGAATCTGGAGAGAGCAAACACTAGCAGCTTAAC
>NC_034598.1:17802816-17811745 GCF_900095145.1 Mus pahari
TATATATATATATATATATATATATATATATATATATATATATATATATAATTATAATAATTTGAAATTTTGGAAACTTTAGCTGTGCTCTCAACTTCGGAAAAAAGTATGCCAGTTTACTGTGTTGAGTTGGCATTGTACAGATTGTACAGAAATTAACAGCCATATTGGTCTAGAAATGTTGGACTTAATTTTTTTCCATTTGTACAGTGGTAACACACTGTATTAAATATGTAAGGTCTTATCTACATGGGTTTGACTATAAAAACTAATAAAGTATTCTCTAAATAATGAAAAAACAAACGAATCATCTGTTTCCCCAATGAGACTTTCTTGGAGTACACTAGATTTTTATTTGCTAGTAGTTATGAACTGGAGATCTCTTCTGGGCTAGATATGAAGGAGTGTGCCCATTTTTCCTTTCAGCTGTAGGACCTCATCTGATGCAAACCTGTGCAGGCTCCGTGCACTCTGCCAGTCTCTGTGAGTTCATGCATGTATGGATCATGGTGATTCAGAGGACCTTGTCTTCATGATGTCCTCTACCCCATTGGGCCTTACACTTTTTCTGCCTCCTCTTTCATGGGGTAACCTCAGCCTTCTGAGCAGGGAGACTTTCAATTTAGGTTTGAGTGTTCCAAGGTCTCACTCTCTGTATAAGGTCAGGCTGTGGGTTTCTATATTTGTTTCTGTCTTTTGCGGGAGGAATTGTCTCTGATGATGGTTGGGCAAAGCACTTATCAGATATAGACAAATGTCCTTGAAAGTCTTTTTCTTAACAGTAATATCTGGTTTTACCCTAGGGTGCTGGGCTATCTAGTCTCCAATTGTTAGTCACCAAAGCAGTGTCAGGCATGGTTTCCAGGTGGTGGTGTGAGCTTTAGTTCAATCAGATATTGGGTGGTGACTCCCACAAACTTTGTACCACATTGCACTAGTGTATCTTGCAGACAGGACACTATTGGAGATTGAGGGTTTTCTCACTAAGTTGGTGTTTACATTTCTCTTTTGGTAGCATGTAGAGTACCTTCAAGTATCAAGAACACTACCGTGTAGGTTTGAAGGCTCGATGTAGGTAGCAGCTTGACTTCATCATGTTCCCATGAGCTGTGTAAGTGTTGTCTTTAACAATGGAGCCTTGCTGTCAATTTGGAGAACAACCTATAGTCTTGGCAATAACCTGAATTGTTTGGGGATTCCCATGGAACCCCTTTGGACAATAACTCAGTTTGATGTAACCCAGTCCTGATACTAAAAGATTCATTTTTATGACAAGAAATTTCCAGTGAGAGTTCTGCTTCTCCCACTATTTGGCTATTTCATTTAGAATACCTTGAGATATCTATATATTTTAAAAAGCTTCAGCTATACTACATTTCCTTACTATCCTTCAAATGGCCCTTAGTTTTAGCAGTCTCTCCATATACCCTCTTTAATTTCCATCTTTTCTCCTCCTTCCCACTTGAGCCTCCTGTTCCAGTCCCTCCATTCACCCACTGTTTACAAAAAAATGACTAACTTAATTTTCTTAATTCAGTTGTTGATAAAACCATTGTGCTATGGGGCTACTATGTCCAGTTTCCAGACAATGAATATGAAATAAAAATTAAACTATATTTCTGGCTTAAATTACTAATAGCATATTCCAATATCTATATACTTTTATTATATTTATTTAATAACTACCAAAATAAAGTAACTAACAATATCAATTATGTTTATTTCATTATTATTGTCATTTAATACAATGTCCACATCTTTCATAAGACAATATTTTTATTTGTTTATTTATTTAGTTAGTTAGTTAGTATTAGTTTATTAGTTTATTGAAACAAGGCATGTAGCACAGATGCACTGCTGAACTTGCCTACCTCGGGTTCTGGAGTGCAAAATAACCATGACAGCTTGTATCATTTATTTCTAGTAGTTGCTAAACAAATATTCACTTAAAAACAGTATCAAAAGGTGAAAAAAGATATAAATACAGAGAAAAAAACAATATTTTATCTCTTGATTTGTTTTCCTATGTGACAGTTCCAAAAATAGACCTAAAGGCTGAAGCATAAAAGAAGAAAAGCCAACTATTTAACCTTTTAAAGCATTTGTGACAAAGAAAGAGGCTATAAGAAAGTAAATGTATCCTTTTTAAATCACTTTCTTGGCCTTCCATAGACCTCTTTTGTGGAAAGATTGTAGCAAAAGCTCAGAGTCCCCCTAAGCATGTGCTGTAGCAAATACTTAAAGGCAGGCTAAGAAGAAAGCATAAATACAACAAAAGCTTTGATTTAGGGCTTGTTTTCTATAAAATTAGAGTTTCTGTATCTTTTTATCCCAGTGGTAAATGCCAAATTTTTGTATGAATAAAATTATTTCAATCAATTTTCAGTAACCCACTTTTCAGAGCACTTCCTATCTTATTATAAAGATTTGGCTTGTTAATTCTAAAACTGGAGACCCACAGTTCACACTAGCATAGACCTGCAGGAATAAAGTGTGGAACTCTATCAGGCGAGAGCTACAAGGACATCCCCTGTGGACAGGGCTTTTCAATAGAGGAATAGAAGCCCCCTTCACAATGAATTGAGGGGATCTATTTGTGGTTCCAGAGACACAGTTTTGAAAGCTCCCAATTGTGGTTTCAGTATCAAAATAATGAAGTGTCAATGGTATTTCTCCTCACAGTAAAGAATTAATTAAACAACGGCTGTAATGATCTGGCTTCTAATAATGCTGTTTCTGACACAAGACCCTTTTACCTTGGTTCTGAATTGTGTGAATCCTTGTGAATGCTTTGTTGTAAATTCTCATCTTGCTTCCCCATGTGTGATATGAGTTTCTATGATCATAGGATTACAATTGTCTCCTTACTCCTTTCAGAGAATTTGTATAGCTCTATGAATAAGAGAAACGCAAAGAATTTTGCAGATACACTGTTCACCCCAGGCACTATGAACACTGATGGCCCTTATTTTGTTCAAATAGCAATACCTTTCAGAAAAACTGTCAGGCCAAGGAAAACTTCAAGCCATACCTAAAGACAAGGTACAAGGACACCAAAGAACTCACTTATGGAAGTCAAGTGATCTTTTCCCAATATGCCTTCTTTTATCTAATAAATCACTTTAAAGTTTTTTTTATAAATAAATGGTTTTCAAGTGATAATGCACTGAAAATATTTTATATGAAAATTTCTGATAATCTAATTACCAGCTTCTTAAATTGTGGTTTACAAACATATGGTGCCATGAAACAGGCTTTTTTTTTCCTCAAATATAATTTGAAAAGTTGAAAACAGAAAAATTTAACTTCATCTTTCTTCTTTTTCTGTGATTCTATATCCTTTACTCTGCTGGCAAACATCATGTTTGGAGGATAAATTTAGTATGCTAGACTTGTAAAACCATTATTTTTATCTTGTCTAAGCCATGAGGAAGTTGTTCCTATCTTGAATATAGCCTATCAGCTGGCCCAAGAAGGACCACTTCCTGGCACAGTGGGTCAGTTCTTTTAAAATCGCTGATTGTTGCAATATAATTAACTGCCTCAGCAATTCTTACAGGGTAATGGGTCACACGATTAAATGGTATACCTGCTAAATTCTGCTTTTGTATGAAACTCTTACATGGACATCTGTTGCAAAATCAACCCTTGCACTAACCCAGACAGGGCATGAGTCAATTTGCCTCCCCCAAATTAGAACGGTATGTTTTGCCTTTATAATCTTTTGGCTAACAATATCTGGGGCTTTACTTTTAGAATTCTCTCTGATTTGTTCCTGGTCAGTCTCTTATTAATATAAAGCCCCTAATTTACTAAAATCAAAACTCGAGTCCAACTGATGAATCTGAATGATTGGAGACCCACAACATTTACCTTCTGATCTCCTGAGCCCTCTCCCTGCTGTCTCAGAGGACCTTGTCACTGAAGGACAACCTGATGGTTCAGGTCAAAGAACAATTATGTTTATTCAGGTTAATGTGGAAAAAAGACATCTCCAGGTTGTGTTGCAGTTTCCTCCAAAGATGTAAATATGCCATCCTACGGATAAGCTCCTTAAGCTGGAAGGTAAAGGACTCAAAATACCTTCAGGAAGTCCCTGAAACTGACCAAATTCACTAGGGTCCTCCTTCCTAAGAGTAAATAAACCAAGTTGCAATGAAGACTTTCCCACAGGCTAAGCTACTGAGTGTCACTCTCAGATAAGCCAATTTGCAAAGTAGACTCAGACCAAAAGTGTTTGCCTGGAAGAAGCAGAAAACAGATGAGCTGCCTGAAAGCAATTTAGACCAAGTCAGTTGAAGGGACACTTTCCAACATACTGAGCTACCTGTAGGTTGTGCAGTGTTTTCCAGGTTCCAAGCTTTTGTGAGACGTCAGAGTTTTTGAGTTGGCTTTGATGATGTAGCTGTCTTTGAGTCATTTCTGCTCCTCTAAGTAGCTCTTCACCCATATTTCTGTAAGTAATTGTTTTTATTATTATATTTCATTGTTTAAAACCATTTTTCAATTTCAAATATACTTTGATCATATTCTTCCCTTTCCCCAAGTCCATCTCAATTCTCTTCCCTTTCCTACCCATACAACTTTAAATTCTCAAAAACAAAAACAAAAATCCAGTACAACACCTACTCCAAAACCAAGGAAACTAAATAAAACCACATTTTAAAAGATTCACTAAGCTGAAAACAAATAACACTCTCTCTCTCTCTCTCTCTCTCTCTCTCTCTCTCTCTCTCTCCTTCCCTCACTCCCTCCCTCCCTCTCTCTGTGTCTGTCTGTCTGTCTGTCTCTGTCACACACACACACACACACACACACACACACAAAACAAAAACAATAACAAAAAAAAACAAAAATGTGAATTGTAGTTATATGATGGTCAACTATTTCCAGACATGAGACCTGTCCTGAAGTGGTTGATAGTCCCAGTGTTGCTTTACTGGAGAAAAATATGTGGTGATAAAAACAAACAAACAAACAAACAACAACAAAAACTCCTAATGATGTTCTGCCTTGTTCAGCTACTGTCTTAGGGTTTCTATTCCTGTACAAACATCATGACCAAGAAGCAAGTTGGGGAGGAAAGGGTTTATTCCGCTTACACTTCCACATTGCTGTTCATTACCAAGGAAGTCAGGACTGGAACTCAAGCAGGTCTGGAAGCAGGAATTGATGGATGGATGCTACTTACTGGCTTGCTTGCTTCCCCTGGCTTACTCAGCCTGCCCTCTTATAGGACCCAAGTCTACCAGCCCAGAGATGGTCCCACCCACACGGGGCTTCTCCCTTTGATCACTAATTGAGAAAATGCCCCACAGCTGAATCTCATGGAGACATTACCCCCAACTGAAGCTCCTTATTCTGTAATTACTCCAGCTGTGTCAAGTTGACACAAAACTAGCTAGTACAGCTACCAACAGAGAGGCATTCTCCTGAAGCAGATGAGAACAAATACAGAGATGTACAGCCAGACATTACACAGAGAATGAGTGTCCTTGGAAAACTCTGCCCGAAAAGGGATGTCTCCGTCAAATTTCTCCCCTCAGAGGTCAGGGAACTCTGAGGAAAAGGAAATGGAGAGAGTATAAAAGTCAGATGGGATGGTGGACACCAAGGGAGTAACATGAGCCAATCTTATATAAACTCACCGAGACTGTAGCAGTGTGCACTGGGATCACACAGATCTGCACCAGGCCCTCTGTGCATGTATGATAGCTTCAGTTTAATGCTTTTATGGGATTCCTGAGAGTGCAAACTAGTGGATCTCTATTTCAGTGTTTTATGGTCAGTTCTTTTGCTTCTGTTGGTTTGTCTTGGCCAACTTTAATGTGAATGGGTTAGTTTTTGTTTTATCTTATATTTTATTTTGTTATATTTTCTAAAGTGAATGAATGAGTGAGTGAATGAGTGAATGAATGAATGAATGAATGAATGAATGAATGAAAAATCTATCCACTAGCATAAAGGTTAACAACTGAATTGGCGTTTATATCTGCTGGGAGAGTTAAAATCAGTTTTCTTCAGTAGAATATATTAAAATAAAAATATATGCATACATACATGCACACACACACACACACATACATACATACATACATACATAGAACTACAACACAGTCTACCAAACACTACCTGGATATTTACCCAAAGGCAATGAACTGAACACTGGTAAAAATACTGCATTCCCATGTTTATTGCAGCATTATTCACAATGGTCAATATATGAAAGCAACTTAAGTGTTAATCAGTGGACAAATGCACAAGAAAACTCAACATACACAAAAACAGAGGAATAATAGTGTTTTGAAAAAGGAATCTGCCAGAAGACATTATGGTAAGTAAAATAACCCAGATTCAAAAAGAAAGTATTGCATGATATCCCTTAATGTGGGATTAGGAGATTTTTTTCAAATAAATTTTAGTAATAAAAATGGTTACAGTGGTCTGGGTAGGCAATGAAGGCCATGGGGATTAGGAAAACCATGAGGGGGAAGAGGGAGGATTCAGGCAAAGAATAGCAAGTAGGGCATGTGTATAATGAGCAGTTTAGCTTCTGGCATAAAACATGAGAACTAAAATCAGTAAGATTACATTAGTGACTTTTATTTGTTACAAAACCAACTTTAGTGGTCATTGTCACACGCAAAAAAAGTAAGTAAAATGTTAGCTGTTAGTGAGTTGGCTGTGATAATCCTGTTTCTGTTTGTAAGTGTCCTGTTGCACCATGCTGCAAAACTCAAACCCAGTAACATTTGATTTCTTAAAAAAAAAAAAAATTCCATTTGAGAAAACATGAAGTTCAAAGGAGCCTTTTCTTTTGAATGTTGTTTTCAAGCTATAAAGGATGCAGGCTATTAAACTGAGCAGCAATATGAAAGGGAGAAGCTCCACTAAGTACCAGCCTTCTAGATAGGAGAATCACTCAAAGCAAGTGGGACAAGTGGGTCTGGATTTCTCTTCCACATCGGGATCTGCCAGGAAGAGAAATCACTGACTTTTTCTCAGATTTATAAAAAGTGCTACCATTGTGTTTTAGCAGGAATTTATTTACTGTGACCAGCTTCTACTTGTTTTTCTCACTGCTTTAGCTGTGTTGTCTTTGCATGGTTCCTACTTTAACTACACAGCATTGCTGAAATAGTTAATGAATTACAAGGACACATGATTCGACAAAGTGTGTAAAGCTTGCCATGGTGTCGCCATGTAACTTAGGAAAACCTTGACATCAAGAAGTTATTGTGTGTGTGTCATTGATACTAATATTTTCTATTTATATATTTTTTCTTTTATAGTTTGCTACACTTATCACCTACAGATATTACAAATGGCAAAACCCCTGAGTCTATACTTAGTGAATAAACTGACTGTTCTTTAAAACATTAAACACCTTGCTTTTGCAGGTGAGCCTCATGAGAATATTGGATGTATTTTTTTAATTTTTTATTATATATTTTCTTCATTTACATTTCAAATGCTATCCCAAAAGTCCCCTATACCCTTCCCATGCCCTGCTCCCCTACCCACCCACTCCCACTTCTTGGCCCTGGCGTTCACCTGTACTGGGGCATATAAAGTTTGCAAGACCAGTGCTTATACTTATGACTTCAAGTTAAGAAAGAATTTTCTAGCAGGTTCTAGAGAAATTACACAATTTTCACTGTTAAATATTGCTTGTTTTTGAAGATTACCTACATGTATTTGCTTATATAATGGTAGTTATGCCTTGTGAGTTTTTAAATTGCAGTTTTAGAGTTTAGCAACTAGTATGCGTTTTTTTAAATAAAAAAATAAGCCTCTGGCAGCAGCTGTGTCAGCATCAGCTGAGAGAGTGACCCTACTCTACCTTGGGAAAAGCCTGCCCACTGAAGGCAGACCTTTGGGTTTAACCTTGCAGATGTTTCTTTTCAGTTCAAAAGACATGGGGAATTCAAATTCTATAGGCTGGGCATATTAAAGAAAGCCTGGGAAACCCTTCTTAGCTGAAGGAATTGAGTGAGACTTGATGTTTCATTTCCACACTCAAAATAATCCATGTCTTTTGCAGACATGAATGGCCAATGGTGTGTGTGTGTGTATGTGTGTGTGTGTGTGTGTGTGTGTGTGTGTGCTTGTGAGTGTGTATATATGCATACGCACGTGTGTGTGTTTGTATGTATGTATGTACGTAGGATTTTATACATGTGTGTATGTGCATGTGTGTGTGCACATGTGCATGTGTGTGTTTGTGCACATATGTATGTGGGTTTTTGTGCATGTGTGTATGTGCATGTGTGTATGCATATTGTGCACATGTGTGTATATGGGGCTTTGTGCATGAGTTTGTGTGTGTATGTTCATGTGTGTGCACATGCATATGTATGTGGGGTATTGTGCATGCGTGTGTATATGTATTCATGTACAAGTTGGAATTTGAACCTGTGGGTCATCAAGTAGTAGATGATCACTTGCTATTTTACTGCATTTGATCTTGGCTAATAAGCCACTTGGTTTTCAGACAGGGAATGAATAAATGGCATATTCAAGTTGAGTAATGAGACATTAACAAAAAGATTATTGGCAAAGGAAAGGGCAAGGTGAAGACAAAGCACAATGAACAGAATCAGTAAAAACATGAAACTACAAGCAAGTGAAAATCCAAATGTTCGATGGGATAGTTGCTGTGCTGCTGGGACAAGAGGCGAGTGCTAGGTAGGAGCCGCAGAACAGACGGGTTGGCAAGCCTAACGCCTGCTTGTTTTCTGAAGGAAATGGAAGAGCAGTGGGTCTAGGGGGAAAACACAGAACTTTAACAGGTGCCTCCAAAATCCACTCTCTGCAGCAGCTTCTATTAAAAAAAAAGATAACGTTCTTGCTCCTCCAATTGACAGCAAACCACTTCTCATATATTTATATATAGCTATATATATATATATATATATATATATATATA
>NC_034598.1:17811801-17834471 GCF_900095145.1 Mus pahari
ATATATATATGTATATATATATATATATATATATAGAGAGAGAGAGAGAGAGAGAGAGAGAGAGAAAGAGAGATGTCAAAAGCAATACATTTATTTTCCAGTAGTGATTAGTATTCAATGATCTTAAATTTTATCTTTTATTTTTATCTAAAATAATAAACATTTTACTTGATCAATCCTTCTCTCTCTCTCTCTCTCTCTCTCTCTCTCTCTCTCTCTCTCTCTCTCCTCTCTTCTCTCTCCTCTCTTCCATATGTTTTTATCATCCATAATGCTGGATTTAATAAAAAGGTATTTTTCAAGTATAATCTTGAGACATGATCCCACCATTTAGCTAAAACATAAACTTACAATTTCTCTGGCCCCAAGCTTCCTGAGTGCTGCGATTATAGATGTATGCAACCATGTCCAGCTATACATTTAATGTGTTCTCCATATATTCTAGATATTAATTATTTTTTGGAGAATTTGTATAATGTTCCAATCACCATTTCCCCTTTCCAATCTCCTCCCAAATACATCCCCACCTCTTCACTCACCTGACTCAGTGACTTCTTTCTCTAACTCTTTAGAGAATAGAGACAAAAAAATTTAAAACAGAATAAAAAACTAAAAACCATAAGAAATATGCACACAAATGCAGACACACACAAAACAAGCTCCATAAAAACACAAACTTAGAAACTATAATATTCACACCAATGACCAGTAATATTTTTTAAATGACCAAACAAAATAATATGAAATCAAAATAATCTACAACATTATCATTGAGTTTCATTTGTGTTGACAATATTCTCTTGGTCATGGGTCCTACCCATAATGTGGTTTATATACTCGAAACAAATTTCTCATTTGCAAGAGGTTGTCAATGGAAGATAGTATGTTCGTTAGGGAAAGAAGTTCCTTTCTACTTCTTCACCACAGTGCTTGGACACTGCTGGCTTGAATTTGTCCAGGCCCTGTGTATGCTGCCACCACCTCTGTGAATTCATATGTGTGTCTATCTGTTGTGTGGAATATACTATTTCCTTGGAGTCATTCATTTCCTCTGGCTGTTAAAATCTTTCTGTCTCCCCTTCTGCATCGCTCCCTGAGCTCTGTGAGGAGGGATTTGATGAAGATATGTCATTTAGGACTGAATGCCCTGAAGTCTCATGCTGCATATGCCCACTCTCTGTATCATTTCCCGTTACTAAAAAAGGAAGCTTCTCTGGTGATGGATGAGAGAGACATTGATCTATGGGTAAAGCAAAATGTCATTAGAACTCACTTATCTTCCCTTAGCAGAACATTAGTATTTGGCCTTCCCCTAGTCTCATGGCCTACCTAGTCTCAGGTTCTTGGCCACACAAGCAGTGTCAGACATGGGTTTCATCTTGTGGAATAAACCTGAAATCGCTCAGATAGTGGTGGGTTACTTCCGCATTTGTGCCATAATTGTACTGGCTTATGTAGGCAGGTCACCTACATTATTGATTATATGGATTCTATCTGAGTTGGTAGCTACCTTTAGCCTCTGAGAGCATGCATAATACCTTCTAGCTCTATGAACCCTAGTACATGGGGGGAGGTGAGAGGCTCTAGTTTGGCCTTAGTTTGACTTTGGTCTGTTCAATGAGATATATAAAAGTGTTATCATCAGCGATAGGGCCTTGCCTTTGTGGGGAGATCAACCACTAGACTTGGCATTATCCTGAGATGCTTGGATGTTTCCATGGAACCCTTTGGTCAACAACTTGATTAGATGTAAAGCATTACAAGTACTGAAAGCCTCATTTGGGGAATAGAGATGTCCAATGGGGGCATTGTCTCCCCAGTTATTTGATGACTTCATTTAGATGTCTTTCATATCTGTATATACTTTAAGAAATTTCTATAGTAGGTTTCCTTATGATCCCTCAAATGGTCTTAATATTAGTTGCCCTTCCCCATATTCCTGCCCTTATGTCCCTCTTCCCAAGTAATATTCTCCTGCTCCACTCTCCCCATCACCCCCTTTTCTCCATAATATCTATTCTATTTCACCTTCCTTGGGACATAATTCCATTCCCTATTGTCCTTGGATTTATACCAAACCTCCATTTTAGCATGCCTATTATAGGCTTAAAAGCTATCATCAATATATTAGAGAATATATACATTTGTTTTTAACATCTGGATTACCTCACTCAGAATAATTTTTTTTCAAAAACCATCCATTTACCTGCAAGTTTTATTACTTCACATTTCCAACAGCTGAATAGTATTCTGTTTTATAAATATATTATGTTTTCCTTATACACTCATCTGTTATTGGAGAGTAGGGTATTTCTAATTTGTCAGAAGCCACCATAGGAGAAGCTAATAACTAGCAGGTGATCTTCTTGAGATGAGTCCAACTCTGGTAGACAAGGACCAAGAGAAATCCATTTTAGAAAAGATTCACACTATTAGTATGATTTTCCTGTTATTATTAAATGTATTAAATGTAAACAATCACTAGATATTAGCCCAGCACTTTGAGAAGATCTCTGAAGACCTATAAAGATGTACTATCTTTTAGTGATGCTATATAGACAAATAGATAATTCTATAGAATTTCTGGTTTGCTCCAAATAACTTCAGGAGGAAAGTTTTTAGAGATGGTCTTAGTTGCTAGAAAGTGGTAACAAAGTTAGAATCAAGACTAGAATGTGTCCACTCCTCAGAACAGTAAGTAAAGGCCACATAATAAGAAATACAATGCCCTTTCATAATCACATTAAAAAGAGAAATAGACTTGGGACAATTTTGTGTTCAAGGAAAAATAGGTCCAGGATAAAGTCACATGTGTGCACTATATAAGGCAAGGCCATATAAAAACTGTTGCTTTGAACTTTGAATGAGTA
Source organism: Mus pahari (assembly GCF_900095145.1). Taxonomy (NCBI): domain Eukaryota; kingdom Metazoa; phylum Chordata; class Mammalia; order Rodentia; family Muridae; genus Mus; species Mus pahari. The sequence continues at coordinate 17,814,672 of NC_034598.1, forward strand.
TATCATAATGAAAAACCACTTTGAAGTTAATATCAACAGCCTTCTCTAACTCCCATTTTATGTAACATTTTTATCTCTGAGGTAATTTTCTAAAGAACTTTTTGTCTAAGAAGGTATTAAAAGACCAGAGAAAAGAAATAAAGTGATTGGTTGATTGGTTTGGTTTGCAGAGCTTTGCCTCATGCATCCATCTATTGATTCATCCATCCATTCATCCATCCACCCACCCATCCATCCATCCATCCACCCATCCACCCATCATCTATCCATCCAAATGTGTATGTTTGTTTGTCTATATGTTTGTGTGTAAGGTATTTGTGTATATGTGTGCGCATGCATGAATACTTGTGGAGTTGATTGTGACAGATGGCCAGAGTATGGGTGTATGAAGGATTGAATGTTTATGTGTCTGTGCATATTTACCTGTACACAGCATCTTATTCTTTTCCTTTCTTTCCTCTCTGGTTCACAAATAGTTAATCAGCCAGGCCAGCAAAGGGCTTCTGACTGCCTGGCCAGAAAAAGGAGCACTAGCAATAAATTCTTTCACTTAGTTCCCTGCTGCTAAGGAGTATGTGTTAATTCCCAGACATTAGTGCTTATTAAAGCAAAAGAAATAGTTAAGTCTGTAGCACTAAATGAAGCAAACAGTAAGTTTCCCTAGTGCTTATTTAACAATAAAGAGTTGATTAAAGCATAGAGAGTTATAGTGGTTAATAAAGCACAGAGTTAGAGAGAAAAGAAGCCAGTGTTTTTAAATCATAAAACAAGCAAGAAAGTTTTTAGAATCTTTTAGACATTATCAGCAGGCATTCAGTGTAGTTAGAGAGTTAGAAGGCCAGAGACCATCAATCTTTAAAACTACATCTGAAGACCACCAGTCTTTAAGCAACGTCTGATACTATATCCCATTACAGGCCAGGCAGGCTCCTGGCATCACTAATTTCTGGCTATTATGCATAAAACAGCAATGAACATGGGTGAGCAAGTGTCTCTAGAGTACCATGTAAAGCCCTTTGGGTTTCAACCCAAGAATAGTATAGCTGGATTTTTAAAAATTCTTTAGTCTACTCTTTATCCCCCTCCTAGTTGACCTCCACACCCCACACCCACACCTCCTCTTCCCCCTCCCCTGGTCCCAAGAGGATATCTCAATGCCACCTGCACCCCATCAGGCCTTCCCACTCCCTGGGGCCTCTAGTCTCTCCAGGGTTGGGTGCATCTTCTCTGGCTATGCCCAGACCTGGAAGTCGTCTGCTGTATATGTGTAGGGAGCCTCATATCAGCTGGTGGATGCTGCCTGGTTGGTGGCTCAGTGTTTGAGAGATCCTGGAGGGCCATGTTAGTTGAGACTGCTGGTCTTCCGATAGGGTTGCCCTCCTCCTCAGCTACTTCCAGCTTTTCCCGAATTCAACCACAGGGGTTACCAGCTCTGTCCACTGGTTGGGTGTAAATCTCTGCATCTGACTCTTTCAACTGCTTTTTGGGCCTTTTGGAGGGCAGTCATGATAGACCCCTGTTTGTAAGCACACCATAGCATCAGTAATACTGTCAGACCTTGGGGACTCCCCCTGAGCTGGATCCCACTTTGGTTCTGTCACTGGAGCTCCTTTTCCTCAGGCTCTTCTCCATTTTTGTTCCTGAAGTTATCTCAGACAGCGACAATTCTGGGTTAGAGTTTTTTGACTGTGGGATGGCAACCCCATTCCTCCACTTAATTCCCTATCTTTTTACTGGAGATGTACTCTACAAGTTCCCTCTCCCCACTATAGGGCATTTCATCTAAGACGCTCACCTCCCAGGTCTCCAGTACATTCTAGAGAGTCTCCCCACATCCTACCTGTTCCCACTCTTTCTGCTGGCCATCAGGGCTTCAGTCCTGCCCCCCCCACCCCCCGCTTGCTTGCCAATAGCTGAACCTTAAGCAGATCAAGTCTGCTTTCTGAGAAACTTCCACACTGATTTCCATAGTAAAGAACTCGAGGTTCGTAATTATAAGAAAGGTGGGGTCACAGGGAAAATCACTGTCCCTGAATGTAGATTTACTATTGAATAGAGAAAAGCAAGCTAGGTCAGTTTACCTGAAACCACGGTTGATGGTGCCAAAATTAGTACTTAAATGATAACTTTGATAAGCTTCTGGGAGTCGGCTGTGGACGATTATAAGCATTAAAGACCAGAGCACTATGGTTTTAGAAAGTACAACATTAAACTCCAGAAGTTTCACTAAATTCTCACAGGAAGGAACAAAAAAAATTTCAACTTTACTACATACCACAAGTTTTTATTTCCCCATCTATTCTTATGTTCTATCATTAAGTGAATACATATTAAAAACAGTATGTCTTCTTGGACAAATGATCCTGTTTGTATTTATTTTCATTTTTTCCTTGCTCTGAAATCTGCTTTATGTGGAACCTGTAGCTTTCTTCTGTATATTTCTGCCTTCAAGTAGCAGTTGTTCTTTGTTGGAAATATTAAATTGTATGCATAGGTGGATGACCTAATCCTATCTAAACCTGAATCTTGAAAAGGTTCTATTTTCATTCACATCCTAAGAGACTAAAATTTGGAATTTCAGAGGAAATATGTCAGCCCACAATAAACTCCATGTCAGCTAATTTGGCTAATTAAATAAAAATGGCCAATATGAGGACAGAGAATAGAGAGAAAATTTATATGGCTCAGTAAATTCATGAAGAAAAATCATCAAAATTCAGTATTATCAGTTTTTTAAATCATCAAATTTGTAATAAATGAAAAATTATTTGACTTGATAAAGAATATTACTAAAACAATAAAAACCACAGCTGTTACAGTTAATAGTGAGTGGCTGAAAGGAGGCTGTGAAGTTCTCTCTCACCACTCAAATGCAACACTATATTTGGCATCCTAGCTATTTTAACAGGCGTGAAAATGAAGTAAATTTTGTGTAGATTGAGAAGGAAGTAATAAAACGTGTTTGCAGATGACATGGCTGAATGTTTTTTTAAAGTCTTAGGATCACCACCCATCTATAACTAAGAATCAAGTATTGGTTGTATGTCACATGGCATAAATCAATTGCTTTCCTGTGTAAAGCTTCCAGTTTCCATCAATGAAGGACTGCAATTTGAAATAAATTACAAGAAAAACAGGTATCATTCTTATAGGGGACAGAAAAGGAAAGGGAGAGAAAGAAGACTGTGTTAAACCTAATAAAATATAAAAGATCTATATGATATAAAACAGATAAAACAAATCAAACTGGAGAAATTGCCTGTGATAATTATTAAAGTATCAGTTTTCCTAACTTGGTTTACAGATTTTGTTCTAAATAACAACTCAATCTCCAAAAGATATATTTTATATACCGCACTCTGGCTACTCTTCGGCCTCTCGGCAGTTCACGTACTTCACATCACCTATTTAAGCAATTTTTGCTCTCCTCTAGGTCTCTAATCCACTAAATCTACCATTCTTTCAACAGGTATTACTATTTTATGTCCCGCTCACCCATCCTATATTTTATCTCTACCATGACCAAATCCTGGCTCCCTCACACATTCTCTTACCACCAATCAAGTGTACCTAAGGGCTCAGTCCAAGTAATTCTATACCCATTACAGATAGTATCCATGGTTAAATATGCTAAAGAAAAAAGTCTTCCTAAATCTACAATCCCTAAAGCTAAAAAAAAAAAAAAAAAAAAAAAAAAAAAAAAAAGTGCTTAATGGTGGGGCTGGGAAGAAAACTCAGTTGTCAAGTTCTTGCCTAAGCACCAAAAGTGTCCTTGGGTTTCACCTCTATCACATCACGTGTTCACATGCGCGCGTGTATGTGTGTGTGTGTGTGTGTGTGTGTGCGTGTGTGCGTGTGTGCACGCACACGCACACACACACACACTTTTTTTCTGTTAGCTCTTAATATTTTATGTGCCATACAGAAATATTTGGTCGATAAAAATAAACAAGTGCAGAGGATGCTATCATAGGTAGATTGGTACCCATGGAGACCAGTTAGATATGGACTATGGCCCACAAAATGACTTTGATGTAGAAAGAGTTCAGATGCTCAGTAAGTCATAGACGAGTAGCACGAGTTCACTCTACCACTGCAGCAGCACATGCTATGAAATAAAATAAATGGGTTCGAAGCAAAAGAGAGAATTGCTCTTCCTCCACTTAAAGTCCCATCCCTTAAAAAGGACACAGTAGCATAGTAGTAGAGTGTAGTGAGAGGACAGTGCTGTCAGGAGTTGGGGACCACATAGTGCCAAATCTGCACAGTGGGAGAAGTTGGGCCTTCAGCGGTGGCTAGCCCACACAGGGACTACCTGAGAATGAACCTCCATCAGCGCAAGGCTGTGTTGACTTCTGCATATAGATATATAATTTGTGTCTAAGGTTAGAAAGAAGAGTTGTTTAAAAAAAAAAAAAAGAAAGGGAGGAAATGCTGAAGAGAGGCCCTTTGTTTCATAAAAGGGAGAAACCACATAAGCACATGAGAAGAAAGTGCCTTCTAGCAGAGAGGGTTACACAAGTTCTGGGTGCTTCGGGTCAACAATAAGTTAATGTGCTTGAAGCCAAGTATCCACACAGAGAATTGTCAGAAATCTGAAAATCAGAAGCTGGCCTGGGATATGTGCTTTGAAAACGCAAACTTAAAGTACTCTCGGATTAGAGTTCCTTGAATACTTTTGTGAAATTTTATTAGAATTGGCCTGATCCAGTTCCATCCATACCCATCTATCTATATATCATCTGTGCCTGTTTCCCTTACAATTGAAGGATTCAATAGTTAGAAACAGGCTGGTATGGTCCTTGGTGCCACTTATATAAGTTCGCTGACCTCTGCCTTTAGTTATCTAAAAGATGTCAGCACATTTTTTATTTGCAGAGCAACATATAGTCATGACCGAATGTTCTTCTTAACATTTTATGAATTACAATTTTTGTTAATAGAACTGAAGAATAAGATGAATGCTAAGAGTTTCTTCTTGTTGTTGTTGTTATTGTTAGAAGCAATATCAGAATTCTCTTTGTATGTTTTGTGGACATCTGCCCCTTTTTTTCTGACGGAGTTGCTGTCACAGCAAAAGAACGTTTGAATTAAAAAAATAAAAGCTACCCAGAATGCCAGTCTCTGAGGAATGGAATGGTCCTTGAAATTAGTATGGTTCTTTTGTTTTTGCTGAAAGCCCAGCTTTAGGCAAATGTTACCTAACCTGGCATCTTAATCCTTTCTGGGCCATTCTTAAAGCCAGCCTTCTTGTTGGCTTGAATTAGGCCATGGTAACAAAAACAAAGGCTTTTCTCAGAGCTCCCAGAGATGAGTTACATGACAAGGCTAACCAGGAAATTCTGTGTTTTGTCTGCCAAGGTTTCCTTCTGACACCAGCAATCAGGATGCAATTAACTCAAGGGACTGATGCTGTTTCCTTTCCTAAGTGCAGCATTCATTTATTAAAACATGAATAAGCCTTTCGAATTCTGTTTAGGATTTGTTGCCTTTAAATCCTCAACCTTTAGTTGCAAACAAAAGCAGAACAGATGAACAAAAGAGAAAGAAGAATGTCATCAGAAGAAAGATTTCTAAATAGGATCAATACAGTGCAGTTTGTGTATTCTCTATCCCCAACTTTATACAAAAATAAATTATTTTGATTATTTAACCCTCTTCTATTCATGTGGCTATTTAATGAATTGGGGTTTAATTTTATAATTTTTTTGGTTTTGCCCCACTGACTACTGTCCTCCATATCTGTACTTTAAATTCATTTTCACTTTTTATTATTCAATCATACTTTGCTTTATTATTCTTTTTCTTGTTACCTTACAGTTATAGCATATCTTCCTTCACAGTTTGAGTTCACTGAACAGAATATGGGAAAATCCCAGAGCAAAGAACTGGAACAACCTTGTGCCACAAGAAGAATGAAGCTTGGAACCACGTCACAAATGTAGTATGGAGAGGTACACCTGCATTAAAGCCATGTTCTCCAAGAATGTGTAAAAGCTTGGGGAATTTTATGACATAACATTTTAAAGCAAAATAAAACAGACATTAGAAGACATATTGAAAAGCTCTCCATTTCATGATACTTATTGTGTGTGTGTGTGTGTGCCAACTCTCCCTGAGAAATATATTTTTAGATTTATTTTATTTTCCTTTCAGATGTTTGTGTGAGCTCTTGCATATGTGTACAACATACATGCATAGCTTGTACCCTTGGAAGCGAGCAAAGGGTGTCTGATTCCTAGAAACTGGAGCTATTGGTGTTCTTAGTTGTCACATGGAAACACAACCTGTACCCCTTGAAAGAGCACACAGTGTTCTCTCAGTCAAACAGCCATCTTACCAGCCCCCTAAAATAGTTTGACATCTGTCATATTATTTGCCTTAAAGTAACTCATTTATCTCAAAAAATGCAGAAGGTTGTGCAATTCTATATCAGATGTATGGACAATGTTTTTTGGAACATTTAGGGGCTGTGTGGGGCCCTGCTGCACTCAATACATATCTGTAACTGCTGCATTTAATGTGATAGAAGTTAGAGTGCCTCATTCATTATTCCTTTGAGTAGTTGATATGATAAACTCTTCTGCAACTCAGGCCCTCTCACCTATGAATTTCCCCATTTGATGTGGAGCCACTAACGCGCAAGATACTAAGGAAGAGACTTAGGATACACTGAAAATGGGTGCTCAAGCTCAGGAACTTTGGAAAATTCCACCAGACCCCTCCCCTCCTGGAAGAGAAAGGTCGTAGAGCACATAGGCATCCCTCCCCTCCAGAAGGGAAAGGATAATTACATTCCTCAGACCACAGGGTGCTGGGGACCATCCATCTGTCACCTGTAGGTTGGGGAAGCCCAGAACATGTAGACACATTATGTGACCATTGGCCACCTACAGACAAGGGAAGTCCTTGCCACCTCCTTCCCTAAAGACCATTCCATTTAAAAGTCACACTGTTCTGCCAATCACATTGTGCTTAATGGCTGTTGCTCTGAAAACTGTATTAAAAACTTGCAAAACGGGCATCATTGTTCTCTCCCTCCTTCGTGTACAGGGCAACCCTAATATGCTGGAACAATAAAATTCCTCTTGCTTTTGCATCGATCCCCGGCTCTGTGTTGTTCACTCAGGGAGTCTCTAGTAAGTTAAGGCTCTTCAGTCTTAACATTCATCCTCAAACCAGAACAAGGTATGCTCATTAGGTAAGCAGTCACAATGACTATTAAGGGCTACAAGAGGGATACATAAGTACTGTTAGTCAAGAGGAAACAGCCAGGGAGAAAAGAAAAACATGACATTCCATTCAAAGTATTTCACAGGCTTTCCAAGATCTTGCAAGCATCAGGCTGGTTCTCAATGAAAAGTACTCCATATACCAAGCAAATTCTCACTACCATTTCCCCTGAGTATTCCCCTGCATCTCCAGCCATGCAGCTTGCTTTCCATGCCCACTCTTGAATTTTCTCTGATATTACATTTGTCGGACTAAGCACTTAATGTGGAGCTTGAGAAATAAGGCATGGCATGTGGCCTTCCAGTCAGGGCCTTGTCATCAGTTGCAAACCAAAGATAATACTAAACCCCTGAAGGTTGGAAACATTACATCCTTTGGGGGATGCCATTAGAGGACTACTGGATACCCAGTAGGAACATCAAACCAGTCTTGTGACAGGCCCAGAGGGCAGTGTGCGTGGTACATGGATTTACAGGCAACACAGGAAAAGCAGTTGTGGTATGAGTGCCAGGCAGCAGCGGGTTCTCATATGAAGTTTCATTAACCCTCTGTAGTAGATAAGCTGTGGAGTCTTGGAACAATAAAATGTCTCTTGAAAAGTTAATTTCCAAGACAACATGTTCTTTAAGTCTCTACCTGAATGGAAACCATAATTAAAATATCTATAATCCGTAGAACCATCACCCTTGCATTCTAGAAGCTTTGGTACAGTAAGGTACTTGGCATGTTCCCAAAAGAGAAGCATAAACATGAAGCCAGCCACAGACCTATTGTTCTACACTGGTGTCCTGCCTACAAGATATGCTAGTGCAATAATGGCACAAAGCTTGTTAAAGTAACCAACCAATATCTGCTTTGACTTAAGACCCACTCCATGAGAAGGAACCCATCCTCAGCCCTGCTTGGGTGATCAAGGACAGACTACTAGACAGTCTAAGGACCTAAAGTAAAGCTAAACACTACTGTCCTAAAACAAGACAAAACAAATAAACAAACAAAAGCCATAGCGATAAAACGACACCATCAGAGAAGCTTCCTCCTGCTGCAAATGGGAACCAACACAGAGAACCACAGCCAAACAACACGCAGGGAGAGACCTTGGAACATGAAACGGTAGATGAGATGCCTCCATCAAATCCTTTCTCTCAGAGCTCAGAGAATCCCAAAGGAAAAGGAAACTGAAAGAGTGTAAGTATCAAAGGGGATGGAAGACACCACGAATACAAGATCCTCTCAATCAACGTGATCGGATATCCTGTGAACTCACAGAGACTGAGGCAGTGTGCACAGGTTCTGCACCAGGTCCTCTGCATACATCGTTTTAGTTCCAGTTTAGTGTATTTATGAGATTCCTGAGCGTGAGAATGAGTGGGTCCCTGATTCTTGTGCCTTCTCTTCAGCTCCATCTCTTCTGTTTGTTTGTCTTATCCAACTCTGAGTGTTAGTTTTATCCTACTATATTTTGTTTTATCTCGATATTATCCCTTAGAAGACTGTTTTCTAATAACAGAAAGGGAGTGGATGTGGATGGGAGACGGGAGAAGGAACTTTGAGAAATTGAGGGAGGAGAAATTATAGTCAGAATATCTTATTTGAGAAAAAGTATCTATTTTCAATAAAAGGAAAACCATGTTATGTTTAAAAGTTGCATTATTATATATTATAACATAATAATAAAAATCAAAGGAAAGGGGGCCATCAGTTTGAGAAGTTGTGGGACATGGAAGAGCATAGAGGAAGGAGACATGATAGGAGTTAGGGAAGAGAGAGAACTGGGGAAGAGATGTTATTATATTTTAATTAAAAATATTTCTACAACCATAGTAATCAGAAGCAATTCCCTGTCCTTCATCTTTCTCTGCTGTCCTTTTATATCTTTGTAAAAATGATCTCCACCACACTGGACTGCACACACCTTCATATCCTATTGTCCTGTCAGTTCTTTGAAGCTGAGAATATGTTGATATACTTTTTTTTTTCCTGCTCAGCACATCTTATGTGAGAATGAATGTGGAGGCATTTCCTGATTGCATGAGAGGAGACTGTTTAGTGTGTAGTTTGGAACTGCTTGATTATACAAAACCAATTCACTGGAAGAATTCATTGGATAAAGATGTCTGCTAAGGAGGCAGGGGAATCCCACGGAACTTCATTGCAGTGTGAGGGAATTGTTTCCAGCCAGCTGCCTTCTGCATTCCTCTCAGCCAATGATGGGGTGGCTTCAACAGTCCAACTGCTCATCCTTTAAAGAGTCCACTGCAGTTTCTGCTCCTTTATCACTTAAGCAAACATGTGATATTAACTTTATGTGATGCTAACTCTGGTCCCAATTCCATATGTTCTTCTAAATCTGAGACCCATCATTGACAACCCCAGGTTCTGTTTGCTCTTTATGTCCCCAAGAGTAGGAATATGATGTCCCTGATTAGTTATAATCAGACTAAGCTAATAGAGATCCAAACACAAAGGAGATGATTTTGATCAAAATGACTCTGAACAATAAAGTGTGAGGAAAGTTTTGTGGGGTTTTTTCCTTTGATAAGTACTTTGATTCTTTTGAAAGCCTTTAATAAATATTTTCAAAATAATATTTTTAAAATTTGCTCCTGCTTCACTAGGTATTAGGTACTCTGGCCTGTGGATGATCTTCTCAGGTCATGTTCTGCCTCCTCTCAGAGGATTTCTAGAGGCCAGTGTATGCAGAAGGCAAGGGTACTTCTCTAAAGACTTGAATCAAGGGACTCAATTAAAAGTCAATTTGCTCAAAACAAAGAAAGGAAACAATAAGAGAATATGATCAAAATATATTATATAAAAACTTAAAATTAAAATGCAGCTTAGTAATAACTTCTCAGTCTTATCTTTTGAAAAGCTATATTCAGTGATAATTTCTATATTTACAGTCTCTATGTTATTTACCTCTACCCTATTTACTATATAATATGTATATGTCTGCATATGTTTGCTCAATTTTTATACATAGTCTATCTTAGGTAAATTAGTTATAGTTATTTATTCACCAGCTATCCATACCTTTGTTATTTCTTCCTTATACTAGCTTTAAACTTAACTTATTCTTCTCTTTCTAGAAATATAACTCTAAGCTGTTTGTTTTTTATGATATAATAGCATTTTTCTTCCTTGATAAAGGTATTCGATGCTATAAAAAAGAAAAAAAAAAAAACTTCTCCCTTAGAACTCTTTGTTCTTAGACCTAGTTTTGCTTAGAACTAGTTTTGTCAAACAGGGCATGGTGGCACATACCTTTAATCCCAGCACTCAGGAGGCAGAGGCAGGCGGATTTCTGAGTTCGAGGCCAGCCTGGTCTACAAAGTGAGTTCCAGGACAGCCACAGCTACACAGAGAAATCCTGTCTCAGAAAAACAAAACAACAACAACAAAAAAGAACTAGTTTTGTCATGGTATGTTTTCATTTTTGTTTGTCTCAAGATAATTTGTTTATTCTTTGGTCTATTGGTTGGTTATTCAAGAATATGTTATTTAATTTCCATGTAATTTGTGAATTTTCCAAAATCTATTGATGGTGGCCAACTTCATATTATTGTAGTGCTTGGTGTGCTTGGCGTGACTTCAATCTTTCTCAATTTGCTAAGATGTGATTTGTGGTCTAGTATATGACAGAACACTCAGCCTGGGCTTAAGAAGAATGTGCATTTTTGCTGGGAGATAAAATGTTTCGTGTGTGCCTCTTGAGTCCATTAGGTATACAATGTTTAAGTCTGGGGCTTTCTTGTTGACCCCATGTCTAGATAAGCTGCCCAATGCTCAAAGTGGAGCACATCAACCATCAGGTAAATAAAAAAAAAAAATGTGGCACATATGCACAGTAGACTACTCTTCAGCTCTCAAAATGAATGAGATCCTGTCATTTGCAACAATATGAATGGACCTGGCATTGTGTTCAGTAAGATAAGTCAGGCATAGAAAGAAGTACTATGTTATCTCACTTATGAGTCCTGTCTTAGGGTTTCTATTCCTGCACAAGCATCATGACCAAGAAGCAAGTCGGGAAGGAAAGGGTTTATTCGGCTTACATTTCCATACTGCTCTTGATCACCAAATGATACAGGACTGCAACTCAAGCAGGTCAGAAAGCAGGAGCTGATGCAGAAGCCATGGAGGGATGTTCTTTACTGGCTTGCCTCCCCTAGCTTGCTCAGCCTGCTCTCTTATAGAACCCAAGACTACCAGCCCAGGGATGGTCCCACTCACAAGGGGCCCTTCCCCCTTAATCACTAATTGAGAAAATGCCTTACATTTGCAAATGCCTTACAAATGCCTTGATCTCATGGAGGCATTTCCCCAACTGAAGCTCCTTTCTCTGTGATAACTCCAGCTTGTGTCAAGTTGACACACAAAATGAGCCAGTACAAGTTCTAAACAAACAAACAAACAAAGTAAATTGGTAAATTCATAGAACTAGCGAGTAAGTGGTCATTATCCGGGGTCTATAGAATTAGGAGACTAAAGATGTTGGTCCAGGGATGTGCAATTCTAGTTAGATAGAATAAGCTCAAGAGATTCATTGTACAGAAGAGATTCATGATGACAATAGTTACTAACAAATAATGTACATTTAAAACCTTTACGTAAGAGGATTCAAGTGTTCTCCCCATAGAAATAAGTCTGTGAAATGATGCCTGTGTCAACTACTTTGAAGTAGACATTTCATAGATGCAAAGATTTAAAATCCCACATTTGGCACTATACATCATGTGTACTTTTTAAATTTCAGTTTTACAAGAATTACTGGGTTGGGAAGATGGCTCAGTGGGCAAAGGTACTTGGGCCCAAGCCTGATGACTTGAGTTACATCCCTAATTACTAGATTGTAGAAAGAGAACTGAGTTCTAAGAGTTGGCCTCTGGCCACACACACACACACACACACACACACACACACACACACACGTATAGATAGATAGATAGATAGATAGATAGATAGATAGATAAATAGATAGATAGATAGATAGATGATAGATAGATTTAAAACAGTTATTTTTAAGCATTTTAATTATACAGGCAAAAGTAACACATGCATCTAATAAAATCCTATTCAAGCCATAGAAAGGTATATGTGCCCTGATCTCATCCTCCTTCATATATAATCTTCATGTTTAACCTCTCTTAGGTAAAATAATTGTATTCATTCATTCACCACCTATTAAAAACCTTTAGGGCAACAGAGATGTCTCAGTGGTACTGTGCAAGTATGAGGATGCAAGTTTAGACACCTAGCACCTATGCAAACGCTGTGTGTGGCCACATGTGCCTAATCCCAGACCTGAACCTGGAGCAAGAGAAGAGGATTGGTAGGGCAGGCTCTGGTCAACAGCATAGTCAAAAAGCAGTAAGCTTCAAGTTCAATCTGAGTTCCTGTATCAAAGGAAAGTAAAGCAGTGTAGAAGAATATGCCCAATGTTCTGCATGTACCCATGGGTATACAACCTGCACACATACACATGTATACATGCATAAACCACACACACACACACACACACACACACACACACACACACACACATCCTTGCCTTTTGATTGCTCACTTAGCATCTTGATTTCTTTTAAGGTTTTTTTTTTTTTGGGGGGGGGGGGTTCGAGACAGGGTTTCTCTGTGTATCCCTGGCCGTTCTGGAACTCACGCTGTAGACCAAGCTGGTCTCAAACTCAGAAATCTGCCTGCCTCTGCCTCCCAAGTGCTGGGATTAAAGGCATTCACCTCTTTAGGCTTTTTAATATGATGTTCTAACACTAGTGAAAATGGTATGATGAGATATAACTATTTGCTACATTTGTGATAATACTTCACAATCCAACCAATAGTCTATTACTGATATTTTATGATTTATTTTCTGATAACCTTCAAGTTGACCCTCATAGACACTAGCCATTGTATATCTAAGGTAGACTTTCATTTTTAAAGACTGCCTCTATATCTCTCCATAAGCAATAGAAAAATCTGTCTTAATTTTTCTGTGAGCAGTGTATTCCTAGGATAAAAAATTCAACTAATATTCTATAAACTTTGAATAAAATGATAACATACTGACATTATGGTTATACAAATTGTGGTCACTAACTTGGATGTTGCTGTGAAGGGATTTATTTATTTATTTATATATTTATTTTTATTTTTTGTAGATATAACTAAGGTCCTAAGTCAGCAGACCTAGAGACAAAGCAATTATACTTGAGGTGGGGAGAAGGCTGACCAATCCCATATGAGACCTATTGAAGGGTTAGTTACTTCCTGACTCAGATTCCGAACAGCAACTGGATCTACAAAATTGGAGTCTCTCCTCAAGTGATTGTTCTAGTTTGGACTGTTCAAAGCATGAACTTTGAGTTGATTCTGTAGTTTTGGTCCTGCTTGAGAACTTTTGTCTGCCTTCTTCACAGATTTCATTCTTGCTTACCCAGCTTGCACAGTTATATAAGCTAATCCATTGAAGCAAATAAAGAAGTATATACACTGGAAAGATGGCTCAATCGTTTAGAGTGTTTAATGCTCCGGAAGAGGAACAGAGTTTGGTTCCCAGAATTCCCACTGGCACTTCACAATTTCCTGTGACTCTAACCCCAGGAGATCTGGCATCTTCTTCTGTCTTCCCCAGGCAAATCATACATACATTCCCTCTCTCTGTTTCTGTCTCTGTCTCTCTCTGTCTCTCTCTCTCATGTATCTATATATATATATATATATATATATATATATATATATATATATATATATATATATGTGTGTGATTATGTATAATGTTATATGTTATATTTATTTTGCATACAGTTTGAAGATTACTTATTCAAAAGTCTGAAATCTAATCTACCCTAAATTCAAAGTTTTGTGAGCATTAACCTGATATTACACTGGAAAATTGCACACCATGAAACTATCATGTGAAACTATCAAGAACAAAATTAACAATATATAAATTAAGTTCAAGTTATATCTCTGTATTGTAAATAAAATACAAACTATGTTCATGTTTAGAATTAATCCATCCCCTTATATCTAAAATATTCCAAAGTCTGCAAAAATAAATATAAGAAATATCTGAGATACTTTTAATCCCAAGCATTTCAGATAAGGGATACTCAGCATATATAAAAGATATGAGCCTTTACTTATATGTGGGGGTGGGTAAAGGGCAAGGGTGGGTCTAATGACAGGGGAAAATATAAGTCAGCAATTTAAAGTGTGGGAAAGGTCTCTGTTGATTCAGAGAGTCCATTACATGGCATAACAAGGAACACAAACTGCATAGGAGTTGAGAATAGCACCAATCAGTCAGCAAGGAAACAGGGACCCAAATAATCTTGCAAACAGTTTCTTCACCGCAGCATCCATATAAGAACATCCTTATAAGTCCCACATGGGACTATCATGTTGTCCTGTGAAACTCTGAGCTAAGACATTAACCATGCTACCAAACATCTGACTGGCATGTTGGCACTGTGAGCTAGTGAATACAATCACTTTGAAGAGTTACATTTATAAAAGAAAACCAATAAAGACTTTCACATTTGAGAATCATGATACTAGGTGAATGATATTAGTTCCAGCATGAAATCAGCGAGTATTCTTATTTCCCCTTCCATCTATTTCTCCTTTTTGGTTACTGTGCAATACCCTCCCTTCTCTCCCCAGTTGCAGATTGGCACTAACCTGGCCTTTCAGTTTTCAGAAGTGAGCAAATGACCCAAGCCTGGCTGAAAGGCATCTGTATGGAGACTTCCTTTGCAAGTATGTGCAAAGGGAAAACGGTCCAAGGAGAAAGCCCCTGGGCAATGGGCTACTTCCTGAAACTAAAATGGAGAGCCTTTTGGTGGTGAGGTTTTTCTCCCACTACTCTGTTGCATGAGTTATTACATCTTCTCTTTAGCTCATCAGTTTTGAAATTATCACTTGTAAGCAAAAAAATATCTGGAAGAAGCAATTCATGAATGCTCATGATAACTTAAATATTATATTTTCTGAGTAATATAAGGTATTACACTAAAGGCAAGCATGCACCTTCTTTTTATGAACGTCTATAGCATTTAGTTGTCATGTCTGCAGGGACACTACAGTTGACACTTCCCATTGGATCAGCTGCAGCTGTTCTGTGCTTTCTTTGCAGTTAAATCCTCCTCCCACAACAAGATGTGAGTCTGATGCATCACATCTATAATGAAAGATTTCCTTATGTAATTGCATATCTGATGACTATCTTCCTAAGGCTCTGTGGAGACAAGGACTGATAAATCTTGCTTATCATCTTATCCCCTCAGACTGACACATGAGAACTTCCCAGTGTGTTGCTGGTGAATGAATGAGATTATGAGGATAACACTGCAACCTACGTTCATAAAAGAAAAGCACCCTTTCTAAGATCTATGTGAGAAAATCCCTGTATCTTTGCATCTGAAATGCAACACTTTGCTTTTAGTGTGAGTGATTCTGTTTCATCGCTATTCTTAGTATAATCTCAAACAAATCAGTTTAGATGGTCGTCTACAAATTTAATTGAAAGTTAAGAGGTAACATGTGTAAGCCATGTTTAAGCAGATTACAAAGTGCTTTTCATACACACTAGCTCCCATAATCCTTACAAAAACCCCCAGTCTGAGGAACTAAGGCTCAAGGAGGCTGTTGAGCCTTATGAAGTTTGGACACCAACCCTCTGCTAGACTGCAAATGTAGTGCCAACATCTTAAAGACATGAACACAGTCACATTTTAAAATTCCTATCCTTGGTTCCTTAAGCAAGGTATTACTCATTTCAATACTTAGAGCTCCATGTATACACAATTTCATAATCAAGATATAAAAATAAACATCTGACATGTGGGAACACATTGACATTTAGTTGATTTAGAAGATACCATTCTATCTTGTTTGAGTCTGATGCATAAAGTTAATGTTTACTCAAGTGTGAGGGGTGTTGGGTATGCATTTGCACATGGGCTCCTGGTGTCTGTGTAGTTTTATCTTTATTAAAGAAAAGAATATATGTACTTATCAAGCTCAGTCAGAATTTCCAGTCATGTTTTGTCCCAAGAAAAGGGAAGTTTGATTTTTTTTGTGGGGTATTTTGTTGTTGTTTTTTTGCTTTGATATAAATAAGAAAATTTTGGCATGTGCATTGTGAAAATTATCACTTAAGAGAGTTTCTTTCATGTAACAAGCTGTTGTTTTCTTTTAAGATGCATGGTTGAAAAACTCTTTATGGGGGTGAGGCTTGTTTTCTTCATTTTGTAATTGTCATAATCCACCAGAAATGATATCTAATGCCATGTAACTCTACGGCTGTCTCACACATGGACGGTATAATATAGCTCAGTTTCCTCCAAGCCAAACCCCAATCCTCTACTTCTGTTTCTCTATTTGCCCAAAGTCCCCATAATTGTCACTTGGTAATGTATATGAGCATTCATGGACAGAAAGGGAACAGGGCATTCTCGTGTTCTCCTGCCAACACTGTGTGCTGCCTGATGTCATAAACAGTAAATCCTTTATGCTGGAAGCCTGCTCATTTTCACACCATTCGCTTGCTCCCTTGCAGTTGTCCAGATTTTTAAATTCAGCCTCTTACGTTAATCCTACAACTGCTGGTCCAGACAGGTGCAGGGATCAGAGCAGCTCTGTTAAGTGAAACATCTGGCTTACAAGTGATAATGGGCTCTTTTTACTCCCTCAAGTCATAGGGAAAATGTGAGGTCTTCAAATGTTAAAACTACATAATTAAGCTTTAATATTCACTTAAACATGTACATCCAACATGCTCTCCAATACACACACACACACACACACACACACAGCATTTATATGCAGACAGACATACAGCCTTGATGGATATAGCACTAGTTTCTTTATAAAACAAGACTTCTTGTGATTAAAGCCAATTAGACATGAGGATCTGCCTCTGTGGCAACCCCTTCCTCTCTGAGCCTGACCAGGTACTTACTGGCACTCTTGTTCTCATAAAAGCCTAAAGATAACTCTTTGCAGGAAGAATATCTCTAGGCTCGATGACACTCTCAAATTTTATAGTTTTATGAGTTCAAAACAAATTATATGTGATTCAAGAATAGAAAGATGAGGCTGAGCATGTCTGACAGAAGCCTTCCCACTTAGATCCCACTTCTGATAGGAGCTGAGCATGATAAAACACTGACATTTATAAGTCCTCCCAGTTCTAAGCATAAGAGAACTTTCCAATTTCATTGCTGGGTTGACTGAGTTCCTGTCCAGTCCTCCATAGGAAAACATAGATAACACAATGATTCCTGGTTTCCTACAAATTTGAGAAACTCAGCAGAAAACACACTCTCTGATAGCAACATTACATTGCTTTCAGGAGTCAAATACAATTTTGTGCATTCACTGCCATAACGATGCACTAGAGTTCTCATCACTACCATCACCTAGCACAGAGCATTGTTCCCAAGAAGCTAATTCAGTCATGTTTGATGAGGCTCAGTCATCAACGTTTGGACAGGGCAACAACCAAAACTCTGGCTGGTGTTTGTGTATAGGCAATAGAACAGGAAGAAGTTAGTATTTTTAGGACTGACCTTCCAGACCTGAAGACTGGTACATAACTGTGAAACCTAATGCAAAATAAATATGTACTTGTTTAAGGATATTAAGAATTACAAAATTACAATATTGGGTCTTGGGAAATGATCCAAGAAGAGTGCTTGCTGGCCAGGTACAGGTCTGAATTTTCATCTCTAGCACCCATATAAAAAAATTGGTCATGACAAATTCTTGCCTATAATTTCTGGAGCTTGCTGGACCCAGCTTTTCTCCAGCTTCAAGAGACTGTCTCAAAGGATTAAAGAAAAAGAAGAGAATAATAGTAATAATCTAAGTCAGAGTTCCAAACATGGTCTTTATCCAGAAACACTAGCATCATCGAAAAACTTGACAAAAATAAAAACTCACTACCTGCACTCAGACCTACAGAATCAGAGACTGGGGACGGAACCACTGATAACATCTAATCACACCAAAGTCTGGGCTACGTTAAACCAGGAAATAGAGGGTCATGGTACAGAGCTGGAGGGACAGTATCAAAACACTGACAAATATGGCTGGCCAGAGGTAGTGACTCATAGTTTGTAGAAGAATAAAAGTCTAGTAGAATTCTAAAGTTTGGGGGCTGCTATTACTGCTACACTGTAGTACCATTTATTAAAAGACTAGGAGGGTCAAACTCTCAGCAAAGAGTAGGAATTGCATTTGCGATTAAATATATAAATATGATGTCCTCTCTATCCACTCCATGATTCTACCTTCTGATGCTCTGCATCATTTAATCATGAATGGTTAAGATGTCATAAAAATAATTATAAATAATAATAATCAGCATAATATGAAATGAATTAGAATTATCTAAGAATATAATGTGTCGACCTGCATCCTGGTTTAACCTTGTGACACAGCTCTCCAGATCCAAATCTCGCCTGGAGAAAGCTAGTCTCCCAGTAATGCTGACAGACCTAAAATCACAGGCTCATAGACTCACAGGAGGGAGAAGCTCCACTCAGAGGCAGCAAGATGAACACCAGAGATAACCAGATGGCAAGAGGCAAGCACAAGAACCTAAGCAACAGAAACCAAAGCTACTTGGCATCATCAGAACCCAATTCTCCCACCATAGCAAGTACTGGATAACCCAACACACTGGAAAAGGAAGATTCTGATTTAAAACTACATCTCATGATGATGATAGAGTTTAAGGGCATAAATAACTCACTTAAAGAAATACAGGAGAATATAGGTAAACAGCTAGAAGCCTTTAAAGAGGAAACACAAAAAAACCCTTAAAGAATAACCGGAAAAAAAAAAAGAACAACCAAACAGGTGAAGAAATTGAACAAAACCATCCAGAATCTAAAAATGGAAATAGAAAGAATAAAGAAAACACAAAGGGAGACAACCTTGGAGATAGAAAACCTTGGAAAGAGATCAGGAGTCATACATGCAAGCATCACCAACAGAATACAAAAGATAGAAAAGAGAATCTCAGGTGCAGAAGATACCACAGAAAGCATTGACACAACAATCAAAGATAATGTAAAATGCAAAAAGGATCCTAACTCAAAACATCCAGGAAATCCAGGACACAATGAGAAGACCAAACCTACAGATAATAGGAGGAGATGAGAATGAAGATTTTCAACTTAAAGGGCCAGCAAATATCTTCAACAAAATTATAGAAGAAAACTTCCCTAGCCTAAAGAAAGAGATGCCCAGGAACATAGAAGAAGCCTACAGAACTCCAAATAGACTGGACCAGAAAAAAATTTCTCCTGCCACATAATAATCAGAACAACAAATGCACTAAATAAAGATAGAATAGTAACAGCAGTTAGGGAAAAATGTCAAGTAACATATAAAGGCAGGCTGTAGTGGCTATTCCTGGTTGTCAACTTGACTATATTTGAAATGAACTACAATCCAGAATTGGAAAAGGTGTGGTGGCACACACCTTTAATCTGGGCTACACCTTCTGCTGGGGACCATATAAGCACATTGGAAGAAGGGAGTCTGGCTCTC
>NC_034598.1:17836066-17838838 GCF_900095145.1 Mus pahari
TAATAGTGGGAGACTTCAACATCCCACTCTCATCAATGGACAGATCATGCAAACAAACTAAATAGAGACACAGTGAAACTAACAGAAGTTATGGGCCAAACAGATTTAACAGATATCTACAGAACATTTCAACATAAACCCAAAGAATATAGAAATAAAAAAATTAAAGCCTTTTTAGAATTTAATGAAAATGAAGACACAACATATACAAACTTGTGGCACACAGTGAAAGCAATGCTCAGAGGAAATCTCATAGCTCTGAGTTCCTCTAAAATAAAACTGGAGAGAGCATACACTAGCAGCTTGACAATACAACTGAAAGTTCTAGAACAAAAGAAGCAAATTCCAAGTGGAATAGACAGCAGGAAATAATCAGACTCAGGGCTAAAATCAACCAAGTAGAAACAAAAAGAGCTATACAAACAATCAAAAAAACAAAAACAAACAAACAAAAAAAAAAAACAGGAACTGGTTCTTTGAGAAAATCAACAAGATAGATAAACCTTAGCCAGAAGGGCAAGGAGACAGTATCCAAATTAACAAAATCAGAAGTGAAAAGGGAGTCATAACAACAACAAAAACCTGAGGAAATTCAAAAAGTCATCAGTTCATACTACAAAAGCTACTCAACAAAACTGGAAAATCTGGATGAAATGAACAATTTTTGAGATATATACAAGGTACCAAAGTTAAATCAGGATCAGACAAACCATTTAAACAATCCCATAACCCCTAAAGAAATAGAAGCAGTCTTAAAAGTCTCCAAAAACAAAAAAGTCTAGGACCACATGGGTTTAGTGCAGAATTTTATCAGACCAACAAAGAAGACCTAATAACAATACTGTTCAAACTTTTCCACAAAATGGAAACCAAAGGAACACTACCCAAATCTTTCTATGCTGTCACAATCATGTTCATACCTAAACCACACAAACACCCAACAAAAAAAAGAGAACTTCAGACCAATTTCACTTATGACTATCGATGCAAAAATACTCAATAAAATTCTCACAAGTCCAATCCAAGAACACATCAAAAACAATCATCCATCACGATCCAGATGGCTTCATCGCAGGGATGCAGGGATGAAAATCCATCAATGTAATTCATTATATAAACAAACTCAAAGAAACAACCACTTGATCTGAGAAAGCATTTAACAAAATTCAACACCCCTTCATGATAAAAGTTTTAGAAAGATCAAAAATTCAAGGCTCGTACATAAACACAATAAAAGCAATATACAGCAAACCAGTAGCCAACATCAAACTAAATGGAGAGAAATTTGAAGCAATCCTATTAAATTCAGGGACTAGACAAGGCTGCCCACTGTCTCCCATCCTATTCTCTATAGTACTAAAAGTTCTAGACAGAGCAATTAAACAACAAAAGGAGATCAAAAGGGATACAAATTGGAAAGGAAGAAGTCAAAATATCACGATTTTCAGATGATATGATAGTATACTTATGTGGCCAAAAAATTCCACCAGAGAAATCCTAAACCTGATAAACTACTTTAGCAAAGAGTCTGGATATAAAACTAACTCAAATAAATCAGCAACCTTCATCTACTCAAAGGACAAACAGACTGAAAAAGAAATTAGGGAAAAGACACCCTTCATAATAGTCACAAATAATATAAAATACCTTGCTGTGACTCTCAACAAGCAAGTGAAAGATCTGTATGACAAGAACTTCAAGTCTCTCAAGAAAGAAATGGAAGATCTCAGGAAGTGGAAAGACCTCTAATGCTCATGGATTGGCAGGGTTAATAAAGTAAAAATGGCCATCTTGTCGACAGCAATCTACAGTTCAATTCATTGCAATCACCATCAAAATCCCAATTCAATTCTTGATAAAGTAAGAAAGAGCAACTTTCAAATTCATTTGGAATAACAAAAAAATGCAGGATAACAAGAAGTATTCTCAACAATAAAAGAACTTCTGGGGGAATCATTATCCCTGACCTCAAGCTGTTTTACATCACAATAGTGATAAAACCTGCATGATATTGGTACAGAGACAGACACATTGATCACTGGAATAGAATTGAAGACCCAGAAATGAACCCACACATCTATGGTCTCTTGATCTTTGAAAAAGGAGCTAAAATCACCCAGTGGAACAAAGACAGCATTTTCAACAAATGGTGCTGGTTCAACTGGAGGTTAGCATGTAGAAGAATGCAAATCAATTCATTCTTATCTCCTTGTACAAAGGTCAAGTCTAAGTGAATCAAGGACCTCCACATAAAACCATATACATTGAAATTAATAGAAGAGAAAGTGGGGAAGAGCCTCGAACACATGGGCACAGTGGGAAAGTTCCTGAGCAGAACACCAATGGCTTATGCTCTAAGATCAAGAATTGACAAGTGGCACTCCCACCATCTCTCTTCTGAACTCAGCGGAGGCAGCTGAGCGCTCCAGAGGACTCTCCACACTACAGGTCCTCGGGATCACAGACAGTGGAATACAATCAACTCCAGAGAATCCAGAAGGGGCTTGTGCCAGCAGGAACAGGGACAAAAGAACACTGCCCACACAGAGGCAGGGTTCCAGTCCAGTCTGGTCCACCCCTGCCATCTCTTTTCCGAACCCCAGCAGAGACAGCTGAGCGCTCAGGAAGACTCTCCACACCACAAGTCCTTGAGATCACACTTCCTCTGGATCACTTAAGGAGAGTCAGCCTATAGGGAGGGCTCTGACCCCAGGACTCAGAAGGAGGATCAGAGCTCCAGACTTCTGGACACCTGCCTTGCAAGAGGAGAGC
>NC_034598.1:17838849-17843233 GCF_900095145.1 Mus pahari
CCAAAAAGGGGGAGTGGGTGGTTAGGGCAGCAGTGGGGGGAGGGTATAGGGGAATTTGGGGATAGCATTTAAAATGTAAATGAAGTAAATACCTAATAAAGATTGGGAAAAAAAGAGAAAAAAAAAAAAGAAGTGTTCAACATCCTGTCATCAGGGAAATGCAAATCAAAACAACTCTAAGATTCTACCTCACACCAGTCAGAATGGCTAAGATCAAAAACTCAGGTGACAGCAGATGCTGGTGAGAATGTGGAGAAAGAGGAACTCTCCTCCATTGTTGGTGGGATTACAAGCTGATACATCCACTCTGGAAATCAGTCTGGTGGCTCCTCTAAAAATTGGACATAGTGCTACCTGATAACCCAGCTATACCACTGGTAGGCATATACTCAAGATACGTTCCAACATATAACAAGCACACATGCTCCACTATGTTCATAGCAGCCTTATTTATAATAGCCAGAAGTTGAAAAGAACCCAGATGTCCCTCAACAGAGGAANNGATGCAGAAAATATGGTACATTTACACAATGGAGTTCTACTCACCTATCAAGAACAACGAATTTATGAAATTTTTAAGCATCTAGCATATCATCCTGAGTGAGATAACCCAGTCACAAAAGAACTCACATAATATGTACTCATTGATAAGTGGATATTAGCCCAGAAGCTCAGAATACCCAAGGTACAATTCACAGACCACATGAAGCTCAAGAAGAAGGAAGACCACACTGTGGATGCTTCAGTCCATCTTAGAAGGGGAACAAAATTCTCAAAGAAGGAAATATTGAGACAAAGTGTGGAGCAGAGACTGAAGGAGAGGCCATCCAGATATGCTCCACCTGGGGAATCTATCCCTGATACAGACACCGAACCCAGACACTATTGCTGATGCCCACAAGTTCTTGTTGACAGGCACCTGATATAACTGTCTCTTGAAAGGCTCTGCCAGAGCCTGAAAAATACAGAGGTGGATTCTCACAGGAAACCATTGGACTGAGCACAGGGTCCCAAATGTAGGAGTTAAAGAAAGGAGTGAAGGAGCGGAAGGTGTTTGCCACCCACAGGAAGAACAACAATATCAACCAACCAGATCCCCCCAGAGCTCCCAGGGACTAAACCACCAACCAAAGAGTACACATGGAGGGACCCATGGCTTCACCTGCATATGTAGCAAAGGATGGGAGGAGAGCCCTTGGTCCTGTGAAGGCTCGATTCCCCAGTGTATTGTAATACCAGGGGGTGAGATGGGAGTGGGTGGGTGGGATAGGGAGAAAGAGGACGGGATAAGGGGGTTCCAGAGTAGAAACCGGGGAGGGAGATAATGTATTTACTTGAAATGTAAATAAATAAAATATCCAATAGAAAGGAGTATAATGTGTTATGTTTTGTCTGAAATAACCAGATAAATTAAGGTACATGCTTTCCCACTAACATCTATTCCTTTATTACTTTCAGATAGTCTAATCGACCCACTACAGAGGGACATTTAAAATGCCCAGAGTACCCTGTAGGTGCTGCAGGGGTGGTCACTGTGTCACTTGTGCGTCAGTAGATGACAGGGAGGAGAAAGGCTATGGCTATGTTCAGTGTTCTGACCTGTGAACATCTGAATGATCAGTATCCTGGAAAAAGCAAGCCTGAGATAACCACCACGTTGGTACCAGGCAGGCCTCGACAGGCTCCCAAAAATGGACAGCAAGCCAGAAACTAGAAGAAGCCTCCTGAGACTGCAGGGCCCGTAGGCTTGAGTGAGTCCAAGACAGACAGTGGGCCCAGGCTAGGCGTAAGCCTGAGAGAACCACCAGTCCAGCTCTGTACACGCCTGGAGGGACAGACCATTCCTGAGATGACCCCTACCTGGCAAACATAATGCACGGGCAGGGCATAGCACTCCAGAGACCACTCCTGAGGTGATCTCGGACACTCAGAGACTGCAGGCACCTCTAAGAAGAGCAAATAAATGAAAGAGATATAAAAGAGAAAGAAAAACAGAAGGGTGTGGGCTCAATGAAGAGAGGCAAAACTGGATGTTCCAGGGTAGTGAGGAACAGCATGTGTTGCTACCAGGGAGTCACATCTGACTGGATCTGTGGCCCTGAAGCAGCAAGGGTCTGTTACTACCAAAGGCTAGGCAGATATCCCAACTTCTGTGTTGCTGTCTGGGGACATGCTGGTATCTGAGGGCTGTGCAGAACTGGATTCCTTTTCTTACCGGGTCATTATGGGAGAACTAGTTCTAGAGGCTTGAGAACAGGAGAGAGCTGAGGGCCTGCACAAAGCAGGGGTTGTGGATACAAACCTGGGAGAGGTGGCCCTGCCACTCTTCTTCCAGACAGTGGAGTGGATGACAAAAGACATCCTCTCCCACCCTACCCTCTGCCCCCCCCCCCGGACTCTCACCATTTGCAACAAGTGCAAGACCTGGCCCTGGGGTTAGAAGAGCAAGAAAACTATCCTTGCCCCTTACCAGCTGCAGTACTTGGGAGAGTGGACTCTACACTTTACCTGGGCAGCACAGTAGAGCTGACCTTGGTGACAGGGGCACAGGCAAGGCAGTCCTGGGAACCTGAGCATGAGACAGCATGTCCCACTACTTGTCTACCTGTGTAGAGACTTGGGTGAGGGAGAAATACCCCCTTGACCTTTGCCACCTACAGCAGGCAGGGGAGCTGACCTTGAGGTCATTAGAGCAGGAGAGCTGTCCCTGCCCTTCACCTGCTGCAGAAGTTAAGAGAACAAGTGGGCTCTGCATGGCGCTTGGGCAGCATGGTAGAGCTTGCTGTGGATGTGGGGCTTACATAGGAGTTGGCCCCAGGGGAATGAGTGTGGGAAATCCAGCCCTGCCTTCTGTCTGATGTGCAGTAGCATAGCATGGAGGAGGGCAAGTTGTCTTCCTCCCTTCCCTCATTCCTCGCCACCTATGGCAGGCGGGAGAATTGGCTCCAGGATCAGGAGAGTGGAAAAACTGGTCATGTCCCTCACCTGCTGCACCTCACCTGGGCAGCAGCATAGAGTTGGCACTGGTTGTGAAGGTTGCTGGTGAGCTGGCCCCTAGGATGTGAGTGGGAAAACCTCCTTGTAGACCAGCTCACATACCTCTAGGGCCCAGATCAATGGCTTTCAGTTGGCATGCCTTAACATCTATCCTCCCAGTGAACTGCTGGAGTGCATGAAGGGGCCAGTCCTACAGATCCAAAATCACAGGAGGTCCATGACACAGGGAAACAACAGGATATATAAGAGGATCCAGTACTGAGAGAAGCCAGAGGCCTGTTACCAGACCAAGATATTGCCATGAACCTTTGCAAGCAAAGAAGTGTGGACAAAGGATACTGCATGGTACACTGTGACCCACTATAGCTTCCACAATAAGATTTGGTTTTCTCTGATGGGCTTTGGGGGAGGTAGCAAGGGTGGAGGGCAGGTATGAGGGGAGGCCGAGATAAGTGGGATTGGGATGAATGGTGTAAAATCCACAAAGAACTAATAAAAAGTTTTAAAACAGAACAAGAATAGTTGGTAGTCGGAAAGACTAGTTGAACTGAACAGAGTATCAGAGCTATGGAAAAGAAGAGAGGAGAGGGCCTAAGGTTCATATTATATTAACATGTATCATATACTTCATATAATGTCCATATACAAATAAAATGACAAAATTAAATAACAAGTATGAAACACTTTTTCAGAATATATATCAGGTAGAGCTTTTTTTAAAACAATTTTTATTAGATATTTTCTTCATTTACATTTCAAATGTTATCCTGAAAGTCCTTTATACTCCCCCCCCACCCTGCTCACCAACCTACCCACTTCCACTTCCTGGACCCGGCATTCCCCTGTACTAGGGAATATAATCTTTACAAGATCAAGGGTCTCTCCTCCCAATGATGGCCAACTACGGCATCTTCTGCTACATATACAGCTAGAGACACGAGCTCTGGGGGTACTGGTTAGTTCATATTACTGTTCCTCCTATAGGGTTACAGACCCCTTCAGCTCCTTGGGTACTTTCTGTAGCTCCTCCATTGTGCCATCCAATAGATGACTGTGAGCATCCACTTCTATATTTGCCAGGCACTGGCATAGCATCACAAGAGACAGCTATATCAGGGTCCTGTCAGCAAAATCTTGCTGACATATGCAATCGTTTCTGCTTTGGTGCTGAATATACGATGGATCCCCAGGTGGGGCAGTCTCTGGATGGTCCTTCCTTCCATCTCAGCTCCAAACTTTGTCTCTGTAACTCCTTCCATGGGTATTTTGTTCTCCATTCTAAGGAGGAACGAAGTATCCACACTTTGGTCTTCCTTCTTCTTGAGTTTCATGTGTTTTTCAAATTGTATCTTGGGTATTCTAAGTTTCTGGGCTAATATCCACTTGT
>NC_034598.1:17843478-17851467 GCF_900095145.1 Mus pahari
ATTATAAATAATATTATAAATAGCTTCTGGCTATTATAAATGAGGCTGCTATGAACATAGTGGAGCATGTGTCCTTATTACCAGTAGGCACATCTTCTGGGTATATGCCCAGGAGAGGTATTGCTGGATCATCTGGTAGAACTATGTCCAATTTTCTGAGGAACCGCCAGGCTGATTTCCAGAGTGGTTGTATAAGCTTGCAATCTCACCAGCAATGGACGAGTGTTCCTCTTTCACCACATCCTTACCAGCATCTGCTGTCATCTGATTTTTTTCTTAGCCATTCTGACTGGTATGAGGTGGAATCTCAGAGTTATTTTGATTTGCATTTCCCTGAAGATTAAGGATGTTCAACATTGCTTCAGGTGCTCCTCAGTCATTCGGTATTCCTCAGTTGATAATTCTTTGATTAGCTCTGTATCCCATTTTTTAATAGGGGTATTTGATTTTCTGGAGTCCATCTTCTTGAGTTCTTTATATATATTGAATATTAGTCCCCTATCTGATTTAGGATTGGTAAAGATCATCTCCCAATATGTTGGTGGCCTTTTTGTCTTATTTACAGTGTCTTTTGCCTTACAGAAGCTTTGCAGTTTTATGAGGTCCCATTTGTCGANTCTTGATCTTGCAGCACAAGCCATTGTTGTTCTGTTCAGGAATTTTTCCCTTGTTCCCATGTGCCCATATCTTCAAGGTTTTTCCCCACTTTCTCTTCTGAAAGTTTTAGTGTCTCTGGTGTTATGTGGAGTTCCTTGATCAACTTAGATTTGAGCTTTGTACAAGAAGATAAAAATAGAACAATTCGCATTCTTCTACATGATAACAGCCAGTTAAGCCAGCACCATTTGTTGAAAATGTTGTCTTTTTTCCACTGGATGGTTTTAGTTCCCTTTTCAAAGATCAAGTGTCAATAGGTGTATGGGTTCATTTCTGAGTCTTCAATTCTATTCCATTGACCTACCTGTCTGTCAGTGTACCAGTACCATGCAGTTTTTATCACAATTGCTCTGTACTACAGCTTGAGGTCAGGAATGGTGATTCCACCAGAGGTTCTTTTATTGTTGAGAATAGTTTTTGCTGTCCTAGGTTTTTTATTATTCCAGATGAATTTGCAAATTGCCCTTTCTCACTCTGTGTAGAATTCAGTTGGAATTTTGATGGATATTGCATCGAATCTGTAGATTGCTTTCAACAAGACAGCCATTTTGACTATATTAATCCTGCCAAACCATGAGCATGGGAGATCCTTCCATGTTCTNAGATCTTCTTCAATTTCTTTCTTCAGAGACTTGAAATTCTTACCATACAGATCTTTCACTTCTTTAGTTAAGAGTCAGAAGAAGGTATTATATATTTTTTGTGACTATTGTGAAGGGTGTTGTTTACCTTCTTTCTCAGCCAGTTTATCCTTTAAGTAGAGAAAGGCCACTGACATGTTTGAGTTAACTTTATACCCAGCTACTGCACTGAAGGTGTTTATCAGGTTTAGGAGTTCTCTGGTGGAATTTTTAGTGTCACTTATATATACAATCATATCATCTGCAAATAGTGATTATATTTGACTTTTTCCTTTCCAATTTGTATCCCCTTGATCTCCTTTTGTTGTCAAATTGCTCTGGCTAGGACTTCAAGTACAATATTGAATAGGTAGGGAGAAAGTGGGCAGCCTTATCTAGTCCCTAATTTTAGTGAGATTGCTTCAAGTTTCTCTCCATTTAGTTTGATGTTAGCTACTGGTTTGCTACATATTGCTTTTACTATGTTTAGGTATGGGCCTTGAATTCCTGATCTTTCCAAGACTTTTATCATGAATAGATGTTGGATTTTGCCAAATGCTTTCTCAGCATCTAACGAGATGATCATGTGTTTTCTGTCTTTGAGGTTGTTTATATAGTGAATTACGTTAATGGATTTCCATATGTTAAACCATCCCTGCATCACTGGGATGAAGCCTAATTGATGATAATGAGTGACCATTTTGATGTGTTCTTGGATTCGGTTTGTGAGAATTTTATTGAATATTTTTAAATAGTGGATTATGTTGATAGATTTCCATATATTAAACAATCCCTCATCCCTAGGTTGAAGTCTACTTGGTCATGATGGATGATCGATTTGATGTGTACTTGGATTTGGTTTGCAAGGATTTTATTGTGTATTCTTTGCATCAATATTCATAAGGGAAATTGGTCTGAAGTTCTCTTTCTTTGTTGGACCTTTGTGTGGCTTAGGTATCGGAGTAATTGTGGCTTCATAGAATGAATTGGGTAGAATACCTTCTGTTTCTATTTTGTGGGATAGTTTAAGGAGAATTGGAGATAAGTCTTCTTTGAAGTTCTGACAGAACTCTGAACACTGCACTAAACCCATCTGGTCCTGGGCTTTTTTTTGGTTGGGAGACTATTAATGACAGCTTCTATTTCTTTAGGGGAAATAGGACTGTTTAGATTGTTAATCTGATCCTGATTTAACTTTGGTACCTGGTATCTGTCTAGGAATTCGTCCATTTCATCCAGGTTTTCCAGCTTCGTTGATATAGCCTTTTGTAGTAGGATCTGATGATGTTTTGGATTTACTCAAGATCTGTTGTTATGTCTCCTTTTTCATTTCTGATTTTGTTAGTTAGGATATTGTCCATGTGCCCTCTAGTTAGTCTGGCTAAGAGTTTATCTATCTTGTTGATTTTCTCAAAGAACCAGCTCCTGGTCTGGTTGATTCTTTGAATAGTTCTTTTTGTTTCCACTTGGTTGATTTCAGCCCTAAGTTTGATTATTTCCTGCNNTCTACTCCTCTTGGGTGAATTTGCTTCCTTTAGTTCTGGAGCTTTTAAGTGTGCTGATAGGCTGCTAGTGTATGCTCTTTCTAGTTTATTTTTGGCAGCACTCAGAGCTGTGAGTTTTCCTCTTAGGAATGCTTTAATCGTGTCCCATAAGTTTGAGTATGTTGTGGCTTCATTTTCATTAAACTCTAAAAAGTCTTTAATTTCTTTCTTTATTTCATTCTTGACCAAGGAATCATTGAGTGGAGTGTTGTTGAGTTTCCATGTGAGTGTCTTCTTTCTATTATTTATGTTGTTATTGAAGATCAGCCTTAATCCACAGTGATCTGATAGGATGCATGGGATAATTTCAATATTTTTGTATCTGTGGAGGCCTGTTTGGTGACCAGTTATATGGACAATTTTGAAGAAGGTACCATGAGGTGCTGAGAAGAAGGTATATCCTTTTGTTTTAGGATAAAATGTTCTGTATATATCTGTTAAATCCATTTCTTTCATAACTTCTGTTAGTTTCAATGTGTCTCTGCTTAGTTTCTGTTTCCAGGATCTGTCCATTGGTGAGAGTGGACTGTTAAAATCTTAAAGCAACATGTGCTTTAAGCTTTACTAAAGTTTCCTTAATGAATATGGCTATCCTTGCACTTGGAGCGTAGATATTGAGAACTGAGAGTACCTTGGAAGATTTTACCTTTGGTGAGTATGAAGTGCCCCTCCTTGTCTTTTTTGAAAAGTTTGGATTGGAAGTTGGTTTTATTCAATATTAGAATGGCTACTACAGCTTGTTTTTTTCAGACCATTTGCTTGGAAAAATTTTTTCCAACCTTTTACTGTGAGGTAGTGTCTGTCTTTGTCCCTGAGGTGGGTTTCCTGTATGCAGCAAAATGCTGGGTCCTGTTTACATAGCCAGTCTGTTCGTCTATGTCTTTTTATTGGAGAATTGAGTCCATTGATATTAAGGAAAAGTAATTGTTGCTTCCTGTTATTTTTGTTGTTAGAGTTGGGATTCTGTTTTTGCAGCTGTCTTCTTTTACGTTTGTTGAAGGATTACTCTCTTGCTTTTTCTAGGGCATCCTTTCCCTCCTTGTGTTGGTGTTTTCCCTTTATTATCTTTTGAAGGGCTGGATTTGTGGAAAGATATTATGTGGTTTTGTCATGGAATACTTTGGTTTCTCTATCTATGGTAATTCAGAGTTTTGCTGGGTATAGTAGCCTGAGCTGGCATTTGTGTTCTTTTTGGGTTTGTATAACATCTGTCCAGGATCTTCTGGTTTCATAGCCTCTGGTGAGAAGTCTGGTGTAATTCTAATAGGTCTGCCTTTATATGTTACTTGACATTTTTCCCTAACTGCTTTTACTATTCTATCTTAATTTAGTGCACTCGTTGTTCTGATTATTATGTATCAGGAGGTATTTCCTTTCTGGTCCAGTCTATTTGGAGTTCTGTAGTCTTCTTACATGTTCATGCACATCTCTTTCTTTAGGTTAGGGAAGTTTTCTTTTATAATTTTATTGCAGATATTTACTGTCCCTTTAAGTTGAAAATCTTCATTCTCATCTATACCTATTATCCTTAGGTTTGGTCTTCTTATTGTGTCCTGGGTTTCCTGGATGTTTTAGGTTAGGATCTTTCTGAATTTTGCGTTTCTTTGATTGTTGTGTCCATGATCTCTGTGGAATCTTCTGCACCTGAGATTCTCTCTTCCATCTCTTGTATTCTGTTGCTGATCTATGGTTCCTGATTTCTTTCCTAGGGTTTCTATCTCCAGAGTTGTCCCCCTTTGGGTTTTCTTTATTGTTTCTACTTTCCTTTTTAGATCTTGGATGGTTTTGTTCAATTCCATCACCCATTTGGTTGTGTTTTTCCTGTAATTCTTTAAGGGTTTTTTTGTGTTTCTTCTTTAAGGCCTTCTGCCTGTTTAGCAGTGTTTTCCTGTAATTCTTCAAGTACTTCTGACTGTTTAGCAGTGTTCTCCTGTATTTCTTTAAGTGAGTCATTAATGCCTTTCTTATAATCCTCTACCAGCATCATGAGATATGACTTTAAATCTGAGTCTTGGTCTTCGGGTGTGTTGGGGTATCCAGGATTCACTGTGGTAGGCATACTGGGTTCTGATGATGTTGAGTGGTCTTGGTTTCTGTTAGTAAGATTCTTATGTTTGCCTTTTGCCATCTGGTAATCTGTGATGTTGGATGTTCTAGCTGTCTCTGGCTGGAGCTTATTCCTCCTGTGATTCTGTTAGCCTCTGTCAGCACTCCTGGGAGACCATCTCTCTCCTGAGTCCCAGTGGTCAGAGCACTCTCTGCAGGCAAGCTCTCCTCTTGCAGGGAAGGTGCCCAGAAGTCTGTATCTCTGATCCATCTCCTGTGTCCTGGGGTCAGAGCCCTCCCTGGAGGCCTACTCTCCTCTGGAGAGAAAGGTACCCAGGGGTCTGGGTCTCAGTTCTGCCTCCTGCCTGAGGATAAAGGCTTGAAGGGACCCTGTCCAAGAAGCTCTGTTGTTTCTGCCACCCACGTGCTCTCCTGTGTAGACTGGTCTCAGTGATTCCAAGATCCTGGGTGTGCTGGGGCCTGCAGAGTTCGAGCTCAAGATGGCAAGGGACTGGTGCTAACAGGAATGAACCCCAGCTGCTGGTTGGGCAGGTTTCCTTTGTCCCTGTTTCTGCTGACATGAGACCCTCTGTGATTCTTTAGAACAGATGTTGCATTCCACTCACCAGTGATCTCAAGATCCTGGGTGTGCTAAGGTGCCTGTGGCGTGAAGAGTCCTCTGGGGACCTTGGGCCAGGTAGAGCTTTTTATGAAAACCTTTTAAATAACTTTCACAACAAAATAAAATAAGTAAACCAATTCCCACAGTGTCATGAGAAAAAAAAAAACAAATAAACAGAAACACATCATAATAAAAGGAAATACATCATATAACAGCAGTTTTTTTTATTTTATTTTAGGTTCTGGGCTTGGGTTTGGGTTTGTTTTTGTGTTGTTTTGTGTTGTGTTGTATTATTTTTTAAGACAGAGAATGTAGTCCTGGCTGTCCTGGAACTCACCATGTAGAGCAGGCTAGCCTTGAATGAACACAAAGAAGACTTCCTGCCTCTGCCTTCCAAGTGCTGAGGTTGAAGAAGACATCTGGCAAGTGTGCATTTTAAGTTTCCATCAATAGATAAACTAGAAGAAAAACAATTAAAACACTATTTGGTACCAGTAAGTCTGGAAAAAAATGGCTAAAATGATGGTGCTAGAGGCTAATCAAGTAATGCCACAGGCTGCCATGGGGCAACTAGACCTCTCATAAATATATGATGGGTATTTATGACCTGATAAGGCAGTTTAGTAGGTTTTGAAATTGTTAGGCACATGCGGATCACAGAGTTAGGCACAGCACTAAAAACCCTAGTCAGTTTTGTAACACAAAGGGTATATGTATATTAGAATGTTAGAAATAAGACTGTGCCTATTTATCTCAGGGATTTCCAAATCTTCTTTAAACTAATAAATGAGTTCAGGAGGTTCACAACACAACTATGCAAAGACCAGTTATTTTTCTAGAAATTGGCAATGAGCATGTAATTACCGAATTAAAAATATAATGCCACTCAAAATACGAAGTATTTAGGAATAACTCTAATAAAACATACGAGGATTTATGCACTGAAAGTGCAAGAGTCACCATGTTGTTCATGGACCATAAGACCCCACAAAGTAGAACTATCAATTTTCCCCAAATCAATACACAAATTCAGTGCAATCCTCACAAAATTCCAATAAGATTTCTTGTGGCAATAGACAAGTTGTTTGAAAGTTAATATGAAAAAGCAAAGAAACTAATAGCCAAAGCAAATTTTGAAAGAAAAGAGTAAAGAGTTCAGATCACTAGCTAGTCTAAATTCATAGCTACAGGGACAAAATCCATGTGTCACACAGTAGAATGAGAGTAGAGAAATCCAACAGAAAGCCTAGAAACAGTTGCAAACAAATGTGTGCTCTGTTAACAAAAGTCCAAAAGCAATTCGGTGGAGGAAAGATCATTTTGAGGTTTTGTTTGTTTGGGTTTTTTTTTTCCAACACAAACAGTGCTTTGGCCACCCAAAGCAAAATATTAACAGTAACTCAAGTCCCAAATTTTCTAAACACTGTGGCTTTTGAATGTGTTATAGAGTAAAATATGAAATCTAAAGTTATAAACCTTTAGAAAAACAGTCCTCATGACTGGGTGTGGGATCCTTTGTTCTTAGAATTGACCCCAAGAGCATGAGGAAAAAGAAATGACAAGTTAGACTTCATCAAAATGAAAATACTTGTTCAATGAGAGACCCTTTTAAGGAATGAAAACACTTTATTTGCAAAGAGTGGGAGAAAATATTTACAAATCACTTACCTAACAAGGAATCACTGATATAAAGCACATTTGAAAAGTGCTTAAAATAGGATGGCTTATGCACTCCAATTAAAAAGCAAACAAAGATATGCAGAGGCATTCCAAGAAAGAGAGTGCACAGACTCCAAAGAGTCACATTAATTAGGAAAATGGAAATGCAAAAATAAAGCCAAAATAAGATATCACTGTACATCTTTTAGCATGATTGGAAGTTTAAAACAGTGCCAGTATTACTGAGGGTGTAGCAAACAGCCACATCAATGTTAGAAATGGAAAGTAGAGCAGTTGTGTGTAAAATCAACTGATGGTCTTAAAGAGCACATCTACAAAGGCTGCATAATCCCATTCATTTTCTCAAACGTTTATCCCAGGTAAACCCTGTGGCCACAGAAACATCTGTGCAAACATCTCTTAGCATACATCTTTATTCTAGCTCAAATAAGAAAACGACCCTGGTGTGCTTTGGTGGGTAAACAAACATCTGGAATGCAATAGAAAGGAATAATCTACTAAGACACACAGCAGAATGGAGAAATCTCCAGAGAATCATATGAAATGGGGAAAAAAAAGACAATGCCTGATAACATATGACAACGTTTACACAATGTTCTTGAAGTGACAGTATTATAATGTTGCCAAGCAGACTATGCCATGGGTTTACATGTAGTTAAATACTTAAAGGAGGCACTGCCGGGGAAAGAGCGGACTGGTGAGGGGACCCGCAGCTGGACCCTATCGTCCTGCGCCTCTCCTGCCCAGGAGGGGTGTTCGCCTGGCGGCTGTCCGCAGGCTGACCCAGCGCCCAACACCTTGCCTCCCCGACCGAGGAGGG
>NC_034598.1:17851478-17861238 GCF_900095145.1 Mus pahari
AAATAAATAAATAAATAAATAAATAAATACTTAAAGGAAGTGAGCAGTTACTTAGAGCTGCAAAAGTGACTAACGGAGCTAAAACCTGTCTTCTGGATACATGTGATTGTCAACTTGTGGTTAACAACTGAACAGTTGTCATCTCTGTGACTTTCAACTGTTACTTGCTTTGTGTGTATGCATGTATGCATGGGACTGGGGAGCTGCGTGAGTGTATATGTGTGTGTATGCATACAGACAAGTCCTGAGAACTGGACCAAAAGCTTCCTGTGAGCTAAGTAGGGTCTCTGCCACCATGCTCGCTCTCAGCTGCTGCTCCTGCTTCCTGCTTATCCTCATCCTCTTCCTCTTCTTTGGCTTCCTTCCCCTTTCTTCTCCTCCCCTTCCTCTCTAGTGACTATAACTTGTTTCAAGTGGTCACATGAAACCAGACGGTACAACTGACCCTTTGCCAACATGACACGCAAACATATCACTACTAAGACCAACCCTTCCTTTCTTATTCAGTCCCAAGATCTCACATTAAAAACAAATAACTTAAAAAACTCCAAAGTCTTTACAAATTAAAACACAATAAAATTTCAGTCTCTTGAAGACATGTAGCTTGATCTTCATGTGGGTCCTGAATAACTGGAGTAGAGAGGCTATCCCAAAACCTGTAGCCTATACATTGAATGTGTTCTAGTTGGGCTGCCTTGCCTGGATTCAGAGGCAGAGGATGTGCCTAGCCTAGCAGTCTTGATGTGCCAGGGTTGTGGATACCCAGAGGAGCCCTTACCTGCTCAGAAGAGGAGAGGAAGGAGGAAGGATTGTGGGAGAGGGTGACAGGGAGGGGGCAGTACTCAGATGTAAAGTGACTAAGTAAAATAAAAGAAGATGTAAGACAAAAATGTCTCTTTAAGATATGCAATCTCTCTAAAAATTCAAACTCTCTTTTAAAAATTGAAGGATGGCCTCTCCTGATGTCTCACAGTGTCAAGCCTCAGCTGCTCTCCATGACCCCTTCATACCTTAAACAATCAGCATGGACTGTGTTGGGACACATATCAATTTCTCTGGTAAATTATGCAAAAGCATAATTTTAAAATATGCAAAGCATAGTTTTCCTATCTGCAGACACGGTGTTGAACTAAATCTACCTCAGTGGGTTCTCTTAAGAACATCCAGGGACATTTACCTCAAAACTGTCAGATTAAAAGAAAAATGGCACCCTACAAACTGAGAACTTAAATTACTTCAAATGTTTTTTTAAAAGAGGACCTGTAACCTATTTGAGTTTATTTTTAAAAATCTTTAAATCTTTTTCTGTCTCTATCTCGGGTATCTATGTAGACATATTATAGGTCAGTATGGCTTTGCTCCCACACTAGGGAAGAATATGACCTCACTTTTGGATTATTGTGTATTCCTATAGGACATATTTATTCTGTTCTACAAAGCACGTGAAACCTGTGCCAGTTTCTGAGCCATGAAACAATAGACTCACAGAATTATCAAGCATTTGGAACTGGAACAAATCTTAGGGGGTCAAGAGTTTATTGTGATTGTTATTGTTCATGTCTAAATTCTAAATGAGCTGAAATGTCCTTGTTTAAGTGAAACTTTGATAATCCGATCTTCAGCCAACATGAACTACTAAATCTTGCATCTGTCACATAAATTGATTATAATGAGTTAAATATCAGACACTTGGTTCCGTTCTAACATTATTTCCATGAAATTGGAGTATATAAATCCCCCCCCTTTGGTAACTCAAGGGTGAAGGAGGAAAACAATGAGAAGGGGTTCTAAGTTCTGAATATCACTCAGTATTTTAACTGGAATTCCTTACTTGTGGCACCTAGGGAAAGTGGCTTTTTGAGGGAACAGGAAGGAGTGCACAGAAAGCAGGTGTCCCTGCAAGAAAGTCATTGCCTCTCTCACCTGTGTGCTTTTATTTAAAGTCAGAGAGATGCAAAGAAGCTACATTTTTTTTCATTAACTAAAATACCATGTATCTGGGAGCTACAATTCATTTTACACATCTTAACAAAAAATAGTTTATTGTACATTTTTTTAAAAAAAGTTATTTCTAATGCAAGGCATCTCTTTTTTTCTACCTTATTTACTTTAGTAATAAAAAATAAACTCTTTTCAAGTGATAGCAATGAAACACAGTTACATGTACATACACATGCATATGCACACATCTGAAGCAGCTCTCTCCATCTAAAGCAGCCCTCTACATTGCAAATGTGCTATTCTTCTTTTTCTGTCCAACTTCATTTTGTCAATCTCATGTTATAATTTTATACATAATTCTGAATTTCTTTATTTTTTTTAATTTTTTTAATCATTTTGTTTGTTTGTTTACATTTAAATGTTATCCCCCTTCCCAGTCTCCCCTCCTCAAACCCTTCACCCCATGGCCCTTCCCTTTGCCTCTAGGAGGGTGCTCCCCCACCCAGATCCCTCTCTCTCTCCACCTTTCTCCCTTCTAGTGGGTTTGAGGCAGCCACACTTTCGCCTTCCTTCTTGTTAAGCTTTATATGGACTGTGAGTTTTATCATGTGTATTCAGTTTTTGGATTAATATCCACTTATCAGTGAGTATATACAATGTATGGCCTTTGGGATCTGGGTTACCTCACTCAGGATATTTTCTAGTTCCATCCCTTTGCCTACAAAGTTCATGAAGTTGGCATTTTTAATAGCTGTGTAGAATTCTATTTCTGTATCCACTCTTCTGTTGAGGTACATATATGGGTTGTTTCCACCTTCTGGCTATTATAAATAAGGCCTCTATGAAGATAGTAGAGCACATGTTCTTGTTATTTGTTAGAGCATCTTTGGGGTATATGCCCAGTAGTGGTATAGCTGTGTCTTCAGGTAAAACTAATTCCAATTTTCTGAGGAACTGTCAAATTGATTTGCAAAGTAGTTGTACTAGCTTGCAATCCCAACAGTAATGGAGGCATGTTTCTCTTTCTCTACATTCTTATCAGCATCTGCTGTCACCTGAGTTTTTGATCTTAGCTAATCTGATTCCTATAAGGTGGAATCTCAGAGTTGTTTTGATTCGCATTTACCTGTTGAGAATTGTTTTCAGAATCCTGGGGTTTTTGTTATTCACAATGAATTTGAGAATTGCTCTTTCTATCTCTGAAGAACTGAGTTGAAGTTTTGACAAGGATTGCATTGAATCTGTAGACTGCTTTTGGGAAGATGGACATTTTTACTATGATAATTCTAGCAATCCGTAAGCATAGGAGATCGCTCCATTTTCTGAGGTCTTTCTTGAGGGACATGAAGTTCTTGTCATATAGAACTTTGACCTGCTTGGATAGAGTTACCCCAAGAAATTTTATATTATTTCTGATTATTGTGAAGGGTGTTGTTTCCTAATTTCTCTCTCAGCCCATTTATCCTTTGTATAGAGGAAGGCTACATATTTTTTGTGTTAATTTTGTATCCAGACACTTTACTAAAGTTGTTTATTGGGGATAGGAGTTCTCTGGAAGAATTTTGAGATCATTTATATACTATTATATATACTATCATAGCAGCTGCAAATAGTGATATCTTGACTTCTTCCTTTTTGATCCTTTTGACCTCTTTTTGTTGTCTGACTGCTCTAGCTCTAGCTTGAACTTCGAGTACTATATTGGATAAACAGTGAGAGAATAGACAGCCTTGTCTTGTCCCTGATCTTAGTGGGACTGATTCAAGTTTCTCTCCACGTAATTTGATGTTGACTGTTGGTTTGCTGTATATTTCTTTAATTATATTTAGGTATGAGCCTTGAATTTCTGATAGTTCCAAGACTTTTAACATGAAGTGGTGTTGTATTTTGTCAGAGTTTTCAACGTTTAGTGAGATGATCATGTGATTGTTTTTTCTTTGAGTTTATTTGTATAGTGGATTACATTGATGTGTTTCCTTATATTGAACCATCTCTGCATCCCTGGCATGAAGTCTACTTAATCATGGTGAATGATCATTTTGATGTGTTCTTGGATTCAGTTTGCGAGAATTTTATTGAGTATTTTTGCATCAATGTTCATAAGTGAAATTGGTCTAAACTTCTCTCTCTTTGTTGGGTCTTTGTGTGGCTTAGATATCAGCATAACTGTGACTTCATAAAACAAATTAGGTAGTATTTCTTCTGTTTCTATTTTGTGGACTAGCTTAAAAAGTGTTGGTATTAGGTCTTCTTTAAAGTTCTGACAGAATTCTGCATTTACAACCATCTGGCCCTGAGCTCTTTTTGGTTGGGAGACTTTTAGTGACTGTTTCTATTTCCTTATAGGTGATAGTACTGTCTAAACAGTTTATCTGGTCCTGATTTAACTTTGGTACCTATTGTCTAGAAAATAATCCATTTCATCTAGATTTCCCAGTTTTGTTGAGTATAGGCTTTTGTTGTAAGATCTGGTGATTTTTGAGTTTTTGTTTTTACTTTTTGTTTGTTTGCTTGCTTTAATTTCCTCAGTTTTTGTTATGTATCCCTTCTCATTTCTGATTTTGTTAATTTGGATACTGACTCTGTGCCCTTTAGTTAGTTTGTCTAAGGGGTTATCTATCTTGTTGATTTTTCTCAAAGAACCAGCTCTTAATTTTTTTATATATTTGTATAGTTAGTTGTCTTTGTTTCTAATTTGTTGATTGTAGCTCTGAGTTTATTTCCTACCATCAACTCGTCTTGGGGTTATCAGCTTCTTTTTGTTCTACAGCTTTCTGATGTGCTGTTAACTTGCTAATGTAGGATCTCCCAATTTCTTTATGAAGGAACTCAGTGCTTTGAATTTTCCTCTTAGCACTGCTTTCATTGTGTCCCATAAGTTTGTGTATGCGGTGCATACATTTTTGTTAAATTCCAGAAATTCTTTCATTTCTTTCTATATTGTGTGTTTCTGCCAGCAGTCACACTCCAAACCGAACTGGGTCCGCCCTGGAAGGCAAGCTGGAGAAGGAAAAAGACGGCGGGAAAATAACCAGGCTAAGACAAGAGATCCTGATCAAAGCCCCAGGTTTAATGAAATACTCAGTTTTTATAGCATGGGAAAAAGCCCTTGCCCCCAGCCCCAGTCTTTGAGAGCACAGGTGAGAGCCTGTAAGCGGGCCCTGAGAATGCTGTCTCTGGAACATCCAAAAGTCTTCTCAGCAGGCAATGGAGATGCTTTGAAGGGCAGCGACTGGTGTAAACAGTAGAGCCTGCTTGGCAGATCTGAAGATTACCACNGCAGGTGGTTCTTAGTGGCTGCAGAGAGCTGGGAGAATTCTACACTATATCTCTTCACTGACCACGTTATTATTGAGTAGAGAGTTGGTTTCCATGAGTATGTGGGCTTTCTGTTGTTTTTGTTGTAAATGAACACCAGCCTTCATTCAGGAGAACTCGGGCCCCAGAAGCAACAGAGCTTCTGGGACAAGGTCCTACTACTACAGGCATTCATCCTCAGCCAGGAGGCAGATTTGATCCTCAGCCCTCTGTGCACTGGTCTTGCCAGGAGAGAGCTGGTCTCCCAGGAGTGCTGACATAGGCTTGCAGACTCACAGGAGGAACAAGCTCCAGCCAGAGACAGCAAGAACATCTAACACAAGAGATTACCAGATGGCAAATTGCAAATACAAGTATTATACCAACAAAAATCAAGACTACACGTCATCATCAGAACCCAGCACTCCCACCACAATGAGTCCTGGATACCCCAACACACCTGAAAAGCAATATTCAGATGTAAAATCATATCTAATGATGCTGGTAGAGGATTTTAAGAAGGACATTAATAACCCACTNAAAGAAATACAGGAGAACACGGCTAAACAGGTAGAAGGCCTTAAAGAGAAACACAAAAATCCCTTAAAGCATTACAGAAAAAACACAACCAAACGGGTGATGGAACTGAACAAAACCATCCAAGATCTAAAAATGGAAGTAGAAACAATGACGAAAAACCAAAGGGAGACAACTTTGGAGATAGAAACTCTAGGAAAGAAATCAGGAGCCATAGATCAGCAACAGAATGCAAGAGATGAAAGAGAGAATCTCAGGTGCAGAAGATTCCATAGGGAACATGGACACAACAATCAAAGAAAATGCAAAAACATCCTAACTCAAAACATCCAAGAAATCCAGGACACGATGAGAAGACCAAACCTACAGATAATAGGAGTAGATGAGAATGAAGATTTTCAACTTAAAGGGCCAGCAAATATCTTCAACAAAATTATAGAAGAAAACTTCCTGAACCTAAAGAAAGAGATGCCCATGAACATACAAGAAGCCTACAGAACTCCAAATAGACTGGACCAGAAAAGAAATTCCTCCTGACACATAATAATCAGAACAACAAATGCACTAAATAAAGATAGAATANTAANAGCAGTTAGGGAAAAATGTCAAGTAACATATAAAGGCAGACCTATTAGAATCACACCAGACTTCTCACCAGAGACTATGAAAGTGAGAAGATGCTGGACAGATGTGATACAGACCCTAAGAGAACACAAATGCCAGCCTAGGTTACTATACCCAGCAAAACTCTCAATTACCATAGATGGAGTAACCAAAGTATTCCATAACTAAACCAGATTCACACAATATCTTTTCACAAATCCAGCTCTTCAAAGGATAATAAAGGGAAAACACCAACACAAGGAGGGAAAGGACACCCTAGAAAAAGCAAGAGAGTAATTCTTCAGCAAACGTAAAAGAAGACAGCCTCAAAAACAGAATCCCAACTCTAACAACAAAAATAACAGGAAGCAACCTACATTTCCTTAATATCTCTTAATATCAATGGACTCAATTCCCTAATAAAAAAGAAATAGGTAAGACATAGGTTGTCTATGTAAACAGGACCCAACATTTTGCTGCATACAGGAAAGCCACCTCAGGGACAAAGACAAATACTACCTCAGAGTAAAAGGCTGGAAAAAAATTTTCCAAGCAAATGGACCCAAGAAACAAGCTGGAGTAGCCATTATAAAATAAAATAAAATCGAATTTCAACCTAACATTACCAAAAAAGACAAAGAGGAGCACTTCATACTCACCAAAGTTAAAATCTTCCAAGATAAACTCTCAATTCTGAATATCTACTCTCCAAATGCAAGAGCAGCCATATTCATTAAGGAAACTTCAACAAAGCTCAAAGCACTCATTGCACATCTCACAATAATAGTGGGAGACTTTAACACCCTACTCTCAACAATGGACAGATCCTGGAAACAGAAACTAAGCAGAGACACATTAAAATTAATAGAAGTAATGGAACAAGTGGATTTAACAGATATCTATAGAACATTTTATCCTAAGACAAAATTAATTACCTTCTTCTCGGCACCTCATACTACCTACTCCAAAATTGATCATATAATTGGTCACAAAACAGGCCTCACCAGATATAAAAATACAGAAATAATCCCATGCATCCTATCAGATCACTATGGACTAAGGCTGATCTTCAACAACAACATAAATAACTGAAAACTAACATACATGTGGAAGTTGAACAGCACTTTACTCAATGATAACTTGGTCAAGGAAGAAATAAAGAAAGAAATTAAAACTTTTTAGAGTTTGATGAAAATAAAGGCACAACATAACCAAACTAATAAAAATACATTAAAGCAGCCCTAAGAGGAAAACTCATAGCTCTGAGTACCTCCAAAAATAAACTGGAGAAAGCATAAACTAGTAGATTGTCAGCAAATCTGAAAGCTCTACAAGAGGAAGCAAATTCAACAAAGAGGAGTAGACAGCAGGAAGTAATCAAACTCAGTGCTCAAACAACCAAGTGGAAACAAAAAGAACCATACAAAGAATCAACAACCATACTAGGAACTGGTTCTTTGAGAGAATCAACAAGATAGATAAACCCTTAGCCAGACTAACTAGAGGGCACAGGGACAGTATCCTAAATAACAAAATTAGAAATGAAAAGCCAGACATAACGACAGAATCTAAGAACTCCAAAAAATCATCAGATCCTACTACAAATGCCTATAGTCAACAAAACTGCAAAACCTGGATGAAATGGACAACTTCCTAGACAGATACCAGGTACCAAAGTTAAAACAGGATCAGATTAATGATCTAAACAATCCCATATACCCTAAAGAAATAGAAACAGTCATTACTAGTCTCCCAACTAAAAAAAGCCCAAGACCAGATGGGTTTAGTGCAGAGTTCTATCAGACCTTCAGAGTAGACCTAATTCCAATACTCCTCAAACTATTCTACAAAATAGAAACAAAAGGAATTCCACCCAATTTGTTCTATGAAGCCACAATTACTCTGATACCTAAACCACACAACTGCCTATCACAGAAAGAGAACTTCACACCAATTTCCCTTATGAATATCTGTGAAAAAATACTCAATAAAATTCTCACAAACAGAATCCAAGAATACATCAAAACAATCATCCATCATGATCAAGTAGTATTCATTCAAGGGATGTAGGGATGGTTTAATATACAGAAATCATCATCCACTATATAAACAAACTCAAAGACAAAAACCACATGATCATCTCGTTAGATGCTGAGAAAGCATTTGACAAAATCTAACACCCATTCATGATAAAAGCCTTGGAAAGATCAGGAATTCAAAGCCCATACCTAAACACAATAAAAGCAATACACAGCAAACCAGTAGCCAACATCAAACTAAATGGAGAGAAATTTGAAGCAATCCCACTAAAGTCAAAGACTAGACAAAACTGCCTCTCTCTACCTATTCAATATAGTACTTGAAGTCCTAGCCAGAGCAATTAGAAAAAAAAAGGAGGTCAAAGGGATACAAATGGGAAAGGAAGAAGTCAAAATATCACTATTTGCAGATGATATGATAGCATACATAAGTGACCCCAAAAATTCCACCAGAGAACACCTAAACCTGATGAACAAGTTCAGTGAAGTAGATGCATATAAAATTAACTCGAACAAATCAGTGGCCTTTCTCTACACAAAGGATAAACT
Source organism: Mus pahari (assembly GCF_900095145.1). Classification (NCBI taxonomy): domain Eukaryota; kingdom Metazoa; phylum Chordata; class Mammalia; order Rodentia; family Muridae; genus Mus; species Mus pahari. Next base: position 17,860,445 of record NC_034598.1, read on the forward strand.
GGCTGAGAAAGAAATTAGGGAAACAACACCCTTCATAATAGTCACAAAAAATATAAAATACCTTCTTGTGACTCTAACTAAGGAACTGAAAGATCTGTATGATAAGAACTTGAAGTCTCTGAAAAAAGAAATCAAAGAAGATCTTAGAACATGGAAAGATCTTCCATGCTCATGGAAAGGCAGGATTAATATAGTCAAAATGGCTACCTTGCCGAAAGCAATCTACAGATTCAGTGAAATCCCCATCAAAATTCCAACCCAATTCTTCACAGAGTTAGAAAGGGCAATTTGCAAATTCATCTGAAATAACAAAAAACCTAGGATAGCAAAAACTATACTCAACAATAAAAGAAGCTCTGGTGGAATCAACATTCATGACCTCAAGCTGTACTACAAAGCAATTGTGATAAAAACTGTATGGTACTGGTACATTGACAGACAGGTATATCAATTGAATAGAACTGAAGACCCACAAATGAACCCACACACCTATGGTCTTTGATCTTTTTGATCTTTGAAAAAAGAACTAAAACCATCCAGTGGAAAAAAGACAGCATTTTCAACAACGGTGCTGGTTCAACTGGCAGTTATCATATAGAAGAATGTAAATTGATCCATTCTTTTTTTTATCTGGTATTTTCTTTATTTACATTTCAAATGCTATCCCGAAAGTTCCCATACCCTCTCCCCACCACTGCTCCCATACCCACCCACTCCCTCATCTTGTCCCTGGCCTTCCCCTGTGCTGGGTCATACAAAGTTTGCAAGACCAAGGGGCCTCTCTTCCCAGTGAT
>NC_034598.1:17861249-17862853 GCF_900095145.1 Mus pahari
AGGCAGAAAAAAACAGAGCTGCTGCAATGGCAAACAATTTACAAAAGGGAAGTGCTGGACCTATGAGGCTCTATGAAGGCTCATTACACTTTAACATAACTGAAGATATGCTTCGGGGGATCTTTGAACCTTTTGGAAGGATTGAAAGTATTCAGCTCATGATGGATAGTGAGACTGGACGGTCCAAGGGATATGGGTTTATTACATTTTCTGACTCAGAATGTGCCAAAAAGGCTTTGGAACAGCTTAATGGATTTGAGTTAGCTGGGAGACCAATGAAAGTGGGTCATGTTACTGAATGAACTGATGCTTCTAGTGCTAGTTCGTTTTTTGGACAGTGATGAACTAGAAAGGACTGGAATTGACTTGGGAACAACTGGACGTCTTCAGTTAATGGCAAGACTTGCAGAGGGTACCGGTTTGCAGATTCCACCTGCCGCACAACAAGCTTTACAAATGAGTGACTCTTTGGCCTTTGGTGCTGTGGCAGATTTGCAAACACGACTTTCCCAACAGACCAAAACCTCAGCTTTAGCTGCAGCTGCTTCTGTTCAACCTCTTGCAACACAGTGTTTCCAACTTTCTAACATGTTTAACCCTCAAACAGAAGAAGAAGTTGGGTGGGATACAGAGACTAAAGATGATGTCATTGAAGAACGTAATAAACATGGAGGAGTCATTCATATTTATGTTGACAAAAATTCAGCTCAGGGTAATGTGTATGTGAAGTGCCCATCTATTGCTGCGGCTATTGCTGCTGTCAATGCATTGCATGGCACATGGTTTGCTGGTAAAATGATAACAGTAGCGTATGTACCTCTTCCAACTTACCACAACCTCTTTCCTGGTTCTATGACAGCAACACAACTACTGGTTCCAAGTAGACGATGAAGGAAGATACAGTCCCTTATGTATATTGCTTTTTTTTCTCTTGAATTCATCTGAGTTATCTTTTATTTAGATAAAAATAAAGAGGCAAGGGTCTACTGTCATTTATATACCACTCCTGTTACCTTGAAAAATAAAAATGTTAACAGGAATGCAGTGTGCTCCTTCTCCCTAACTAGCAAATCTGACTTTATGGAAAGCTGTTCTCTTGTTCTGCTGTTTTAAAAGTCCATGTAGAAAATGACATTAAGGGTCTATAGAATAGCTCAAAGGGAACAAATGTGATTTCTGTATAAAGGCAGACAGGTAATGTTTTAATGTTTCAGAAACCTAACTTTTTACACAGCAGTCACAATTCACATTCGTGTATTTGGCTCATGGTTCAGCAAAGGTTTCCAGAATCCACGTTTAGTGTGTGAAAAGTCTAAGTGGCTATATGACTGCTTAGCATTTGATCTTGATCATTTGGCAAGAAGGGGATTTCAAAATAATATTTCTTGATGATAATTTTTTTCAATTAATGTATCTGTAAAAGTTTCTTTGTAAATACTATGTTTTAGTGTGTCTTGAGATTCCAAACAAAATGATCCCTGCATTTCCTCAAGGTGGCTGATGTAATAGATTGAGTAAAGCAGTCTTGGGCAAGAGATAGGAAATGCAGAAATAGGTTTTGTCTGGTTGCATATAATCTTTGCTCTTTTTAAGCTCTGTGAGCT
>NC_034598.1:17865538-17878039 GCF_900095145.1 Mus pahari
TATAGCTGTCTCCTGAGAGGTTCTGCCAGTGCCTGGGAAATACAGAAGTGGATGTTCACAGCCACCCATTTGACAGAGCACAGGGTCCCCAATGAAGAAGCTAGAGAAAGTACCCAAGGAACTGAAGGGGTTTGCATCCCTATAGGAGGAACAACAATATGAACTAACTGGTACCCCCAGAGCTCCCTGGGACTAAACCATCAATCAAATAAAACACATGTTGGGACTCATGACTCTAGCTGCATATGTAGCAGAGGATGACCTAGTCAGTTGTCAATGGGAGGAGAGGCCCTTGGTCTTGTGAAGGTTCTATGCCCCAGTATAGGGGAATGCCAGGGCCAAGAAGGGGAGTAGGTGGGTTTGGAATTAGGTCAAGTGGGGAGGGGATAGGGGATTTTTGGAGAGGAAAATAGGAAAGGGGATAACATTTGAAATATAAATAAAGAAAATGTATAATAAAAATAAAAAAGTAATTAAAGACTAGTGATTGTTGGTTCCTGTTATTTTTGTTCTTAGTGATGGTGTTATGTTTGTGTGATTTTTGTATCAACTTGACACAAGCTTGAGTTATCACAGCAAAGGAGCTTCAATTAAGAAAATGCTTCCATTAGATCCAGCTGTAAGGCATTTTCTCGATTAGTGATCAAGGGGGAAGGGTCTCTTGTGGGTGGTGCCATTCCTGGGTTGGTAGTCATGGGTTCTATAAGAAGGCAAGTTGAGCAAGCCAGGGGAAGCAAGTCAGTAAGAACATCCCTCCATGGCCTCTGCTTCAGCTCTGCTTCCTGACCTGCTTGAGTTCCAGTCCTGACCTCCTTTGGTGATGAACAGCAATTTGGAAGTGTAAGCTGAATAAACCTTTTCCTCCCCAACTTGCATCTTGGTCGTGATGTTCTATGCAGGAATAGAAACCCTGACTACAACATCTTCTTTTGGGTTTGTCGTAAGATGATTAATTTCTTGAGTTTTCTTGGGTGTAGTTTCCCTCCTTGTTTTGGAGTTTTCCTTCTATTATCTTCTGTAGGACTGGATTAGTGGTAAAATATTGTTTAAATTTGGTTTTGTCATGGAATATCTTGGTTTCTCCATCTTTGGTGATTGAGAGTTTTGCTGGGTATAGTATCTTGAGCTGACATTTGTGTTCTCTTAGGATCTGCATGACATCTGTCCAAGATCTTTTAGCTGTCCAAGTCTGTTAAGAAGTCGTGTGTAATTCTGATAGTTCTGCCTTTTATATTACTTGGCCTTTTTCTCTTATCACTTTTAATATTCTTTCTTTGTTCTATGTATTTAGTGTTTTGATTTTTATGTGATGGGAGGAATTTGTTTTCTGGTCCAATTTATTTGGTGTTTTGTAAGCTTCTTGCATGTTCATGGGTATCTCTTTCTTTAAGTTAAGGAGGTTTTCTTCTGATTGTGTTGAAGATGTTTCCTGGACCTTTGCATTGGGAATCTTCTGTCTCTTCTATTCCTCTTATTCTTAGGATTGGTCTTTTCATTGTTTCCTCAATTTCTTGGATGGTTTGAGTTAGGAGCTTTTCTCACTTTGTTTTGTTGTTGTTGTTGTTGTTGTTGTTGTTGTTGTTGTTTTAACAGTTGTGTCAATAACTTCTATGGTATCTTCTATGCCTGAAATTCTCTCTTCTATCTCTTGTATTCTGTTGGTGATTCTTGCAATTTGTAACTACTGATCCCTTTCCTAGGTTTTCCATCTCCAGAGTTGCCTCTGTTTGTGATTTCTTTATTGTTTATATCTCAAGCTTTAGATCCTGGTTGTTCAGTTCCTTCACCTGTTTGATTGTGTTTTCCTGTTTTGGGGTTTTTTTTTTGTTTGTTTTTTTGTTTTTCTTAAAGGGATTTGTGTGTGTCCTCTTTAAAGGCTTCTGTTTACCTGTGTTCTCCTGTATTTCTTTGAGGGAATTATTTATGTCCTCCTTCATGAGATGAGAATTTTAGGTCAGAATCTTGCTTTTCAGCTGTGTTAGGGTATCCAGGGTTTGCTGTGATGGGAAAACTGGGTTCTGATGTTGCCAAGTGGCATTGGTTTCTGTTGCTTATGTTCTTGCACTTGCCTCTCACCATCTAGTTATCTCAGGTGTTACCTGGTCTTGCTGTCTCTGAAAGGATCCTGTCTCTTCTGTGAGCCTGGTTATGATAGGCCTCTTTGAGTCAGGCTGTCTCTGTGAACGTGGTTATGACAGACCTTCTGGGAGTCAAGCTGCCTCTGAGTGTGGGCATGGGGCGTATGGGGGCACTGGAGCACCAGATCCCTGATCTGCTTCCAGAGCAGTTGTGGACCAGAAGAATGATGTGTCTCCCACAGGGCAGATAGGTTGGGTATCCAGTTAGGCCAGATATGGGGTCGGGGGGTGTTTCACTTGTGAGCCTGGTTGTGACTGACCTCCTGGGAGCCAAGTTATCTCTGGATGTGGGAGTTAGTCTGGAGAGCCAGAGCTGCCCTGGGCCTAAATTTCTTTATAAAGTTTCTGTGACTTCATCAGTAAATTACAATTTTAATGGCAATATGCTAACTATTGCACTGATATCCAAAAAATTTCTAATATGTTCTTCTTCTTTGAGTATTTAGACTGACAGAGTTTTGTAAATTTCAGCAAGCATAATGACTACACAGAGAGCAAGGCCAAGAAACTGGGAAAGAGTAGGAGGCACATGGAAGGAATTGAAAGGGGTGATGGAGATGATGGAAACCCAGTACTTAATATAAGTTCTTCAAAAAGAGATTGCTGTATCCTATGTATGCACAGAAACACAAACAAACATGCACACACACACACACACACACACACACACACACACACACAAACACATACACGCACACATAATCTTGACTCAACATACTTGGAAGAGATCAAGGAATTTCCATTTCATACACCTTCCCAAGCAATACAGGTACTTGGTATGAAAGTGTCTACAATTAATCTAAGACTTTCTGTCATTATGAGACACTTGCTTATCTTTCGCTTTATAACTAGTCTCTATCTAAAAACAACTCCCCAGTATAAACTGTTCATAACCTTTCTCATAATAAGAATTCTGAAGTGACAATCAAGAAGCTATTAATCATTAGATATTGGTTATGAACTGGTCTTCTTAAGATGCATTGTAAAGAGGCTAGCTCTGAATTTGATTTTGTTCGTTGCAACAAAATGGAAGTTTTAAGACATCAAAAGAACTTTACATTTAATTTTCTTTAGAATACAACCAATTGTCATTCAAATGCCCTTTAATGCTTGATGTTCACTATTTAGAATAATTTCTAGTTCCAGGCTTGCAGTCCCCATGACTCTACTTTCTGGTCTTGTAAAAGCTGAAAGGAAATTGCATAGCACACATCTGATCTTTGTCAGGGTACTCAGGTGATTGTCACGCAGTAGAAATGTAGTTAAACTCTATTTGTGTCTGTTCCTTTAGGGCAGACATTATAGGCTCTGGAATTAATTTAGTATTTAGACATGAGATACCCTTTCCGCTTCAATGCATGGAAAACAAGAAAACAAAAACGACATGATTTTTAAACAAATATGACAAACTTTTTGTCATATTTTGCAAATATGACAAACTTTTACTTTGTGTACAATACTGACCTTTTTCTTTGAGGAAGATGTCCTTTAGAGTCCTCTTTCCACCTCTGGACAATCTGTTGCCTGATGCTGAGTGAAGGAGGCTCCTTGTTCATTCAGAGTTTTCTAAGGTTCTTTATAAAATTTTACAGATGTTCTTTGGTCCTATTAATCTTTCATCCATCCATTCCTCCATTGTTTTGGGAACCTCTGGCCTAAGGAGCATTAACATTTATTTCAGTCGTACTTCATTGAACAGGATATATGGTTGGGGACATCATTATAGTGGCTATCTCTTTGCATTCTCCCCGGAGCAGCACTGTACATTACTGTGTGTCTTTCTTTACCACATGTGTTATTCTTGTACTGCCTAACTGTACCTTAAAATTCCCTTTGAAACCTCAAATTTTAGTTCACTCATTATGAAGCAAGCTGGGAATTTACCATGATCTCTATGAAATAGATAACTCTTCCCTAAGATCTTGACTCTTGTATAATAAACAAAAAAAAAAATTTAATCTCCTATTGTCAGCCTCAAGTCTTTTCTAAAAAAGATCTAAGAATTTTTATGTCCCTGCCTCCAAAAAAAAAAAAGAAANAAAAAGAAAAAGAAAAGAGAGAAAGAAGAAAGAAAGAAAGAAAGAAAGAAAGAAAGAAAGAAAGAAAGAAAGAAAGAAAGAAAGGATGATAGAAAATTCTTATTTCTATGGATACAGCTCAGCCTTCTTCTTGGAACCCCAAAGCCACCTGAGTCCCATTCCCCTATTATCTCCAAGGACAAACTGACACCCAGAGATTATCCTAACTACTTCCAGAAATACATGTGGGGTAAAAAGACAATCTCCACCATCATGTACTATGTATTACGTGCCCTTTCTATCCTCTAGACAAGGCAGACTCCAGGCACATACATCTCCACCCAACCTATTCTGTACTAGACAGGTTCCTGAAGTCAGCTGGGGAGTGTTCATCTTTCAGAACGTCATACATATTTCATGGAAATCAAGCTGCACTTTTTTCAGAAAAGCTGATCACAAATAATGGTAAAACGTCAAAATGGACATGGCTATGTGTAAATAATGGACTTAGGCCCATGTAAGAGGATGAGGTAGACCCAGAAATATGAATACTAAGGTTATCAGAATCCTGGGAAAATAGTAGGATACAGGACAATATATTTGTGTGGGCTTAGGAGGAGATAGAGACTTGAGAGAAAAATGACCATAAAATGAAGGGAGATCCAGAGAATGACCCAGGCTGTCCAGAGACATTGTCATTGAAAGCAAAGGAGCTTGGGGTGAAAGCACACCACGTGGAATAATTTAGAGACTGTACAAACAACATGACTTGTAAGAAGCACGAAGTTTAAAAATTCGGACATCATTAGTAGCATCATTCAAATTTGGGTAGTAAATTATTCATGAGTACTCATAATTTGTTCTTTTCACAAACTGAAAGGAAAGGAATGGTGATATCTAGTCTTTCAGTTAAAGAAAAAGTTCCTAAATTATCTTGAGTGAAAGAAACAAAGAACTGAGACAACTGAGTAGATGTTTGCTACTTTTAGGAAATGATGGACTCTTTTAGGATGCCCTGCATGACACCCCAAGGACACAAATGTATCTGCCTGTTTCCTTGGGACGCTGAGATGCTTCTCACACCACCCTGTAATCCTTGTGTGGCTGGTCAGCCTGGACTTTAACTGTCTTGGAGCAAGAACCTAGCACTTTTTTCTCTCTGTACATCTAACCCCATTTGCCACCTGGAGAAGATACATATGCAATAAAAAATGAATTAAAGGCCTGTGGATTGGATTAGAGGAAAGGAAGACAACAAAATTCATTGGATGATCGCACTGTGTCTTACCAAAAGCTTTTTTAATCATAACATATTCATTCTCATTGTTGGAACGATGATACTTGCTCAAATTTATAGTTTCTTTTACAAAAGATTTTCATTTACACACACACACACACACACACACACACACACACCTCACACATCAGTAAGTGTGGAGACTGACCAGTCTATTCTCCCCTGTTAACTGACAGCATTCACAGTCACTTTATTGTGTAAAATAATGTTGTTTCTTCTTCCCTTTATCTTGCTTGTGTCTGACCGTCCATTAAAAGTTGCTTAGAAACTGCTCAGTGAATGGTGAGGGGGTGATCCTCACTGACATCTTCCTTTTGTGACTTCTCGGCTATTCTGTCAGCCCGTTGCCTTTCCAGAGGCGTTTTAAGGCTTCTTTTCATCTCCTTTCAACAGGCAAGACTAAAGCCCAACATTCTCCCTGCATTGAAAGGAAATATCCGCTGTGCCTGCAGCTTCACCGCACACAAGAAGCCTCTACACACCTGCCAACTGAGTGGGGTAGATTAACAGGGCTTCCACAAGCTTTTGATTTTTTTTTTTAAATGGCTTTCTGCAGTGTGCTAACCAAGTCATGAAGTCGCTTTTCTTTTCTTTCTTTCTTTCTTTTTTTTTTTCTTTTAATGCTGAAAATACAAAGTTTGTAGTGCTTGCTGAAATCAACCAAAGGTTGGTGGAGAATACAGAATAGGAAGCCCTGGGTCTTCCTTCCAAAAACAACAGAAATTGATCCAAACAATCCTGCAAATGTTGCCAAGATACGATTCTAAACAAGAATTCTCCAGTATGGGAAGAGTTGACCTCCCAATATATGTAATCTGTCATTTCTCTGGGCCTCTCTCATCTTAGCATCTCCACTGATAGGCCGTAGGGGTTGAACTACACAAAACAGGCAGCCCAGAAGAAAGCAGCCCAGTCCAACGACATAAGCTAACATCCCAAGAGTTCTGACACGGTGCTGGGGTGGAAACAGGGAGATGAAGCAAGATACAGCAAACGCGCTATCCCAGGTGAATTGTCATCCTGGGAGAGGACAGGGTCAAAGATGTACAACGGCCTTCCTAAAACCTTACCTTGCTGAGGTGGATCTAAGGGAACAGTGCTGTTCAAGCTATGGGAGTCGCTGCATTGATAACTCTGGAAGGGGGAGAAAAAAACTGACAGGGTAACAAAAAGCTCTAAAAGGGAAGGGAGCCATATTACACTTGCACAAAGGACGTTCCATTAGTTCAGAGGCAAGGAGAAGGTTAAAAGTAGATGTGGAAGATAGAAGAAAGGCCACTGTTTCTTTATGGTCTGCACATGGCACAGTGCTTTATTGTCCTGATAGCTCGCCATTAATTGGCTCTGCCAGGTAAGCACTGTGCCAGATAAGTCCTCTTGCCTGACACCTGGTGTTACCATGGGGGTAAATCTGTCTGATATATATATATATATATATATATATATATATATATATATATATATATATATATATATACATACACATATATACATATTGTTGGTATTTTCTGATACCTGGAATAGAAGAGATAATATATAAATGATATTTTCTTGAAAAATCTGTGAGGATGTTTATAATTAAACCAGGATGTGCTACATATCCTGAGTCAAACTGAAGAGGGAATTTCTTCCCGATCTCGACATTAGCGATGAATGTGCTTCCCTGAGCGCTTGGGTGCTGCCTTGCGCTTTCCCATTACTTTCCCCTAAGTGTAACATCAACATTGTATTATCAGGAGCAAGTGCACCAGATCTACCCACAGACTCCAGCTTTCCGTGACCTTCAATATCTCATCACCACAGTCGACCAACTATGACAGGAATGTTCTTCAAAATCTTCTCTACTGACCATGCACGGTCATTTTCCTTGACATTATTCGCTAAGTTATGAGAGCGTGCATCCACTCATCATGCAACCTTGATAGATATTACTTTCTATGTGTGGTATGAAAGTGATTTAAGGTGTACACAAGGGTAGACTTTGATTATAGGCAAATTGAGTACTAGGGATCTGGGTATCTGAAGGTATGAATGAATTAAAAGTAAAATCATATGAACCTAATGAATCACATTTATTCAAAATGACTGTATTCCATTATTATATACTAAAAAAAGTGTCATAATATCTTTGCTATTTTTTTATTTTCACGATATCAGTAAAACTGAAAATTTGAGGCTAAAAGGTTACTTTTCACTTTACACACACACACACACACACACACACACACACACACACATATATATATATATATATATATATATATATATACAAAACATTAAATTTTCAGTTAATTTTCAAAAGAGAATATTTAAGAATCTGTGTGAGTATATGAATGAGAACTGATAAACCCTGACTTTTTTTTTTTACTTTGGTTATTGTACACCATAGAAACTGCCTTTGAGAAACCAGGTGTGGCAGCACATACTCATGAAATAAAGGCAAGAGTATTGCTACTAATTACAGGCCAACCAGGACTCCCTAGCTAGAATCTGCCTTTAAAAAGAAAAAAGAATGCCTCTTGTGGGGTTCCAGTATTACACAATTCTGTTATATATTATTTACCATTTTGTCATTAATTAATGTTTTAATTATCATTTAATATTTTGTCATTATTTAATGTTGAAAACTGAAAAGAATTGAAAACATAAATTTCAAAAATGGGAAGACTTTATATAGCATTGTCTGGAATGAAGTAAGGTCTACTTTTCTTAAACTCCTGCGATGCCAATGTTTGTTCACCTCTCACATCTTTTATTCATATTCCAGTCACAGCAAGACATCAATCAGGGCCTACAGCTTCAGAACATAAGTGTGCAGAGCAACCCCTTGGATACAAATTGCTAGTGCTTTCAGGGTGTGATATGTTTTTTTAACATTCTTGCTGAAAAGGAGAAGGAAACAGCTATTCATTAAGCACCTATCACAGGGCAGGTGTTTTGCAGAGTAGTTTCTATACACTCTCTCTTAATCTGCATGTAACCCTCTGAGGAAGGCAGCTTTATGCCTTTTCATGGCTTACAGATCAGTAACTGTCCCTGGCCAGTGAGCCTTGCATGGGTTATGACCTTGGATCTACCTGCTTGCAAAGCACCTGAAACTTCCACCAAACTCTCAAACCTCCACCTAGTGAGCAACTTGCAAAATATTTTGATTCTCTGGTGTTTTAATGTTGCTTATAGATTTTTGAGTTAAAAGAATTTTCAATTAGGAGTCTGTTCTTGAATTTATACTTTTTGAACTTTATCTTACGGCATTTTTATCCTGGAGGAGAGAGTTTTCTTTCATTTTTGAAAGTGTTACATAGTTTTTAAATGTTTTTCTAGGGTAATTATAACCTAATTTAAGAACTTTAATAAAATGTATCCTTAACATCTTTAAAAGAGAATAACAAAATGTAACCAAGTGCAACCTTCCTCCCCCTCCTTTTTGGGGTATCGATGGCTGCATAGCAAATTAGTTTAAAACTTAGCTACATAAAAATAAAAGCTATTCTGCTGTCATAATTTTTGTGGCTCAAAAGTTTGGTCAGGGCTTAGCTGACCAATTTTCCTGATCCATGTGGGCTGGGTAGCATACTATTGGTTGATTGGTCAACCTGGGGAGTCCAGGGGCAGCCGCCCCCAGATCTGTGTCATCAGACTGGGCTCAACTAGGCTTGCTAACTTAAGCATGGCACCAACCTCTTGAACGTGGTGGACTAGCTGTGGTTAGACCCTTAGTCCCAGAGAGGATGTTCCAAGATAGAGAAGTTGGAGTCACTTCCATGAAAATTGGTTTAGTGCTGCTACTGTTGTATTCTGTGATTCGATAGGGAAGGACTCTCTACTTCATTTCTGGACAGATGAGAGGACATGGTGGCAGGCTACTTTCCTCATTGATGTGATCAAATACCTGACAGAGGTAACTGGAGGGGAGTAGTCCCTTGGCCAGAGTGTCAGGGACTTGCAGTAACAGCAGCCAGGAAGCAAGGAACTAGTGCCAGAAGTAGGGCGGGGATGTAATCCTCAAAGCCTTCTATCCTCTATCTCTGTCAGTCCCACCTCCTGCCCCAAAGACTCCACAACCAGGCCAGAAAACATTACCATCTGGGACTATGAATGTTGAGGCACATATGAACCAGGGGCAGGGGGGGTGCGGGGAGGGCATCACATTCAAACCATAATCTAAGGCAGCACTTTGGGGGTCAACCTGTTGATGTATAAGATATTTATTTTTGGAAGACCATCATATACCACAAAGTTTAGGCTCATCTATTTTAGACCATGCTGTAAAGTTTTGTTGGGAGCTTAACCTAATTGCAAACTTGTTAGAATTTTCAATGAAGCAACAAGACGAGGGAAATTTGAAAATGAAAGGAAACATGAGTAAATTCTTATTATAAGAAAATCTATGAAACATCATGATAAAAATGTTCTCCGGGGTGTGTGTGATGTCACAGAATTCACTAAAGCCTTGAAGGTATGGGGACCTAATTTCAGTCCTCCAAGCTCAAAAGAATGCACAGTAGTGTGGGGGCATGAAGCACTTGGAATCTCACTGCCAGAGAGATCGAAACAAGGCACATCCTGACCTCAAAGGCTTTACTGAGTGCTAAGCCAATAAAAGACCACGTGTCAAAGGAAGTAGATGGCATTCCTCCAGCCTCCACACACATGTACACATGCAAATGTGAACACATACATACATGCATATACATGCATACATATTGAAAAATTGTTCTCTAGCCAGGTGCTAATGGCACATGCCTTTAATCCCAGCAGTTAGGAAACAGAGGCAGGTGGATCTCTGAGTTTGAGACCAGCCTGTTCTACAGAGTGGGTTCTGGGAAACCCAGGGCTACACCCTCTCTCTCAAAAAGAAAAAAAAAGTTATCCAATTTTCAAACTTGGTTCAGTTTGAATAAACAGAAAATGAGAATTTATCATTTTATTCAATATCAGGACTCTACTGCTAGTTTTTGTATGTTTGTTTGTTTTCTATTTTATAGTCCTGTTTTTTATAGTCTAGAGCAGTGAGTTACAAATAAGATAAAAGCCTGATATGACTCTTTCTACAGAAATTTCCAAGACTTTTGATCTAAGAAACACTAAAGAAATTTTAAAAAATAAAAACCTCTTGTTGCAATGGCAGAGAATGCTAGCTTAGGACAAAGGCTGGTTCCTGTTTTTTCCATAATAACAGTCTAAGAGCTGGACATAAGATGGTGTAAGTCACAGCCTTACACCAGGTTAAAGCAGCATTCTTTGTTATTGCCTCTGCCTGCTTTTACCTTAACTTACTAAGTAGTGTTGCCTCTGACCTACTAAAATAAAAGTATTTACTGTCTGACCCTCAATGGAAAGAATTTGTTGACCTCTGTTCTAGGTTATGATTTCCCAAGACATCTGTGTAGTTAATCCTAATATATTACCAATAACTCTCCAAACAGCAGAAATAGAAAACCACTTAATCCTGACTTCTGGAGAAAATGGAAGTTCTTCAACTTATAACCTGACCCAAAAACAATTCTCCAAGAACACTGGTTTCTGAACAACCATACAAAGGGAAATGATCCATCACTTTCCATCAACCACCCCCAATTGTCACTTGAAAGACAAACCACCAACCTACCGTCACTAAAGTTGTACTGTTTTCTTTATTAAAATCATGAAATCTCATTCTACCTGAGTCCTGTTCTATTTTTATTCACAATCTGAGCCACTAATAAAGCAGATAAACTTAGCATTATAAAATGATCAAAAATATGAGTCATTAAATCTATTTTTGTTGTAAATGGAGCATAGCATTGGCAATGATAATGAAGTAGAGAATGTCAACATAATTCATTATTTTGATTCTCCTAGTAGAGTATTAGGGTAGTCTCATACTATGTCTTTAGGAAATAGTTTATAGAATGAGAAAGAGATGAAACACAAAGTTGTAAGCAAGTTTTACTCTGAAAATCATCTCATAGATCAGACATACAACGTAGCCCTCCAGACGTGATAAGTAGAGGCAAACCAAAAACCCAAAGAGGCATTGCTATGGTATTGAAAGCATATGATCCTTTCAGCTTCTATGTCTTTATGTTCAACCTTTACATTATTTGTGCATGTTCACATAAGGCTCTAGAGTCTGCATCACATATGACTAAATAGAATGATTCTGGCAAAGCAAAGACATAAATATTTTGATCAGTTGCACAAACAAATTTTAAAACTCATCTCTAAAAGGTTGCTAAGATAGCATGGATTCCATACTTCCTCTGTTTCTCTATATTTTACATACAAAAATGTAATGCATTCATCCATAGGCTGATACATTGTTCTATTGGAAGATTGAAAAACATCAGGCAACCAAACACATAAAGAGATCTGCAGGAAGCTACCATCAAATCATATTGGTGAGCTGGTGACTAGAGCCACAAACAGAACTTGGATGCTTGGTCAGTAAGTCAGGCAGTCTGGACATCCTTGTGAGCCACAGACTCCATTCTTTGTGGCTTTATTGTTAGCCTTGCACACCATTTCCTTGAATGCCAAATTTAGACATCCTTCCTAATTAATGTTTTTTTTTTTTCAAGTCCTTATCAAAAGGCATTGGGTTTTGATTAGCCCACAAAGGAAGCTTTCGTTCCTGGGCTCATAGTTTTCTGTCTCCTTAGCAGTTAATTGAGTGAAGAATAATAGCTGCTCTGTAGGGGAGCTTGTGAACTATATTGAGAGGTTGATGCCTCTTTAGTGTCTGGAAACTTCTGTAACATTAAATAGTGCTTAGTAAATTTAGGCTCAGAATTACAGAGCAAACTGATCTATTGGGACATATCTCAAGCTTATGATTTCTGAGAAGCTGGCTCAGTGTGAGGATGTGGATGCGGGCTCAAGCCCTTTACTTCTCCTCTAGTGAAATGTTCAGTGTTTCTATGCTGTACTTCTCACTATATTGACAGAATAAAAAATTGTTCCTTCTTCTAGAAATTAAATTTCTATTTTTATAAACTAAACTTCACTACCAAGGTATAATGCCTACAGTAGGTGTGTGTGTGTGTGTGTGTGTGTGTGTGTGTGT
>NC_034598.1:17878070-17887938 GCF_900095145.1 Mus pahari
TTGTGTGTGTGTGTGTGTGTGTGTGTGTGTGTGTGTGTGTGTGTGTGTGTGTGTGTACTTCTGGTCCTACACAATTATAGATAAGCTTGCTTATGTCTCATGCAGAGTGACAGTGGTGACGGGTCTTGCTTTATGTTTTAACTGATTGAGTCGGCTCCTTAACCTACTAAGAAAGTAAGAGATCACTTACCCTGAACCCCATAACAAGAGTAGCCTAGAGGGCAGGGAAGATAGATCGTAAACTCCTAACCTGTAAGCATGAAACCATGATTTCTAGCCACAGTAGTCATATTTTTAAAACAACAGGGACCTGGAGAAATGTCCCAGTGGTTAAAGGCGTGCACTGCTCTCACAGAGGACCCAAGTTTGATTCCCAGCCCCCACATCAGGTGGTTCATGACCACCTGTAACTCTGGCTCCAGAGATATATTAATCCCTTCTTCTGTCCTTTGTAGGCACTGCACTTATCTTCCCCAACACAAGTACACACACACACAGGTGCTTATTAAAATGATAAAATTAAGTCTTTTTATTTTATTTATTCACTTTACATCCCAATCACTATCTCACCTGCTGGCCCCCCTCCCTCCCACAGTCCTTCCTTCCTTCCCCCTCTCCTTCTCCTCTGAAAGAATGGTGGCTTCCCCTGGATATTCACCCACCCTGGCACATCAAGTCTCTGCAGGACTAGGAGCTTCCTCTCCCACTGAGGCCAGACAAGACAGCTGAGTTAGGGGACCTGACTCCATAGACAGGCAAAAGCATTAGGGATAGTTCCCACTCCAGTTGTACCAGACCCACATAAAGACCAAGCTGCTCATCCGCTACATATGTGCAGGGGGCCTAGGTCCAGACAGTATATGCTCTTTAGTTGGTGGTTCAGTCACTGAGAGTCCCAAGGGTCCATGTTAGTTGACTCTGTTGGTCTTCCTGTGGAATTTCTATCCCCTTCGGGGCCCTCAGTCCATCTCCCATCTCTTCCATTAGTCCCTAAGCTCCATTCACTGTTTGGCTGTGGGTCTTTACATCTGTGTGAGTTGGCTGCTTTCTGGAGCCTCTCAGAGGACAGCCATACTAGGCTTCTGTCTGCAAGCAAAACAGAGTACCATTAATCATGTCTAGGATTGGTGCCTAACCATGGGATGTCTCTTTAGTTGGGCTGGTTATTGCTTGACCATTCCCTCAGTCTCTGCTCCATCCCCCAGGTCTGAATTTCTCATAGACAGGATGCTCCATCCTCTGTCCCTGCATTGATTATAGGAGGTAGCCTCTTCAAGTTTCATATCTCCACTTCTGTAAGTCTCAGCTAAGGTCACCCTCATTGATTCTTGGGAACCTCCCTTATCCATGCCTTGAGATGCCCCACACCCCCACTGCCACTACCATACCCTGCCAGCTACAGATTTCCATTCATTCTCATGGCCATCTGTCCATCTCCCCAGTCCCTCCCCACACCTGATCCTAATGCCCCCATTTCCCTCCACATCCCCTTTCCCACCCACTTCTCTCTCTCCTTCTCTCTCCTATGATTAATTTATAATCCCCTCTGAGTGAGAGTCAAGCATCTTCACTGGGGCCTTTCTTCTTGTATAGCTTCTTTGCATCTGTGGAGCATAGAATAGGTGTCCTATATTTTATAGTTAATATCTGCATATAAGTGAGTATAGACCATGTATTGCATGTAATAGCTTTAGCTATCCTGTGATTCCCTAAAATCCACAGATAAAAGATACACACGCACAGTTGTTCATTTTCAAATATACCAGAAGAGGGTATCAGATTCCATTAAAGATGGTTTGAGCCCCCATGTAGTTGATGGGAATTTAACTCAAATCCCCTAGAAAAGCAGTCAGTGCTCTTAACCACTGAGCCATCTCTCCAGCCCTAAAACTTTAGGGCCAGTGACACACCTAGTCCCTGTTAAATATCCCTGACCATTCATCCACCTGTAGGAGCAGTCACAGATTGATGCTCCTCCAGAGGCCTCACATGGATGCTTGGTTTTTCTCTTTCCAAAGCATGGTGAACTCCTCCCTCATTTGTGTCTTTCTCTTTTCCTCCAGGGATCCAAAAGTCCTGCCTAGTCCTTCTGCCCAGCAATTGGCTCATGGCTTATTTACTAACATATCAAGAGCCAACTGGGGAACAGAACCTTAGCATCAGACCTACCCTTACAACCATGAATGTCCTTTGGGTTCAGATAACCTCATTCGAAATGATATTCTCCAGTTCCATCCATTTGCCTGCAAAATTCATGATGCCTGCAAAATTCATGATGTCTTTGTTTTTAATATATGAATAGTATTCCCCTGTGTAGATGTACCACACTTCCATTCTTCAGTTGAGGGACACGTAGGTTGTTTCCAGTTTCTGGCTATTATAAATAAAGCTGTTATGAACATAGCTGAGCAAAAGAAACATCCTGACTTGTGAAAGAAAAAGCTAAGTGCCTGAGGACTAACACTAAAGGTTGTTCTCTGACTTCCACATACACAAAAACAGACATACATGAGCACCCACACACTTATGTGTACCTTCACACACATACAACAAAGAGAAACAAAAGGAAATTATATCCCCAAGACATGCACATTTCTATAGATAATATATTATATAGATCATAAATACTTAAAACCAATATGTTCATAAGTTCAAACAGTATGCTGGTTAGCTTTTATGTCAACTTGACACAAGGCAGGGTTATCTGAGAAGACTTAAGAAACAGCCTTCATCAGGCTGGCTTACAGGCCACTCAGTAGAGTGCTTTCTTGTTTGATGATGATGATGATGATGATGATGATGATGATGATGTGTGTGTGTGTGTATCTGTGTGTGTCTGTGTGTGTCTGTGTGTCTGTCTGTCTATCTGTCTGTCTGTGTCTGTGTCTGTGTCTGTGTCTGTGTCTGTGTCTGTGTCTGTGTCTGTGTCTGTGTCTGTGTCTGTGTCTGTGTCTGTGGAGGATCAAGCCAGTCCACAGTGCTCCTCCATAGCCTCTATATCCATTTGTGTCTCTAGATTCCTGCCTTGGATTTCTGCCCTGACTTCCTTCAGCAATGGAAGCTGAAATAAACCCTTTCCTCTACAGCTTGATTTTAGTCATGGTGTCTTATCAAAACAATAAAAGCTGGTAACTAAGATATGAGGCAAAGTTTATCTTGCTAACTATATAGAACTTCTAAGAAAACAATAGAAAAATCTGCCCAAACTGTCTTATTCTTAACTCAGTTAAAAAAAATTCCCATATTAATCTGTACTTACAATAAATTGACAATAGTGGATTAAAAGGTTGATGAGATGGCAGCAGTTAGACAAATAAGATGTGCTGTCATTATTTTAATTATTTATAATAAAATATTTAAATTCAAAAGATTAAAAAGCATCCATTGCTTTTTGTAACTGAATATGATCTCAATGGGTAGCCAGGGCTACCCCTAAACCACACACTTCAGCCTCCTGACTGCTTGTATTACATGTCTGTAGGACTATGCCTAGCTGAAAATTTTCTTAAATGGACTGAAAATTCATATTTACCCTTTAAGACATGGATGCATATAAAATATATATTTATACAAACACAACCTTCATTCAATGGAAAGACTTTTGTGTAATCTGTAGAAATCAATTTTTTCTCTCCAAATTAGAGCACAGGAAAATTAGATCCAAACCACCTCAGTTAACTAAAATGCACAAATGGGTTTTGCATTTCTAAGAGTCTTACAGGTGGCCAGTCCTTCTCCCGTCAGTGTCCACTGTGCTAGTGTAGGCAATACCTACTACAAACGACTGCTGCTAGTACACTGTGCTACTGTAGGCAATACCCTACTACAAACGACTGCTGCTAGTACACTGTGCTAGTGTAGGCCATACCCTACTACAAACGACTGCTGCTTATGTATTTTCTCATGGCTACTGCCCAGAGCAGGTGGAAGGTCCTGAGTTTTTACTCACTCTTAGCATCCTTCCACTGATTATCCATGAGAATTGGAGGTTAAGTTCCCCAACAATCAATTATTATTATTGGTTTACACTTACAGAGGACTAGGTGATCAGAATGGGCAGGCTAGACATGTCAGCAAGAGGTTACCTTTCAACTATACCCATGAAGTGGGGGCAAAGCTATAAAAGACCACTCCACTCCAGTGGAGTATTTCCACCAGTAAAGTTGTTCCCATACTAAAAGTTCTATAACTTCTTCAAATAACATCATCAACTAAGGAACAAGTGTTTATGTATTTGTATAGGAAATATTTCCTGTTCAAGCCTGTACATTCCATTGCTTGCCCCACTCCACTGAATGATGCCTGTCTCAATATGTAAAATTCATTTAATCCAATTTTAAGTCCCCATAGTCTTCAACAATTTCAATACTGTTTCAAACTCCAAAGTCCCAAATCTCTTTAGCAACTCAATTCTTAATTTTGATCTCTTGCTAAATATAAACAAACACAGCATGGAAAACATCAAATCTTACAGCTCCATGCCCATTATCTGGGTTTTAGTTCAAAGGGCTGAGAAGCCTTTGCCCCTCCAGCTTTGCTGCTGTAACATCTGTCTCTCTCAGGCTGATTTCACATCCTGCATGCATTCCCCTTTGTCAGATGTCTGTCAGTTCCAGCATCTCTAGCATCTTGGAGGTCTCTACCACAACATAGGCTTCACTTCCACGTCTTGATGTACCGTATTCTTTTTGTAGGAACTCCAGCCCTGCCATACTTTCCCTGTTCTCAGCAGCTCTATGAAACCACAGAGGAAGAATCCACAACCCTCAACTTTTGTGTCTTCCATGCCTCAAAAGCTATGCAATATCAACAACACTGTCATGTCTGGCTGCCAGTTTGAGATACATCCAGTCCTCAACAATCTTGGTTTTTAGCAAATATACCTGTTAAAGAAATTCAGTTCTATCTTCTAACCTTCCCTGGAGGACTGAGCCACTGTTACACATTGGCTCTTGTAATTTGCCTACTGAGGTCTCTCCTGTCCTATCTCACTTCCCCACACCCTGGCTGGCATTCCTTGAAAGTGATTCTGAAATAAGCTACTTTCATCCACATCTCTGTCTCAGCATCTGATTTTCCATGGCAGAGCATGCCAGTAACTTCAGTACTCAGGAAGCAAAGGCAGGGGATGGTCAGAAGCTCAAGATCAGCCTGCTCTGGGTCTTAAAAAGAAATAAAAGAAAATAGGGAAAAATCCAGAAGAAGTGTGGGAAAGGTACGTTTTCAATGTTTCAATTTCTAGAAACTGTTGTCTAGATGGTCTCCTCCCTCATACACCTGAGCACAGGTCTACTAATTACCATGTGCTAAGACTGCAGGCCTTTGAGACTTGGTAGAGAGAAGTATATCTAGAAAACAGGGTAGAGGGAAGTGTGGAGAATGTATCTAGAAAACAGAGTAGAGGGAAGTGTGGAGAATGTATCTAGAAAACAGGGTAGAGGGAAGTGTGGAGAATGTATCTAGAGAACTTGTGTGTACTCTGGAAGCTTGGCGTTTGCCAGAGAATCCATTTGACAGTTTATGAAACTGTAAGTTTGACTGGGAAAGAGTGAGTTTGAGAAGGTTTAAAGAGGCAAGTAAAATTTGTATTGACACTGTTGGAAGTAGACATATTCTAAAAGGTACAAAAAGCACAAAATCTCTGAAATGACAAATTTCACAGGGTTGGGTGTGTGTGTGTGTGTGTGTGTGTGTGTGTGTGTGTGTGTGTGTGTGTGTTCTATCCAACCAGCATCCCACAGCCTCCCATTTCCATGTATCCATCTGATAATTTGTCCATCCCATCCTATGCAATCACAGTGGAACGGTGGTTCCAGCTGTATGACATTACAAAACAAAATTCAAAGGAGACTTAGATTCTATCTTTACCAGCTCTTAACTTCTGCAATTAAAAAAGCCAACATATGTATAGGAATGAATCATAAGCTTGGCCAGTCAATAGATAATTATAGTTGCAGGAGTTGGGAGGAAAGCCAGGCATCCTTATTAACTAATGATTCTTTTGAAAATAATTGCTAGCTAACTTTAGGACTACGATGATGACTGACTATATGAGCAAAGAACATGATACATTAGGACATAAGAGAAACTCATCATGAAGTACAACTTATTTTCCTTTTTTTCTTTCTCTTTTTTCGTTCTTCACTTTAATGTCACAATCCATGTTCATTTTTTACTTGAACAATAAGGAACTTGTTTTGTGTTTTGATGTATACAGCATCAAGAATACTACACAATACTTATAAGCATCCAATAAATGGATTATAAATATCCTTACATAACTACAGAGACATCATTATCCTTTGGACTGTTAGATTAAATGTCTTATTTGCTAAATTTTCTATAATAGGCTTTAAGCTTTCAACAGCGAATACTCACCCATTTTGAGCACTAAGCCAAGTAATATGCAAGACAACATTGTTTTCCAAATTGAGCTTCAGATTATTTAGACTTGTCCTGTGGTTAATGACTCAAGTTCAAATCTTGTGTTACAGAGAAAAAGGCCAGAACTTACAAACCATGAGTAAAATTTCCCAATTTCCTACTAAGCACATAATGACACTGACTGGAGTTAGGAATGCCTGGGAGAGCTTTCTCGTCCATTCTCCCTTAACAAGGGAGATGTTACCCAGCAACATCTTCACATAAAACAAAACATGTGAGATCAGACTGTGCCCATAACCCCTGGCAGAGACTACAACATATAATAACAATGTATTGTGCTTTTCACTGATATTATACAATGTGAATTTTTTTAAGATGTGTCAAGCTGACATCACCTCTGTATGTCTGTAACAGTTGATTCATCTCTGTTCTACCACCAAAATATTTCTCAGCAGTATCATGTCCCATAGTTAGATAATGAAAACTAAAGATGTTTATTCCAAAATCTAATAAAATATTTAAACAATAAATGAAAACATGTTAAAAACAATTTTGTGCCAAGGGCTGTATATTTTCACAAAAATACTACCTATTATTTGATTTATGCATGAGGGGAAAATGGACTAAACAGCATTTAATTATATAAATAAGAATATAAATTACTAAGTTCTGGAGTGTTCTGATGTAAAACAATAGCTAACTGACATAATCACCCATTCTATCTAACAATCTGTTATGTCTGTTATGTCTGTTATGTATGTCAATTGACATACCATGAAAGTCAAATATGTAAATAAAGTATTTACTTTTTTGACTTTGTACTTAAAAACCTAGAACATAATTTCCAACGTAATATTTAAAATTCTGAGAACCAATAATAACATAAATGTATAGGTATTTGTGAACATATAGATATGCATATACTTGAAAGTTTGTCAGGATTTGTGTTTTTATTTATTATCCTATGAAAATGCTTAACGCATTCCTATTATATGCCAGGATCAAAAGTAGGTATAATGACCCTTCTTTCAATAAGTTCATAGCCAAATATCAGAAACAAACAAATTCACACTTTCAATGGTGTTAAATTAAAAGGCAAATACTCCAACAGTATTGGAGTTCGGATGAGTTCTACATGGAGTGGTAAGAGTCTCCATAAACAGACACAGATACGTATTAGAGAATGGACAGAATTTTGATAGAAAAACAGTGTGTGTACAGTACGGCTGGGGTGCTTAGGAACAAGACAGTTTGGTGAGAAGGCCATGTCAGTGCAGTTATAACTGGGAATGACCTGTCAAGAGCAGCAAGCATTGGTGAAACTGGAGACAGAAGCTACAACTACATGGCAAGAGATCGAAGAGTGTCAGCTTTCTTTTGGGAACAGAGAGAATCATTAAATGGTTTGAACTGGGGTGGATAAAGTGATTAAATCTGGGCTTTGGAAGAAAAAACAACAACAACACTGGAGAAACCGTTTCCCCCAGTTTCCTTCTGTGATACTACCTTGCCAGTGACCAGCTTGCTCTCTCATCTGCCCAGCAATACGCTCTTCAATGATTCTAAATTTGTGGCACTGTTCTCTCTAGTGTCACTTTGGTTTCTATTTACCATAAACTTTTCAATAATTAAAAAAGTATTTCAAGACCTAGTTAGCCTGGAACTAACAAAATGAAGGTGCCAGTCTTGACTTAATGTGGCAAATACCATCTACAAGAATGACCTGAATATCTGTTGTTTGTACAAAACTCAGGTCAATATTTCTTCAAATAGCCTAAGATGTACATGAGATGTTCTCAATGGCCTCACCAAAAAGAGCAAAACTCCATTAAACTGAGCATGATGAAGATGAAAGTGGTTGATATGTAATGAACACTGTCTTCAGAGAGCTCCTTGCTTGAAAAAATGACAAATCCTTCAATTCATAAAACAGTTGAGTAAAAGGTAATAATTATTTTAACTAGTCCTGATTATGTCCCTTATAATTCAAATTTCCATTAGGATTAAATACATTTCTATCATCTTTCTACTGTCTGCTGTGACCTAAGAAGCATCTTCTAGCATCTCTTGGGATATCGTCTTAGTTCCCCAGGCAGGATCTACTGAAATATGTTTACAGGCTCTACATTGCAACTGCAGTGATGCTAGGAATTCCAATGGCTCCTGGAATGGGGCGCACAGCATGAGAAGCCTGCAGCATCGGAGCCAAACTCAAATGTGGAGCAGGGCAAATGAACATTAATGAGAAAACTGAGCAGGTGAGGCTGGTGGCAAATTCAAGTGCATTAGCTTACTAAAGAGACAGTGTATTCTAAACAAAAGTTGCTTCCAAGCCCAACAGACTATGACCAGTAGAAACATATGTTGCCAGGTGTTACATGCTTCTTAGAGAAATGAAAAGTTTTTAAAGATTTATTTTGTTTCTAATCATAGAGGAGGCTATGTACACATGAGTGTAGTGCTCACAGTGGCCAGAAGAAAGCTTTGGAGTGCCCTGGAGATGGAGTTAGAGATGGGTGTGAGCCACCTGACATATTTGCTGAGAACCAAAACCCTGGGCCTCGGCAAGAGCAGTGCACATTCTTAAGTGCTAAGCAATCTCTGCAGCCCTTCTTAAAATTTTAAATTAATTCCATTGTGAAGTATCATATGCCAATTAAAGCATACGTAAGTAGGATGCGACCAATGGCCTGGTTGATTTCCATTTCAAGCCTCAAATATCAAATGCCAAGTAAGAGAACATAGGAAGAAAGGAAGCCTGTGTTGTGGCCAAGTGTATCTTTAAACACCAGAAGATAATAGAAGGTCTCTGAGCTTAGGAAAGCCACAGCCCCATACCATTCTAATCTGGAACACTCTGGAGAAAAATAACTGGAGTCCCAGAAAGTCAGCTGGAGACATGAAAACTCCATAACTGTCTGGGAGGAATTTCTACAGTGAAGAAGGAAACATGCCATGTCTATAGTAATTAGTACGGTAACCACTATATATAGTTATACAACTATATAGCCATATATAGTTATACAACTCTTGGGGAAAGGCTGTTGTTGCTACAAATATGGGTTTTACATTTCATTTTAGGTCCCTTAACTTTAAATGCATATACATATCTTTATGTGCACTGTATATATTTATATATAGCTATATTTATGCTGAATGTGTCTATCTGTATATATGATGTAGGTATTTATCTGTATGGATGCCATATGTATCTAGTGGCTATGCACTACAGAAGCCCCTACTGGTAGCTGTCAAAATGTGGCAGGTCTCAGAATCATCTAGGGTACTTGCTAAAGCAGATCACTGGCTGCCATCTCCACATGCTTCTGATTCTGTAGGCATGCCTAGGGGTCCTGGGCTCCACACATAAACCAAGATCCTGGATGGGTTTTGCTGCTGCTGGCTGATGAAATGGGACCCTAGAGGCATCCATTTTCAGGTTCTAGAACAGAGTATGGCAGAAGCAACAGCTAACAAGAGGATA
>NC_034598.1:17888139-17892410 GCF_900095145.1 Mus pahari
GGGAGGGGAGGGGAGGGGAGGGGAGGGGAGGGGAGGGAAGGGAAGGGGTCTAGAATAAATTCCCACATTTCCTTTATACCACACTGGAAGAACAGAGCAGGTGGAGCTCATCATGGCCTTCAAGTTTTCACAGATTTGAAGATGAGTTTTGCTTTTAAGTAAGAACATGGTGCCTGTCTTCTTGGGTGGCCCTAAGCCTTAGTTCCACTCCAGCAGGAGGCAAAAGAGAAAAATCCTAGATCATTATGACCACTAGACACCTGGCAAAACCCATATGTCATGAAATTCGACTAATATTTTCCTTAATATGCATAGCATTATTGAGGCACCTCATTTATCCTCCAAATGTGGTATAAAATAGCAGTTCAGGTCAATTGTAGCCTTGTGCCCTAAAAAACATGTATTATATGTACAGGAAAGAACCCAGGGGCTCATAATCCTCCTTCTAACTCTTTCTCATTTAAAACTAGAAATGTCAAGACTTGATATATATTATGTCCAAGGAAATTTAAGATAGGGCCTGTGCGTCTTAATTCTGATGTTCAAATAAGCTGCTTCCATGTGAAGAGAAACACCTAGTAAGCTTGAAGAAGCATAAGGAATAGAATAAGTCTCTTAGACGATTACCAAATATTTCTCATAATCCTGAAATTTACTTTCATGTTTCCTCACTGGACTGAAGAGCAAAATATTTTAACTTTAGCAAAGGATTTATTTCCAGATGTATGCTTCTCGCCTCTGTGAAAGACTTCCCTGTATGGCCTGTTTCCCATGTCCACACTTGTCTGTAGTCTCCCATGTTGACTCTAGAATTGGCTGTTTAAGTAGCACCAAGCAACGGTGAGGCAGAGATTTTCATATAAGCAGAGACCTTGGACATTTCTGATTCTAGTTTCTTATACTTTCCTCAAAAGCCTGCTCAAAACCCTTTGATAAAGGATAGGACATATGAAACGGAGCCCAACCTGCCCTAATATTCCAGATGACCACCAGGTAAGTGAAATAATTCCGTCCAGACGCCAATTCTCCTTTGTGGTCGTGTCAAACTATAGACTAAAGTCAGCTCAGCTGACATCAGCTCACATTAGCAGAACTGCCCGTCGGGCCTATACACCCATGAGAAATAATAAAGCACTCTGGATGTGGCTCGTTACACAGCTACAACTAACTAATGCATCCTCAGTAGAATATCAGTTATTATAACCCAGTGGTAGACGTGACACTCCATATTGGGTGGGGATTCTATGGTAATAAGGTTGTTCACACACACTTACATAGTTGTTCTTGCATTTATATCAAACACTGTTAATGGATTCTATTTACTGAAAAACTTTAAAGGAAGAAATTGAAATCCTGTTCCTTCAGGTATAAGCAAGTGATTGTCTCTTACTAAACCCAGTGCAATTCACACGTCCTAGGCTATGTTTCTCACATGATTGTAGTCCTAGACATTACCCTTTAAAGCAAGAAGATGAAAACCTCCCTCTTAGGTGCATCTGTCCATTCCTTTGCTGGCTGGTTGTTGTGTCCCATTTTACGACATTGAGGGGTACAAATTGTCCGCCAGCCTCAGGCAGGCGGCCTGACAGTCTTAACAGGACCCCTGCTGATGTGCATCTCTGGTCTCCACTCAGCTGTCCCATCCTGCAGTCACTGTTCTAAAGTTACAGAACAGTTTCTAACTTTGTGCCTGTCCCAAGGCATCAGGACCAAGGCACATGATCTGTAATTTATGAGGACACCCACAGAGCTGTCACTTGCAAGGCAGGTGTAGAGAAGATGGCAAGCAGCTCTAGGAAAGAAAAGGACTGTGACCTCACCCCTGAATGATCGTGGCCAACATAGTCACGGAAGAAAGCGTTGACACAAGCGAGCTTTAAAAAGAAAGCCATGGCTCGTCTTGCTGAAGGCACCGTCTCTACACTTGAACAGGACAGAACTCAAGGGAATCTGTGCAAAACTAAGGTGGATTTTGTGTTCAGGGCTGCAGTTGTAGGTTTCAACGGCACTTTGCAATCTGAACTACCAATTTCAGGTGTCTTGCTAGAACAATCATGGCTCAGGCCAAATTATCTCCACAATGCAATGGGCCATTATCTCCCTAACTGAAATTACATAAAATGGAAACCAGAAGGAAAGAACTCAGAACAGGACTTGCTTATCCAGATAAGCAATAGTCCTAAATTGAGTGTCTGTTAGTTGTGCCATAGTTTTGTGACAGAGCCTGGGCTATAGCTCAATGTTGAACTCATGCTTTGAATGTACAAGGCCCTGCCTGGATTAAATCTAAAGGAGAAAAATGTCAAATTAACTTGGTGTCTTCTCAGCCTATTCATATTTCAACTGCTTCTTGCATTTCAGAGACAAAGAAAAATTAACCTTCTCTTAACTTGATTTAAACAGAGTGGACATCTACTTGCAGGTAGACGTGTAGTGAAAAGTCTCAGGCATTTGCAGAGAACCCCCCCAGGCACACACGCTGCTGTTACTTGGGATGGAAAGAGTATCAGCTCTGATGCAACTTGAGCCTTGAAACCAGATGACATCATGATGAAAAGGCTCCAAGACTTCAGAAACCTTTACTGATAGGCAGCTCAGTTTTCTGTCTTGGGTCTGAGAGTTCCAGTGGGATATTTGTGTTACAAAGCAAGTCCAGCCAAGTTCACACCATGGGAAAGCCATAACGAGCCCAGAGACTCAAATAGCTGGCTGCTTCCTGGCTGCCAGAGAAACTTCCACACTGACAATATTACAAGCGTTTTTCCTTCCTTTGGTGAAGACAGATCTCTTTGGCAGGGACTTGTCATCGACACATTCTTACAACCTTCTTCTCTTCAAACCTTCTTTCCTTATAGCCTGCACCCTGGTATTGAGGGCCCAAATTCTTACAGACTTCTATATATGTTGGCTATTAATCGACAGCCAGCTAGCTGTCCATGACATAAGCCATTGTGTCCTGCACCCTCCTGCTGCTATCCTAAGAGATCAGAGCTGAAAAGAACAGTTAAGGAGGTTCTGGAAAACCCCAAGCCATTTTTCTGGCTCTTAGCCTGGAAAATCTCCTGACAGAAAGCCTGTCTGGTGCCCTTGGCAGAACCCCACAAGATCTAGTAAAATGCCAAACTAGGGGCAGGTTGACATCAAGAGAAATACATGCTGCTAGCAAACGGCCACACCTGGCCACCGCACTTTGGGAAATTTGTATCACATGTTGGGGGACTAGATTGCAAGTGTTAAAACAGGAATATCGCATTCCAAATTAATTCTTGCTTACTGGTTTTGCACCATGCTTACATCCTGTTTGGGATTTTTCCTCAAAGAAGTAATATAATCTTGGTGGAAATGAAGGGATATACCTGGTTCTTCGTTTATTTATTTGCAGGAATATCTCCTCATAAAGGAATAGTAAGAGATTATAAGAATATTTGTTTGGGCACTTTATATTTGTTTGGAGACTTAAAAAGTAGGATAATGATCACTGAGTCTCTGAGACACATTGAAGAGGTTTGTGTGACTAAGTAATAAATCCAAACTACAGACTACAATGAGGGAGCTTTATTCAACGGTAGCATTCTAAATGACAACTCTTCAGACCCTGAGGAAAACATATATACTGAGTAAGGATTTTCCTAAAAACCTAAACTGCTTCTAGTGCAAACTATTTCAAGACTCGTGACATCCTCTCACATTTTACCAGCATAATATTAATTTAATTCAAGTTGAAAGACCGTCAAGTTTTTCCTCATCTCCTCCTCATCATCTTATGTCAAAAGGGACAAGGAGCTTCAGCTATGGGTGGGTCACCCTGAGCCCCTCCCATATCTTTACTGTGACTGTGGCTGACTTAATCTTGTTCAGGTCTTATGGGTAACATTCGCAGTCAAGGTGAGTTCACGTGTGAGTGAGCCTGGTGATGTCCAGCAACTACGCTTTTGTTGCTGACGTTCGGTGCCTCTGGTCTTACATTATTTCTGTAAGTTTTACACCAAGCTGAGGAGCTATTAGTAATTGATGGCTGCTCGGGGAGACAGTTTTCTTCAGAAATGTGTGCCTTACGAGTCTACCCATGCTTCAGTAGATGAGCCTACACCACGAACATAAAGGCAACAATAAGTGGACTCGGAGTGTTTTAAAATGTAAAAAAAAAAAAAAAAAAGAAACAAAGAAAAAAAAAAGAAATTTAAATTTAAAAAAAAAAAAAAAAAAAAAAAAAAACCCACCCCCCCCACACACACATAAAGTTGGAAAGGAAAAGAGGTTACAGGGATAAA
>NC_034598.1:17892735-17895810 GCF_900095145.1 Mus pahari
ATGTGTGTGTGTGAAGAGCATGTGTGTGTGAAGAGCATGTGTGTGTGTGAAGAGCATGTGTGTGTGAAGAGCATGTGTGTGTGTGAAGAGCATGTGTGTGTGTGAAGAGCATGTGTGTGTGAAGAGCATGTGTGTGTGAAGAGCATGTGTGTGTGTGAAGAGCATGTGTTGGATGGGGATTATATAGGGAAAACTTGAAAGGGAGAGTGGGGGTAGAAATGATCAAGATACAGTCTATGTATAATATTTTATTGTTTAAAACAATTTATAAATTTAAATAGATTTTGACCATATTCTTCCCCTTCCCAAGTCCTTCCAGATCCTCTCCCACTTAAAATTCTTTTACAGAAAAACAAAGGACAAAACCCAATACAACAACAAAACCCTCCAAATGCAGAAAACAAAATAAGATCACACCGAAAAAGAAAAACAAAACAAAACAAAAAACCCACCAAACTTTAACCAAATAAACACACACACACACACACACACACACGCACACATACACAAAAGACCTGTGGAGTCAATTTTATGTTGTTCAAATACTCGTAAATATAAGGCCTGTCCTAGAGTAGTTGATATAACATCAAAATACTATTTTAAGCATATACATCATTTAAAGACCAGAGAGACAGAGAGAGAGAGAGAGAGAGAGAGAGAGAGAGAGAGAGAGAGAGAGAGAGAGAGAGAGAGAGACTAAACAAACAAAGATGAAAAACCTTGACGAAGCAGATCTGCACACCCCTGGCTACATATAGAGCCAAAAGTAACTGGGCCCAAATCACTTGTGTTCTCTGAACATTAGATGCCTTACTTGTAATTGGGGATAGCAATATCTTCAAGAACATCACTGTACTTATGTCCAGTCATTGTAATGTCAAGTTAACTGCAAATTAAGATGGTAACACACACAAACACACACACACACACACACACACACACACATACATAGTGCAGGATTCCCTGCCTAGGGAATGATCTACTCATAGTGGATGGGTCTTCCCCCCTCAATTAACTCAATCAAGGTAATCCTTCACAGATATTCCCAGAGGTCCATCTTCCACACAATTCTAGATTCTGTAAAGTTGACATTAACATCACATGCCTCATTCTTTTTATTTGTTTTGGTTTTTCTTCTTTTTTAATTATTTTACTAGATATTTTCCTTATTTACCTTTCAAATGTTAGCCCCTTTCACCGTTTCTCCACCCCCTGCTCACCAACCCACCCACTCCCACTTCCCTGTCCTGGCATTACCCTACACTGGGGCATTGAGCCTTCACAGGGTCAACAGCCTCTCCTCCCATTGATGTCTGACAAGGCCATCTTCTGCTACATATGCAGCTGGAGCCATGGATCCCTCCATGTGTACTCTTTGGTTGGTGGTTTAGTCCCTGAAAGCTTTGGGGGTACTGGTGGGTTCATATTGTTGTTCCTCCTTGGGTCCTTTCTTCATTCTTGGGTCCTTTCTCTAGCTCCTCCATCGGGGACCCTACATGCCTCACTCATTCTATAGGCATAAAAAGCCATTTGCCAACTCCAAGTTACCAGGCAAAGAATTTCCTCCTACAGGAAGAGAACATTGACAGATACATGGTAAAAGACCACATGTACAAAATTGAAACCCGTAATAAAATTTAGCACAATAGAATTCCAATCAATGTAAAAAAAAACAAAAACAAAAAAAAAAAAAAACAAAAAAATCAGCACTTAGCCCTTTCAGAACACCAAAATCCCTCTATACTTTTATTTCCAGGGAACATTTTGTGATGCAAGATGAGAACTGGAACACAGCTGTGAATACTTTGTGGAGCTTTTAGGGGCAGAGCAGTACCTCTCATTGTGACTGGCAGAATATAATGGTTGAGATTATGGGTTCCCGCAGGCTCTTCTATAGTAATATCAGCTAGAAGAAACTCGGTTCTCACGGTTGAGTTCTAATCCCTTGGGACTCAATTTTAATGAGTCAGCTCCAAATGACACTTGAGAGACAGTCTCTTATAATTGTTTAGTAATTTAGCTAAAGATTTAGAGTAGTGAAAGTGACTCTCTCTAAATGAGCCTTCAGACAATCTTATCAGCATCATGTAGCTGGCCGACCGTTATCAATATTGTTGTTTTCCTTCATGTCTTCACATTATAGACTGACAGTTTGCTTCCTCCATATGGGTGTGCCTGTGCCATAGCTCTAGTAAATATGGGTCATGAATCATGGTGAAACAAGTGTTTATAAAAACCAAACAAAATAGTTCTAAGCACTATGGGTAGATATCACAGTGTCACTTTAATTCAAGGATAAAGGTCATTCTTCAATTAAGATTAATGATGTAAAGAAAAAACAATTAAAAGCATATAAAACATATATCAGAGATAAACTAAGAGCAATATATCTTATCAGAATAAACCTGTCATCTCCATCTAAGCACCCATGGATAAAAGACGCCCATTAATAATTCCCTTAGGTGTATGGACATGAGTTGTCTGTTAGGCTCTCAGACCGAAATATTGTGACATTCTTCTCAGAGCATCTTAAGGAGACAGTCAATGATGATCTTTGACATAGGCAATACCTTATCCAGAAAGGCAAGGTGACTCCTTACCCACCAGCTAAATTTTGTCCTTCTCTCTAGCCTAGAATTTGTCCTACGTATTCATGAGTTTGCTATTAGCCCTTACCTTCAACAGTGGTTCTCTGTTCTTAAGGTGAATTCTGCAACACCAGCATCACTTGAAGGAATGTGCTAAAATCTTAGACTCTACCCCAGACCTACAATCAAAAGTTAGGAATACCTGCCTCCATACACACTGCCACGGCAAATGGCAAGCTTCTGAGACAAGAAGAATGAAATGATAGAGTCTTCACGTTAAGTCATAGTACTTCACTTGGAAACTTCTTGCTGCTTATGGTGACTTGAAGTGAACACTCTGAAATATGTTTAAGGCAATATTCAGAATAATGTAATTTAACTCACTGTACTCAATATGTATGACCCACCAGCTGTGTATTATTGCCATCAGGAGAGCTAGAGCTTTGGACCTGTCCATGTGCGTGTGTGTGTGTGTGTGTGTGTGTGT
>NC_034598.1:17896010-17955623 GCF_900095145.1 Mus pahari
GTGTGTGTGTGTGTGTGTGTGTGTGTGTGTGTCTGTGTCTGTGTGTCTGTGTGTGGGCATTCCAGGGACAGGGATCATGACAACCCAACAAACAAATACCCGTGAAACACAATATCCCTAATGCTGACATATAAACATGGTTTCTAAGGAATGTGTCAGTCTTGATTGGCATCTGGGTTCATCTTAAAGCATTGTGAGCTGAATAAACTAAATGAAAAGAAGAAGTTATTTGTATCCCAAAAGGTGTCAACCCCAAGCTCCCTTGCTATCCCTTTTGTTTTACTTTGTTTCCTAATACTATGTGATGCAAACTGTAGTTGCTTACAGGTCTGTCTCTGTTCTTTAGTTCGTTAGCATCTCAAAGACAGATATTTTGTGAGCTGCATAGCTGCAACCTCTCAGGTTCTGCAACAGTGCCAGCTGCAGAATAACCATGAGGAAAACTACCTGAAGCTGGAAAGCTCAGCAAACCTGTCCCTGCCCCTGCAGCTGGCTTTGTCGACTGATGGCCCAGGTGGTTGATGACCTTGTCTCCATCATGATTCCCACCTCAGTTGCTGGGTCTTGGTCTTCCCCATGCTGGATCACATCCAACCTCTTTTTCCTTGAACCGTGACATTCTTCCTGCAGCACAGAACAGATGTGCCTGCTTTCCTCTACAGAGCCTTGATGGCCAAGACTCCAGTGGGAGCAATACTCCTTCCTCCAGGCACTCAGAGCTTTAGGGACCAGTTTCACTTTAGCCAAATCCCACCACCCAGCTGGGTGGCCAAACCCCAGCATACTCTCTCTGTAAAAAGCAGTGGGCTTGAAATGCTTCCCGTGCCTGGGAGTCAAACACAAAATAAAATTGACTAAATCCTTCTGGAATTCCACAAAGCAGCAACTGCCCTAACTCTCACCTCCAGCACATGTGGAGCCTTTCACAGTGCCAACTCCTTAACAGTTCCTCCCACTGTCACTCAGCCCTTCAATTCTGCTCTAAGAGTCGCCAGGAAGTTTGAAAAGAAGGAAGAAATCAGCTAGGCAACGTGGAAACCAAACGGTGAAAATAATTGGTGTAAATTTTGACTTGTAATATGAACATCTTAATCCCTATTTGGGATACATATGTGCCCTAGTTGTTTGGGGATTTTTGTTTGTTTGTTTTGTCTTTTTGTTGTTTTGTTTTGTTTTTTGCCTATGGAAAAAAAATCACCTCAACAAAAAGCAATTTAGGGAAGAAAGATTTATATTATCCCACCATTCCAAGTAACAGGCCATTGCTGTGGAAAACCCAAGGCAAAAAATAACTTGAAGCAGCTCATTATATCACATCATAGTCAAGACGGAACATGATCAGGTATGGGGGGTAGGGCATGAGTGAAGCCCTGAGGGTGAGCAGAATGAATGGAAATATACAACCTCAGGAGGTGGAAGGTGGGGGGACCCTCTAGAATGTGCTAGAAACCTGGGAGGGGATAGAATCTCAAGACTCAAAGGGAGGGACCTTAGATGAAATGCCCAACAGTGGGGAGAGGGATAGTGTAGAATCCATCTCCAGTAGAAAGACATCAAGTAGAGAGATGGGGTGGCCATCCCACAGTCAAAATCTCTGACCCAGAATTGTCCCTGTCTTAAAGAACTGAAGGGACAAAAATGGAGACGAGTCTGAGGGAAAGGAGGTCCAGTGACTGGCCCAAATTGGGATCTGTCTCAAGGGGAGGCCCCAAGGCCTGACGCTATTACTGATGCTATGGTGTGCTTACAGACAGGAGCCTAGCATGGCTATCCTCCAAGAGGCCCAACAAGTAGCTGACTGATACAGAAGCAGATTCATACACCCACCAAATAGTCTGAAGTCGGGGACCCCTGTGGTTGAATTATGGAAAGACTAGAAAAAGTTGAGGAGGAGGGTGATAGGAAGGCCAGTAGTCTCAACAAACCTGGACTCCCAAAATCTCTCAGACACTGAGCCATCAGTCAGGCAGCATACACTAGCTGGTCCAAGGCCCCGACACATACACAGCAGAGGACTGCCTGGTCTGGCCTTGGTGAGAGAAGATGCACCTAACCCCTGAGAGACTCGAGGCCCCAGAGAATGGGGAGGCCTTTTGAGGATGTAAAATGGTGCAAACATTTTGGAAATCTGTTTGGGGGTTCTTGAAATGTTAAGTATATAAGAGAGCCGTCCCAGTCCTATATGTTTAATTATGAGAATTGACAATGTGTATTGATATTTTAACTGTCAACACAAACTAGAGTCACCCAGGAAAAGTCTCAGTAAGGGATTGTCCAGATCCAGTTGACCTGTGATCATGTCTCCGGGGGGGGGGGGGGGGAATTGTCTTGATTGCCTTGCAAACCAACTGCAAGTGGGTGGTGCTATTCCCTAGATTTGGCCTGGACTTTATAATAGCTTTAATAGCAGACACGTAGTAGCATGCATTCCTCTATACTACTGATATAATGTGACTAGCTGTCTCAAGTTTCCAATGACAGACTGGATTTGTAAGCCAAAGTTGTTTGTCAGACAGGCTATGTGAAAGTTTAGAGAAGCTTTATTCAAATAACCAAAAATTTGGCATATGCTTAGTATGTTGCAAGAATTCTCACCACCTAGATAGCTTAAAAGTGTCGCGCCCGTCGCTCCTGCCTGCAGGATAGAAGGACTACAACACGCAGAGATTCTTCCACAACTTCTTTATTCTCTTGCTTGCCGAAGCGAAAGGACCCCGAGCCCGAAACCCTCTGGTTTATATAGCCCTAAGGGGAACGTGTCTGCCTGTGATTGGTGCTTACTTCCGAACCTCATTAGCATCTCTGTGCCGGCTCGTTGCGGAGCCTGGCGCATGCGCCTAGCAAGCTGTTTTTTCTCTCCCTTCCCCCTTTCGGGTCGGGCGCCATTTTGCTACGGCAGAATGCGGCGGCTTGCCACATAAAAGGAAGAGAATTATTTTCTTTTGTTCAGGAGTCCATAAACCTAAAGCTAACATATTGGTATATTTATGTCCCATCTGGAAAATGTGGAGAACAATCATTCAATGCCTACCTCCTTGTATCTGATATTTCCTGGGAAATCCTTGGCACATATCAGCATCCCAGCAGTCTCTACCCTGTTCTGTCTGTCCTTATAGCAGGACACAAGTGACTGGGTATAGCGCTTCCCCTGATTTAGTACTACCTCATGTTACTGAAAGCTATTCTCTGTTGCCATGATAGAAAGCCCGAGACTTGGTAGTTTATATAAAGAACAGAGATTTTAGTGAGTGGGTGGGATGCACCAAGTATATGGAGGCCACAGGATCAAAAGTGCAAGATCATGCTCAGCTTCATAGTGACTTTTAGACCAGTCTAGACTACGGATGATTCTATCCACAAAAAAATACACAAAGGAACAGACAAAAAGGATGAAAATTTAACTGTTGTAGTCTAAAGACTGAAAACTCTAAGTCTGATGGACCTACAGTTGATGAAGCCTCCATGCTGAGTCATCCTGAGGGAAGAAGAGCAGAAGAGTAAGGAAGGTCAACAAAGGCCATCAAACCTATGCCTTGTGATGATGAGTGTGGCAGGCTCTTCCTAACCCCATGTGTTTTCCTCTGGGTCTAGAATAGAACCCATTTGTCCAGTTGACCATCCAGTAGCCCCAACTACCACACGGTAAGGAATGCTGACCACAGGACAAAACCCCAAAGTCCACAGTGCATTTTATGGAAACATTTTGTTTTTCTACTTTTGTAATAAAGAAAACTTGTCTTACAATTTTTCTGGTTTGTTTTTATTATTTTAAATTATTTGTATGTGTTAGGAGGGTGGATATGATTGCAAGTGCCCAGAGTGCAGAGGAGGCAGACTGCTGGAGCTAGAATTACAGATGGTTATGATCTGGGCAATGTGGGTATTTGCTGCAGAATATTTGATCACACCGTCGACCCTGAGATTGTATTATTTACTGGGGAAAAAAAAAAATCTGTTTCTAGTTGTGTAGCTCAGTCTTAGCAGACACCTTTAATCCTTATGACTGAAACGCTCACCTCTAATCTTGAACAAAGAAGGTAAAGTTCGTTTGTAGAAGGAAGCACCCATGTTTGAAAGTGATGTCTAGTTGAGTAGCAGACAAAGTGAGCAATCAGAAAAAGATTTGACAGGATAGGATGTACTCAAGGGAAGCGACTTAGGAGAACACACAGAGAGAAAGAAGGGCATCGTTTCACCGGAGCAGTTTTACAGAGACTGGTTTGAGAGAGAACAAGCGAGACACAGGTGAAGACAGAATGAACCAGAGAAGGAGAAGGAACCATAAGATTAGGACAGATTGCCAAAATTAGTATGAGCCCAGGCAGTGCAATTCAGGAAAAGCCGAGATAGAAGCCAGATTGAATCCATTAGCATGGAGAGGAGTTTTGAGCCAGAACAGCTGAGTTGAACCTGCCAACCAGAGTTCAAAAAGAAGAAGAAAGGGTAAGCTTATTCAGCAGCAAGTTTCAGAGGCAGAAACATTTTAGGCCTATATTAGATTATACGGAAGCTAGAAGCTTCCGGGACTAGGCCTAGGTTAGCAGATGGAGGCAATAAGACTCCAAGATGATAATTACAGAGGCTAATAAAAGATTCTTGACACTATTGCTGATGCCAAAGAACTGCTTACAGACAAGAACCTAGTATAGCTGTCCTCTGAGAGGCCCCACCAGCATCTGGCTAAGACAGATGCAGCTCCTCACAGCCAGCCATCAGACTGAGCCCAGGCACCCTAATGGAAGAGTTAGGGATAGGACTGAAGGAGCTGAAGGGGGTTGCAACCCCATAAGAAGAACAGCAGTATCAACTAACCAAACTGTCCAGAGCTCCAAAGGACTAACAAATAAAATAATCAATTTTTTAAAAAGATACTTTTACAGGTGCTAAGAACCAAACTCCAGGCCTATGCAAGAGCAGTATGGCTCTTAACTGCTGACACCATCTCTCCAGCCCTCATCTTACATTCTCATAGCTCATGCCTACCATTTAAGTAGCTCACCAGGTTAAATTAGGGAAAGCCTCTAGATATTACTTGGAAGGAGGTTAAAGTGTGACTACTCTGTACAATACAGAGACAAGAGAACCAAATGTGCAAAGTGTCCCTCACTACTCCTGCTTCTGCACTGCGTGCTACATCATAGTAAACCTGCGCATGAAATATTGAATTTTTAATTTTACCTCTAGCTTAACAATATCTTATGATGAAAATACCTTAGAATCAAGTCTTGAGTAAACACCTAGCTGGCATTTTTTAAAAAAAAAAAAATGGCTATTTTGAGAATAGCCTTTGACAGCAAGGCTCGGTGAAAGATAATGAGATCTGAGTCAGATCATCCATACAGGGCACAGATCTTAAACAAGCACTAGCCAGAGTTCAATCCATACCTCGTTCCATTTGTGATGGACTCAGCTGCAGACTCATTTCTCTGTACTCTCGTATTTACCCTATTGCCATTAGATTTCCTGAGAACAGGGACTGTCTGATTATAGTTCCCTGGAACATGTTTGAGATGACTGAGATTCATAACAGTCCATCCACCGCTGGACTGAAAGCTTTTTCCCTTATCTCAGAGGATAAGCGACTAAGTATCCAAGCCCCTCCCTCCAGGTTATTCTTTAGATGCTCAGTCAGAAGTAAGGCCATAGATATGCAGGACTGATTGAAACTGTTCGTTTTTATTCTATGCCCATAGTTAGTCCGCCAGAAATTTTATGCAAAATTCTTTTGTTTATTGAAAGCATACTTCTTTAACAAAATCACCTGTACTAGGCTGAAACAATGTATCTCAATGTCCCAGGACATTCCACAGGACCTTGCTCCAAACAAGCTGTTCCATTTTATTTTATAAAGCAACGTAAGAGCCGGAGAAATGGCTCAGCAGTTTAGAACACTTCTTGTTCTGACAGAGGACCTGAATTCGATTCCCAGTACCCATGTGGTGGCTCACAACCATTCATAACTTCAGTTCCAGTCAGTTTCCAGTCAACCCAATGCCCTCTTCTGATCTCCAAGGATAGTAGGCATGGGCATGGTACACAAAGTTATATGTAGGCAAAACACTCACGCATAAAATAAATAAGTCTAAAATAATTTTTAAAAGCATTATGCTAAGCACTAGTCTGTTGTGCACATATACAAAGAAAATAGAGATCTACACAAAAGCTTGCTTATTTTAAGTCCTATTTCACTTTTATGAGCAGAGACATAAGTTTTCTGGAGACCCTGAAAGCTCAGGTTTCACAATCCTGCCTTTCCTCATTAGTTCCACATTCAGGCGGGTAGGTGGTGTCATTCATAAAGTGGAACCAAGCCCTTCCCCCGGGGCCTGTCAGTATTGCTCAGAGAGTTGCTGGTATTATACAAATGTCATTTTATTTAACTGCATAATAGCTTTTTCACAGCTGACTTTTTTCCAAAAGAAAAAGAGAAGCTACGTTCTCTTCAATTCCAGAACAGCAGAAATGACTTTACGGAGTGCAGAGACACTACCATTGCGGTATTTATCTTCACGTTGCTAATACAGGGTCATCCTCCAGATCCATCAACTGCAAGAGCTCAAGTTCAGTAGGAACTAATGGTACCCCAAACACTTTTCTTATTTCAACGTCTCACTGTAGTTCATGAATGGCCAAACAGGCACTCTTTTACAACCTCGTCTAAGACACTCGGAAATGCAAATCACCAATTCTCCAAAGGTACCTGAGCTCTTAAATTTGATTTCGTGTTTTATCTTGATGGCTTGATTGCACTGCAAATTTCCCAGAAGGCTTCTTCTCAGGCTCACCAAAGAAGAATGGACACAAAGGTCTCAGGAAGCAGAGAGAGCAAATGACTTCTAACAATTTATAGATTCGCTGTATCAGCTTGCAGTAGCTCCTCTGCCCTGATTTGTTTTGTTCTCTTCTAGTCTCCTTAGCTTTAAGACCCAGGAAGCACTGACTTCGATGTGGAAGTACGGACTTTAGTTTCACGGATAAAACAAACTGAGGAAGAGCTGTTAGTAAGTAACAACACTATCACATTTACAGAGTCAGGATGGGAATAAGTGGCTCTGTGGACTAATTGGTATTTGTCTTATTATTTATCCGGTTATTTATCTTGTTAGACCAGAAGCTTTTTACCATTAGCCCAGTCTTTAATCAGGCCAAGCCCAGTAGAGCCCACTGCCATGGCTCATTCTCAGAACTGGCTCCCTGAGAATCCTCAAGGCCAGAACCATAAAGACCTGCGGCCTGTTTTTGCTTCTGCTTTCCGGATATTCCAGCACCTTTGTGCACTATACAGAAAAAAAAAGGAATGAAGTTTGGCGGGGTGGGGTGGGTTTGCAGGGAAAATGCCTTCGCCACATCGGGTTTTGGGGGTGGGGGATGGGGGGAGTGGGTTTAGGTTTTCGGAGTGAGTGTACATCATTGGCTGGGGTTGAGGTGCTGGGAATGCTTCATTTACATGAAGAGGAATTCCAGGTGCTTGCTGGACACATCCTTACATGGAGAGAGGAAGTTAAACCTGTAAGTAGGCTACATGACTACCTCAGCGATGGTGGAGGTTGGGGTCCTAGGACTATGTGCCTGAGCATGCAGGTCCACAACAGGGACGGATAGGTCCCTACTCCTGCCAATCTCAAGATGAGATTTTCAGGATTCAGACAGTTCTCCACAAGACTCTTGCTCCAAGCCTGGCCCCGCCCCCTACCTCCCACCCCTCAGTCATGCAGCTAGCTTTGCTGTACAAACGCCAAGGGCTAAGTATTCATAAATAAGTAGAGGGTAAGAGTTGGGAGCCATGAGATTGTGGATGACCAGGGAATGAATATTTTAAAGGAAAAGAAAAACAATTTTTTTAAAGCCAAGCTTTAAATTGGCCATCCTATGACACAGAGAGAGGACTGCCTTTCCTACACTAGAAAGCCCTGCTTCATTTTTTCCTTCACATGGATAACCAAAGATAAAATCAAATTAGAGCTGTTATCAGGTGTGATGGTTAATTCTGAGCCTCAACTTGGCTGGGTTAAGGTTCCCCCATATTTGTTCAAATATTTTAGATGCTTGTATGAAGTTATTTTTACGTTTGCATGTTAGTCAGTAGGTTATAAGTGAAGTAAATGCCCACCAAAATGTTAATGTAGGTGGGCCACATCTCTGGCGGAAGGACTGACTTTACTGCTGTAACATTAATGCCCTGCTGAGTCCATAACAGGTTTTAGACTAGGGAGAGTCTACAAGTGCATAAGCCAGCTCCTTTAAAAAAAAAAAAAAAAAAACCTCTGTC
Organism: Mus pahari; assembly: GCF_900095145.1. NCBI lineage: Eukaryota > Metazoa > Chordata > Mammalia > Rodentia > Muridae > Mus > Mus pahari. The sequence continues at coordinate 17,904,280 of NC_034598.1, forward strand.
TCTGTCTTTCTCTATCTCTCTGTCTCCCTGTGTCTCTTTATCTGTGTCTCTCTCTGTGTGTCCCTCTTTGTCCCTCTCTCTTTCCCTCTCTCTGTCTCTATCCCTGTCTTTCTCTCTCATTCCCTTCCTCCCCACCTCCCAGTTGTGTCCCCTGCTCCTGATTCTATCATTTCCAAACCTATAACCTATCAACTCCTCATCTCATCTTCCTGTCTTTGAAAGCAAGAGGTGCCGTAGCTACATCCTGGTGACTGTCTCCCCACCCCACCCCCACAACATAGAATTTTTACTAATTATTTGGGAATTTCATCCAGTGTATCCCGATCACACTTTAGCAGAGGCCTGGGGAAGGACTGTTTCCTTTAAGGCACCGGCCACTGGAAGTTTGACCATGCTCCAATGAGTATATGGGCAACACAAATTCCTAGTGATTCATGCCATTCGGCTCATGTCGATTTCCTTGTAGGTCTTTTGATGACCTAATTTTAAAAGCTATTCCCTTTTGCACATCACGATTGTAACTTATCTATTTGCTGATTTAGCTTAATATACATTCACACTCAAGTTTCTTTCATCCTAAAACCGCCTTACTATAACCTCTCTTACAGCATGAGTTAACACTGTAACTATCCACCCTTTCCAACAAGGCTTTACTTCCTAACCTCCCATTCAAATATCCAACAACCACATGCTGACCAGGGTTTCAAAAATCAATAATAAGCATTGGAAAATCATAAAAATAAATAAGTAATCTATTATGGGTCAGAATCACAGTGCTGGCTATTTTATCTGAAACTTTTCATCCAGTTTTTAATCATAGGATATGAATTTGATGTGATCAGTGGACACCATCATTTGCAATAGAAAATGAAGACTCAAAGACATTGGATAATTCCTGTTAGCTAACAGAGTCTGGCTCCTGTCCCTTCTCTGTGTCCCCTTTCCGCAGCCGTACCTCACATCCCTGACTTTAGATCTGCTTTGGTTCTATTTCCTCCCTTTACTCCCTATGGGAACCGGAGTCTATCTTATGCCAGTGATGAATCGTCATTCCCTTATATGTACAGCAGGCAGCAAAACAGCCCCAGAGATTCTACTCTGAAGTCATCACACTGGTTTGGGGCAGACTGCCTGATAGCACAGGGGTGTGGGTTATGGCCACTTCACAGACTCATTCCCTGGGGGGAGGTAGGTCACTTTCTTGTACCAGCACTGAACCATGCAAGTGAGGCACCAGAGGGAAGGAAAGAAAGCAGACATGCATGTGGGGATCCCTCCCTCTATATCCTGCAAGGAATGCAATGAGAGAAAAAGACCAAGAGACAAGGAGTACCACAGCGGAAGATGGGAAGACAACCTAAGAATTAATGTTATAAAGAGAGCTTGTGACCCTACTTCTGAGGAAGCTAACTCACCTTCTACAACAACCTGCTGGGTTACAACAGCAGTTCCAGCACTGTGTAAAGAAATGTTGCCCACCTCATTGTGGCACACCAAGGTTCCACACCTCCCCTTTTGCTATCCTAGGACATGGGCTAATTCTCATGAATACTCTCAGTTTCAAAGAATCCCTGGTCATTTCTTATAATGGGCTTACCATTTAACAAGTCCTCCCCAGATCTGAAGGAGTCGTTACAGTGAAAACATCAGGCATCTTTCCTAACCTGTAATAGGATATTTTGAGCAAACATTAAATCATATGTGGTAGACAGGCATCCTTAAAAATAGGCAAGGTTGGGGCTGGCAAGATAGCTCACATGTAAAAGTGATTGCTGCCAAGTCTGATGACCTGGGTTCAATTCCTGGAATCAAATGATACAAGGAGAGAACTGACTCCCACAAGCTACCTATCCACTGACTTCCATGTGTGTTCAGGACATACACATACCCATACACATACATAATAAATAAGCAAATAAATAAATGCCAAAGACCATTTGATCTATAAACCATGGACTTCAGTATACTTATTTGACTCCATTTGGAGTCCACATTCCTCTTAGAATCCAAAGTGTGACTTCTGGTGACCTCTAAGGAGGTAGTTGAGACACCATCCCTCCCATAGTGGCTTCTCCCACAGAAGCCATGATACTCCCAACCCAGAGCTTTGAGGCACCATTTCCCCTCACTTATGTGAAGAGGCTGTGAAAAAGAATCTCTTAGAAAAGCAGGGTTGGGTTACAACAGCTGGTAGCTATTCTCTGCAGAAAGGCTGCAGGCTAATGGGCAATTATGGGTTAACTGTGTAGCCTGGCTCATTATACACTGAACCAGGAGACACAATGCTTTAGCTAGAGAATGATTCTCATGGTGGGAATTACAGAACCTGGCAAGACAGCAGAGAGATATTTTGAGGCAGGCAGGCTTTCCAACACCAGAAATAACAGCCAGTAGGAGGCTGCCTACGTGGGCCTACAGAAGGTCAAGCTACCCCTGCTCTGTCAGCAGGAGCCCTTTGAATCATCTCAACACTTTCCTCTTAGCCAAATCTATCCACCCCTACCCCCCAGTCCTGTCCTTCACAGGTTCTGGAGCTATCTTTGAAATGGAGCAGCAACCAGGATTTCTTTATGTGGTTCAGATTTGATGGAAAACATCAAATGGGAAAGACACAAGTGACTGGGGAGCCAATAACAGCCTCAAACTCACAGAACTGAAAGTTCAATGCAGGGGAGCTTAGCAAGCCAGCTATAACTCACACTGCTGTAATTGCTTCCATGAACCTCAAAGGTCCAGAGACCCATCTGTTCCTTGAACTGCCTACCACTCCCTCTCCTTGAAAGTCAGAGCAGTATGATAACCATCCACACACAGGATTCCACTCCCATCACTCACTCTCCACCCCAGCTAGAGGCTCCTAGCACAGTGCCCCAAGCACAGATTCCCTGGATTCCCCACAGCATAGCAGCTTGTTGTCAGGGATGCCTCGCATGGTTCCTGTGGGGAATATTTTCATTTAGTCTGCATGTTTGGTATACTCCACCTATAAACACAAGCCCAAGGTACAAATAGATAACATAACTGATTTACTCCAAGCGTTGAAAATGTTTAATCAACTAATAGTGGTAATAAACCATCTCACAGGAAAAACCAAGTGGCCATTGCCCAGCCTGGGTCTCATTCAAGTCAGCTGAAAATGGATATAGGCACTTAGGGTTACTGAAGGATGCGCATGAGAACTATGCAAACTGTGAGAGTCCCTTTTGATATTTACATTTGTTCATATTTCTGAGTAATGCTGAAGAATGGCAGATCAGCAGCTCTCCCTGACAGAAGTAAAAAACCATTCACCCATCCCAGTATCAAGTTTCCTGCAGCCCCCATAGCTAGATTAAACTATCTGGGTGGGGGCATTCAGACAGCAACCACACACATCTCCAAGCCTGGAGATGTCTAAGGAAGAACCATTCCAAAAGCAGCCCCCCCCCCCCGCAAAAAAAAAGTGTCAGTTGAAACACAAGTAGCATATGGTGAAATAAAATTTCAAGTATTTCATTCAAATAATTCAAGACCACAAGAGTTTATGACATGACCACTTAAGAATGCTGTAGTACTTAGTCATTCATTCACCATCCAAATTCATTTACCAGACTAGAAGCTCCCAAAGATCTGGGATCTTTTTTCTTTTTTCCTGCTGAAAAAGCACTGGTGAAGAATTCCCACTAACTTTATAGTATCTCAGCTGCTGTCTACTACTATATAACAATAATTCAAAAATGTAGTGTCTGAGCTGAGTGAGTCCATTCACTAACCAGCATACACTTAATAATCAAGTAATGAAGAGCACAGGGTCTTCTTTTAGTCTACACTTTGCCCCTTGGTAATTGTACAATTCACTTCTAATTGATCCCCCCATTTGAAGTGATATGCAAATATCTTGATTTCATCCTCCATTAATTTGGTCTTTGGCAAAATACTTTTAATTTAAATAAGAAAACATATACTCTGAGCTTCTACTAAAACCCTCTCTATTAGCAGAGCCTATGAGGAGATGAAAAACCAATTTTTGGGTTAATGATAAATTTTCAGAGGGCAAATTATCTAAATACATTTCTATAGGAAAAAAACATTTTCTCTCTACTCTAGTTAACACTAATGTTTTAATTCTTTTAAACATAAAAAAGACATACATATATGTCTTCAAATAAAATATTTTTATAAATCAACTGAAATTGTTTTAAAAACAATGCATGATAGATTAACTAACCAAAGAAAATAGCTAATAAATTAAGATAAGTATTTGATTTAACTTACTCTCTAGAGCACTGTTTACAACAACAACGGCAAGTTGCTGCAGCCTGACACCGCTTTAGAAGATAGCTTGATAGTTTCATACAAACACAAATAGACATAACCTTAATCTGATCCAGAAATTATGTTCCTGGATATTGCTCAATTAATTTGAAAATATTGTATATAAATTGTATAGTAGCTTCCTTTACAGCCTAAAAAAAAAAAGAAAGAAAGAAAGAAAGAAAGAAAGAAAGAAAGAAAGAAAGAAAGAAAACGTGAAAATAGCCAAGATGTGTTTCCACAGATGAATGAATCAACAAATTGTAATACATGAGTAAAATGGCATATTTTACTCAATGATAAAAAGAAATGATCAACCCACAAAAAAAACAAACAAACAAACATGTATACAATTAAATGTAAACACACATCTGCAAAGCCTACACATTGCTTGGCTCTAGCTATACAGTGATCTGGCAAAGTGAAATCCTCAGGGTCCACATCTGCAACCCCAGCATTCAAGGCACATGGGGCCAGCCTACCATTGTGGGACCGTGAATGGTAGCTTGGTTCCCAGTTGAGCTAAGGCTGGGAACCTTAAAGGGAAGGTAGGCACTTCACCTGTTCCTGGGCGCCAGGCCCCTGTCACTAGCTGCAGCCCTCCATAGATTTGTGTCCATCAGTCACATAAGGGCAACACCCTAAGCCCCTCCACAGGTAGAGGACATGACCTGTGGTCACATAGGCTCAAGACAGATCTACATTTTAATGAGGTACCTAAAGGCCTGGAAGATTAGCCAATAAACTCCCCAACCCAAACACTCCTCCCTGCAAAGTGAGGTACGGTTTTAATTCCTTAAAACTATGGACTGCCTCCTTTCACCAGGATCCCCCATGGGGAGCAATAGAACAGGCCTTCGACTACAGAGCCGCCTGGGCCTGTAGAGCCATCTTGGCCTATAGAGCCTCCATCTAATCTCCCTAGAAGGGCTCTCTGCACTCCCAGCCACTGCTGCCACCAAGCTCAAGCCCACTGCTGCCCTGCTGCTGCTACTGACTAGCTGGAGCTCCCCACCCCTTTTTCCTCAGGCCCCAGGCTAGATCCAGCCTGGGGGGGGGGGAGTGTCCACTTTGGTCTCTGCTCTTCTGCGGCTCCAAGAGGCGCCTGGGTGCCCAAGAGCCTGAGAACCAGACAGCCTGGCAGGCCCAGGATCCCCAGAGCCAGCTCAGGCAGTCCTGCATCTCTGTGATTTCCCACTCCCAGAGCTATGTCCCAGGGCTGCCCTATGGCCCAACGCCTGCCCAGCGACAGCTTGGTAAGGTAAGCATGGTCAAAACTTCCCACGTCCTGCCTTCTCGATTTGCCCAGCCCTGTGTCAGAGCAGACAGCGGGACCCACAACCCACATACCATATGCCGCAGGATCCTAAATTAAAGGGAATCTGTGATTTAGGAGTAGAGAGGAGTAGTTGACTATGAAAAGCACTGGTGAAGGATTCCCAATAACTTTATAGATACTCTTAAATCAAGGCAAGGAACACAACTCCCCACTTCTTAAACACAAGTTCCACGCAGTGACATTCTTACAAAAAACACAGCACAGAAAGGGATAAAATTAATAACTCCACAGTGGAGAAAACTGAAAATCAAGCATCAGCTAGATGCCTGGAATCTGTTCCATTAATTGTGTTGGAAGTGTGTATGGTTTTTGTATTATAAGAAAGACGCTTTACCTTTGTGGTCTTTCAGTCCAAAATATATAACCTCATTCTAACATGAAAAATTCTGATACGGAAAAGCCCACATTTACATGACAAGTTCCCTGCAACCCATCAAGGCAATCTCACACATAAAAGAAATTTAAAAAGCTGATACAGCCAAGGGATGCCTAAGACAACATAATTACTAAGTGCACTGAGATAACATGGAGATTGAAACAAAAAAAAAAAAAAAAAAAAAAAAAAAAAAAAAAAAAAACAAGTGCCAGAAAAGTTCAACATATGAGGTTTGATTAGTAGAAATGAACCAATATTGATACATTAACTAGTTGTAAAATACTTACAGTAAGGGGAACGGAGTTGCAGTATACAGATAACCTAGGATCCTATAAATCTAAAACTGATCTAAAAATTACATTTAAAAATTCTTATTTTATAACAAAACATACCAAAGAAGTTACATGCAAAGTAACATAATGCATTGATGTTGTTCAGAACATATTTACCTTTAAAAAGCTATGATTGGATGTGATAATTTCATGCATCGACTTGACTGGACCATGAAGGGCCTGGGTACTTGATCCAATTTTATGCTGAGTGTGTCTATGAGAGCTTGTGTGGCTAAGATGATGGATTAGACACTTCATATGAACAGCAGACTGCCCTCTGTAGTGGGTGGGGTTCTCAAGGTCCTGAATAGAATGAAACGGTTGAGCAGGAGAGATAGATTCCTAGCTGACAGAAAGATAGGATATTAGCTTTTCCTGTCTTTAGAGCCTGTTATAAACCTAGCAAAAAAAGCAAGCCAAAAAAGAAACAAAAGGCTCTAGCATTGATTCTTACCCAACAATAGTTCTCCTTACTAACTATTGTCTGGCCATAGATAAACAAGTAGAACTCATTCAGAAAAGGATGGCACGTTCAGAAATTTAAATTCATATCATTTTATCAAAGCACACCACAAGAGACTAAAAAGATAGGACATCCACATGATTAATCAGAGAGTTGTAACTAGGAAGACTGCAATCTCTCCAAAGGAAAATGAGCAAAGGCCTTTTTAGCATGCCTAATAAGCCTATAATATATGCTCAACTTTATTAGATACTGAAGAAATGTTGACAAATGTTCAGTAATATAACACTTTTAATGCATACAATTGATGAAATTAAGAATATTAAAAAGTTTCAAAGGCATAAAGTATAGGACCTCATTCACTTGCAGTATAACATTTGAAATAACACTGAAGCTTTAAAAACATATTTATTGATGTGTAGATGTGTGTACACGTAGGCACAACTATGACATCATTCTTATGGAGGTCAGAAGACCTGCAAGAGTCAATTCTCTTCTTCCATCATATGAGCTCCAGGGACCAAGCTCAGGTTGTCAGGTTTGGTGGCAAATGTCTTTACCCACTGAGCCATTTTGCTTGCCCACAGCATTCTTGGTTTTAGTACAGTGCATATTTGTTTTTGTTTTAATAGAAGCATGTATATATTCTTCATTCTTTAGAATTAACATGTATAGGAACTACTTTGAACTTGTGATATGTTATTGTATAAAACTCTAAATGGTGCTCATACAAAGAAAAATAAGGAATATGAGGAACATTAATGGTAAACCCAAGTATAAATTAAGTGGGAGAATTAAATAATTTATGGTGCAAATTATTAAATGGAATATTGTACAGAAGAGGAAGTAAATGAGCATCAGCTTCATACACAGTCTGTCAACATTGCTTTACACACAATGTTACTGCAGGAGGAAGAGCTGGAAGAGCAATTAAAAGCAATTTTAATTAAAGCTGAATAACATATCAATAAAGGCATTTGATCAAATTGTTATGCCTTGAGACTAAGAATAATAAACCACAAAATGCATCATGTTTAGCTCTGTGGGCAAAAGCACAAAATGTTCTCGTAAAGAAACCTTTGCCCCCAATTTAGCGCCCCCATGTGGCCACCATAGAAAAGGGCATTGTTGCCTAATGCATTACAATACCTTCTCTTTTTTTCCCCTAAAAAATTATTTACTCACATTACATCCCAATCGCAGCCCCCTCTCACCTCTCCTCCCAGTTCTGCCCTTGCAAAGCCCTCCCGAATTACCCACTCCCCTTCTCAGAGATGGGGAAACCCCACTTGGGTACCACCCTAACCTGGGATAGTTAGTCCCAGCAAGGCTAATCACCTTCTCCCCCACTGAGGTCCAGGAATAGGAAAGGAATCCAATGGCAGCGAACTGAGACTGAGACAACCCCCGCTCCATTTGATAGGGGCTCCCACTTGAAGACCAAGCTGAACATTTGCTACAAATGTGTGGAGGGCATAGGTCCAGCCCCTACATATTCTATAGATAGGGGTTCAGTCTCTGTGAGTTCCCCTAGGGCCAGAGTAGTTGAATCTGTAGGTCTTCTTGTGGTATCCTGGACCCCTCCAGCTCCATTAATTCTATCCCCCACTCTTCCACAAGACTCCCTGAGCTCCGCCTGATGTTGGGCTATGGGTCTCGCATCTATTTTCATCAGCTGTTGGATGAGGCCTCTCGGGAGATAGTTATGCTAGGCTCCTATCTTCATGCATAGCAGAGTATTATTAATAGTGTCGGGGGTAGTTCCCTCAGTCTCTGCTCCATCTTTATCCCTGAACATCTTGTAGGCGGGACAAATTTGGGGTTGAAGGTTTTGTGTGTAGCTTGATGTCCCCCTCTTTCCACTGGAAGTCCTGCCTGGCGATAGAGAGTGGCCACTTCAGTTTCCATATCCCCCTCTGGTAGGAATTTCAACTAAGGTCACCCTCATAGACTCCTCTAAGAGCCTCTCTATCCTAGATCTCCCGCTGGTCCCAAAGAACCTCCCCACCGATTTTCTCATCCTCTCCATCTCCCACTACCATCCCCCAACACAAGGCCTTCTTAAGGATAGCTACAAGGATGCCCACAGGTCAGGATCTTATTCTTTATTCTGTATGTTGGGACTTAAAATAGTTATAAACTTAAAAAAAAGTTATCAATTCTCTTAATAGTGAATGTGTCCAAAAAGTAAAATTAAAAGTAAGTTTCACAAGACAGTAAATATGTCTCAACTAAGCATCAATGCCAGGTGTTTCAGGTTATACAGAATGTATGTTGAAGAGAGGAAAAAGCATTTCTCAACAAAATAAATTAAAGAAATTCAGCATATGCACCACCCACACCAGGACATTAGTAGTGGGTGTTGGCTTAGTAGAGGCTGGGAAAGTCCTAGTGTTAAAAATCTGAGTCCCTTAAATTTTTTATTTATTGTTTTTTGTTTTGTTTTGCTTTGTTTCGTTTGAGAAGGGATCTCTCTACACATCACTGGCTATGCTGGGGCTCACAGAGATCCGCCTGCCTCTGCCTCCCAAGTGCTGGATTTAAAGAGGATTTTAAATGCCACGACACCCTGCACAAGAATTCTTTCTTTTCTTTTCTTTTCTTTCTTTTTTTTTTTTTTTTTTAAGGTGTGAAGTTTTTTTCCCCTCTCATTCTAAGGTATGCTGAAGTAAAACTTCAAAGTTAACAGGTCATCTTAGAGAATTATGACTGAATGAATAAAATGGTGGGTTAGTTGAGAATGAAGAGCGACTCTACTGTTGTCTCTCTGATCAGCTACACGTGGCTTTCCTACTGTACTTCAGTCTGAGTCCCCCTGTCACTACTTCGTGATCTTGAGTGTGTGTGTCCTCTCTAGAAGTTGTCCAGCAGTGATGCATTTGAGGTATTCTCCAATTGCTCAGAATGACTGTCATTAAGGAAAACCTGTTTGTAGAAAATTACATTTATCTTCAGTTCCCAGCCACCTGTGTTAAAACTACCACCACATCAGCCACATAGAAACAAGTAGACTTCCATTCACAGAGGTTTATACAGTGCCTGACTTTAGAGAAAACTAGTTTTAACCTCACATCTAGCAGAACTAGCACTAAATATATTTCAGTCATGCTATACACACACACACACACACGCACACACACACACACACACACACACACACACACCCCAAAAGCCTAATAGATAAATGTTCTTTTGAGCTTATCTAGAGGTTCTAATCATGCAGACATTTTAAAATGCCCTTTGTGCTTTCTTCTGGTTCTCTACCTAGATCTTGCAGTGCTGTGTTAACCCCTAGTCCTGGAGGCATTAAATTATTTCCTTTGCTCCAAGAGCTCCAATTTTTCTTCTCCCCAATTTCTCCTTTACTCCCTACACTTGGCTCTTACATAGAAGGATCCATGCACTTTCTTTTTGGAAGTTCCCCTGGAGAGGCTTCTCCACACCCACTGAGCCCACTCACATCACATCACATCACATCACATCCCTCTATGGCAGTTCGATTTAACTCTTCAGACTGGGCAATGACCAGAAGAGAAGGTAAAACTAGACAGGCTGCTGAGGGCAGGAACCCAAAGCAGCAGTTGCAGAAACTCGCTTGGTCCTCTGGCCAGGGATGCCAAAGGAAGCTCTGGTTTCTTATGTTCCTAAATGAGCCCTGGCTGAAGGCTTCACATGGTGAGGACCAGAACTCCAGCCCAGTGTTAATAATCCTCTAGTGAAGAGCCTTAGAACTGGATCTCTAGAATTTTACAATATAAATGGTTATACCTAGTCCTCAATGTCTACTTCCCTTTCTTTCTAAAAATGCTCATTGATATGTGTCAGTGTAGGGCATGAGTGTGCAAGTGCCAGTGGAGACCAGGAAAGGGGTATTGGGTCCTCTGGGGATGGATGATTGTGACAGCAGTGTCACATTTTTACAGCATTTTTCTCCATCCTCTGGCTCAGCTCTTATCACTTTCTTAGCAAGTCGATATTATATAAGATCTTTGATGTCTCTGCTTCTCCCATCACGATGAAAATGAGCCAGCCAGTTTAAGGTGGATTTCTCTATGTCCTGCAGCCAAAGTATGCAATGCCTTTAGTGATAAGGTCTTATCATATAGTTATGCTCAGTAACCAGGGGCAGTGGCAATAGTCTGAATTATTTTGGAGATAACTAGGGCCTCCCTGACCAATAACTGAGCCTTGCATTGTGATTTTAATTCAATAACCCATGTATTCTAGGAATGTGGTAGTCTGAATGAGAATGGACCTCCTAGGCTCAAATATTTGAAAGTTTGGTCCCTTGTTGATAGAACTGTTCAAGGATTAGGAAGTACGGCCTTGTTGGAGAGGCCTATCACTGAGGTGAGCTTTGAGTTTTCAAAACTCCTTACCATTCTCATCTCCCTCCCCCTCCAGCCCCCATCCTCCACCTCATGCTTGTAGATCAGATGTACGCTCTCAGCTACTGCTCCAGTGTGATACCTGCCTGCCTGTCTGCTGCCCTGCTCCCTGACATAGTGGTCACAGTCTCTAACCCTTGTGAACCATGAGTCCCCAAATAAATACTTTCTTTTATAAATTGCCTGGGTCATGGTGTTCTGTCCCAGCAATAAGGAGGTAACTGAGACAGGAGGCAGCACTGTCCACCTTCACAGAGTAATTCTCCATGGACTTTGTTGTTCCTGCTGTTTAAAGTTATATTTTTAAATTAGCTTACTAGTAAGTGTCTGTCTATGTGGCTTTTAGTTTTTATTGTCCCACCTAGTACGTCCTCCTCTCACCCACCGCCCCCAACCCCACTCCTTTAACCCTCTGTATCCCTCCACGTCCTTCCTTTCTCATGAGTTTTATTATCCTCTATTATACCACTCCTGAGCAGATACCCTGCAGACTTTGTATCCTACTACAGAGCTACTTGCACGTCCATGGTCGTTGCTGCTCTATGCATAATAGCTAGGAAATGAGATCAATCTGATGCCCATCAATGGATACATGGGTATATACATATCGTAGATGGAATATTATGTAGCTCTCAAGAAAACCAGACATATATGCAGGTAAAGGAATCGAACTGGAAATATTTATATTAAGTGAGGTAACGCAGGCATAGGAAGACAATCACCGTATGTTCGCTCTCAAGTACGGATAGCAGCTGAAGAGTATGTTTTTGGGGGGGGGGGAGGGGTTAACTTGGAACACAAGTGGAAGCAGGAAACTAAAATGAGACCTTTCAGGGGAACGTGTTGAGGAAAGGAGAATAGCTTATAAGATTGCAAATAGTGAGGTGAGACAATGGAGACAGAGAGGCTCAAGCAATGGGAGGGTATGAGGGAAATCAGAGTGAAAGGAAGAATAACCCAAATAATAGCCGCGTGGAAGCCTACTGTCTCACAACCCGCTTGTGGCCGATTCAAGCTGTTTAACAGTGAGAGAGATGATATAGATGGGGGAGTTCAGATGGTATACAAACTAAAACTAAGGCGCAATTCAAATGTAAAATTACAAGCCTTTTAAAGATTGGATAGATGGCTAGAGTGCTTTATCTAAATTGACAAATTGACAGACTAGATGTCGCTTGTACCTCATACTGTGTAATTTACTTAATTGTTATGGTTTTGTTCAACTTATATCTGAGAAAAGAGGGATTATTATTATTATTATTATTATTATTATTTGTTGGACAGAAAAGGTGAAATGTAGAGGGAGGTGCTGACTCCCTGATTGGTCCTTGATTGTGTCAATAAAGGAGACAGAAGCTAAGTGCTGGGCAAGGACTTCTGGATCCCGGGGGACACAGAGAAAGGGAAAGTTTCTTAGGACCAGGCACTGGAACGAAGAGGACCACAGCCATGTGAGGTCGTAGGACTACCAGAGACAGCAGCCTCCTCCACCAGCAGATGGCTGGAAGAGTCGAGCTGATGAGGTTAGGCCAGGAGATTCTTTGCCTGACGTTTGTATTATCTGATAAGTTTTAATGGAATAGAACTGTCTAGTGTTTTTCTCCTGCTGAGCTAAAGTGGGCGGGTGATGGGGAGGTTGTTGGTAGCTTGGCGAAGCTAGTAGATGGTAGAGTGTTTTGTTGTTGTTGTTGTTGTTGTTATTGTTGTTTGAAATTGCACACAACACCTCCTTCCTTTTGTTTTTTAAGATAAAGTCTGATTAAGCAGCCTTGACAAACCTGACACTTGTTTGCCACATCAGTTTGACCAGGAATTTGCTATATACACCAGACTAGCCTTGAACTTGCTATGTAGACCCCGCTGGCCTTGAATGCGAGGTGATCTTCCTGCGTCTGACCATTGAGGGTTGGATGATAGGCTTATTCGCCCGTGCCTGTATTCCTTTTCTTGTTTTTTAAGAGATAAATCAAATATACTTCAAAAACTGTTACAGAAAATTCATCTAATAAAATCAAAACATCCATCAGCTCTGAATTATTGAAGAGTACTTTTCTTTGCTCTGCAGTATCAAATATCTAGCCAAGATTTCATACACAAATATTTCCAGGATCACACAAAAATTTCCTATATATTTTGATTTGCTTGTATATTTTGATTTTTGTTCTAATGTTTCTGGGGGTAGAAGGATGTGTGTGTGTGTGTGTGTGTGTGTGTGTGTGTGTGTGTGTGTGTGTGTGTCTTTGGAACAGTGTTTATTTATTTGTTTGTTTTCTAAGACAGAAAAAGAAAAAAACAAAGTTGGGTGGGTAGAGAGGTGAGAAGGATCAAAGAGCAATTGTGGGACGGACAAACTTGACCAAAATACATTATATTTAAAATTGTTTGTTTGTTTGTTTGTTGTTTTTTTGAAACATGGTTTCTTTCTTTGTGTAGCCCTGGCTAGCCTGGAACTCACTTTGTAGATCAGTCTAGACTCAAACTCACAGAGATACACCTGTTTCTGCCTCCCAAGTGTTGGGATTAAAGGCCTACAATACCATTGCCTAGAAAAAATGTTTCCAACTTAAAAAGAAAAAAAGCAAGAATAAGCCACAATGCCCAGACAAAACACACATTAATGCAAGTATTTTTTCACTTAACACAAGTACGGCCTTTAACACACACACACACACACACAAACACACACACACACACACACACACACACACATTCATATTTCTCTCTGGCAGAAAAGGAGTCATGTGTGGGAAATATTTAAGAAATCTCATCTTAGATAACCTACCATTGACATTTCCTTTGCACTGTGCAGCTTAACTGATACAGCCCACAGTCTAGATACTATCTAAATAATTCATAACAATTCCCCCAATACCATGTAGCACTAGGTTCAGATTTCTTAATGGTTTCAAAAATTTTATTTTACATTGGCATGTTTCTATGTAATTAGATTTAAGAAGGTCTTCATTTAAAAAGTTTCTCCAGGTCCTTCTGCAAAAGTGGATGTCTATTTATTTTGATTTATCTTTATGATGTTTAATTGTGTATATATGTGTGTCTATTTGTAGAAATGTGCACCTAAGTGCAAATGCCCACAAAGTTCAGAAGAGAATGCCAGATCTCTTGAAGGTGAAGTTGCATGGGCCCTAAGAACCAAACTCGGGTCTCTACAGGTACAGTGTGGTACCTGTTTTAACGCTGAGCCACCTCTCCAGCACAAAACTTATACATTTAATGTTTGACAGAGTTGGGAGGAAATACCTTTTCTATTGAAATCCTCCAGTTACTGATGATGTTCAACATACTTTCATACGCTTAGCTTTTTGTACTTTTTGAAAATTGCCCATCATATCTTTATCTGTTCCAGTGTTTTCTTTTCTGGTATATTTATTATCTCTCAGTCTTGTCAGACACCATTGGTATATTGTGTTATTGTGCTTTCTCCTAGTCTGTCTTTTGTTTTGTAACTTTCAAATTTCATATTTCTGTCAGCCTCCTCCTCTATGCCCTCTAAATTCTACTAATACATTTAGAAAGTTTACTCAAACATTTTCCTAAAAATCATTTTTCTCATCAACGGCATCAGAAATATTGATCATTAGGTTTCTTACCCTGTTTGGAGTTTAGCCTAATTTCTAGCCAAGCATAAATAGCTGCAAATGATCTCAGGTATATAGAATTCTCTGGTCTGGAACAGATTCACAGAAACACAGAACTCTTGGGTATTGGAGTCTGTCATCTTCCACACCCCTGGGACCAGGCCCTTGGATGACCTCTGGCTGCTCTCTATGCCACTTAACTGTCCTATGCCCTTAATTGCCCCTGGTCTACTTTTATTACCTCATCCTTCTCTGACCTCAGTATTTCTATTGCTTTGTCACGTGGAGACTCAGCTAGGAATTGCAGAGAAAAAGAGTCTGATTGATTAGATTCCCATGAAGTTGTGAGTAAAGGTATTTTTATTTAGAGAGAGAGAGAGAGAGAGAGAGAGAGAGAGAGAGAGAGAGAGAGAGAGAGAAAGAGAGAGAACCTCATTTAAGATACATTTAGATACATTCAACATTTGAGTTTTTCCAAAATGTTTTTTAAAAATTTCTAAAATTTTATTTCAAGTATTTGGGCATTTTTCCTTTCATGTATGTATGCATACTGTGTATGTATGTGCCTGGTGCCCAGGAAGTCCAGAAGAAGGTTTCAGATCCCCCTGGAATTAGAGTTGCAGGTGGTTGTGAATGGCCTTGTTAGTCTGCGACCCAATCTGGTTCTTCTGTAAAAGCAGCGAATGCTCCTGAATGCTGGGCTATCTCTCTAGCCTCCTCTTTAAAAATGGTATTTGGGTTTTTTATTTTAATTAGTTCTTTGAAAATTTTACACAATGTCATATTCATCACCCTCTCCCAAATCCCTATCTACTCAACTTATTTCCTCCCCACACCCCCTCATGGTGTCTAGTTTGTGTTGATTGATGCTTTGGGGTGTGGGGCCTGGCCTGGCATATGATCAGTATATCAGGTGTCACTCCATTGAAGAATACTGACTTTCCCTCTCACAATCAATCAAATGCCAATAACTTCTCAGCTAGGGGTGGGACTTTGTGCAGTCCTCTATGCTTGCTTTTGGCTTTTGAGACAGGTTCTCAGTCTTGTAGCCCTGGCTGGCCTGGAGCTCTGCATAGATTACACTGAACTCAAACTTATAATAATCTTCTTGCCTCAGTCTCTCATGTGCTAGGACTACTCATGTGCACCACCAAGCCCAGTTTCTTAAACACTACTGAGAACTCAAAAGAACTTCTGTTGATGTGGCTGTATCTATTGATGTCTATCATCTTAGATATGAAAACATCCATTTAGAATACTGACTTGCTAACTTATTCAAAATAATGAATTTATCATATGGTAACATCACATATTTTATAAAATGTAACTATGTTTTCCAAAGGAAAGTTATTCCATTGAAAAATGTGGCATTTTTCTACTTTTTTCTGAATCTTTTTAATATCTGTCTTAACACAACATAGCTAAATTCTCATATTGGATTCTGCATTCAGTTCTTCCCAATGTCCCTTGTTATTACTCTAGAAAACCTCACTGCTTAAAAACAGCAAAAGTGAAAAAAAGCAAAGAACATTTGAGCAAATTTGGGAACGTAGGTTTGTGGTTCTGAGGGTCACAGCAGCAAAGTTTAACACCCTTGCTTGTATATGCACTTTTCTTTTATTCTATATTTCTGGAGCCTCATCAAATGTCCCATATTCATTTATTCTCAGAAATTAGTATCAACACTTTTCTGGTTATTATTTCACTCGCTTTGGCATTCTTCTACAAGAAATACACAGACACTCAGTTTCCAGTCAATCCAGAATTATAATGGTGTACATTTTGATGCAGTCCCTGTGTGTACAGAAAGGTAGAAAGACTCTAAAGTTCCCTTACAGTGTCATGCAAGGTTGGTAGTATATATTAGAGCCACAGAAAGCTGAGCTATGGAAACTTCAGCAACTGGTGACAGCACCAAGAAGGTGGGTTTGGGACAAAAGGTATTTTTTCAATGTGGTCTCAAGACTCAGGAGTGTTAGCCTTTTGCAAAGAAACAAAGGGCAGTAGTGGTGCACACCTTTAATCCTAGCACTCAGGAGGCAGAGGCAGGTGGATATCTGTGAGTTCAAAGGCAGCCTGGTCTACAGAACTAGAAACCCTGTCTTGGACCCTTCCCCCCATAACTCCCCAAATACCATCCCCCAAAAAATAGAGTGCAGGTGAGCCACTCTTTGGATTCTTTACTTGCATCACCTTGATACTTGAGAATCTAAACCACTGTTTCCTTTCAGAAGCCAGCTGTTGACCCCAGAGGTATTCTGACAAAGGAACAATGAAAGTTAAGGTTAGCCAAGAAGACGAAAGAAGAAGATGATTATGGAAAATGTTTACAATGCTGTTTTTTACCACCTTTCCATTCACCTACTTGGGTTGGAAGTTCCAGTGTGTGTGTGTGTGTGTGTGTGTGTGTGTGTGTGTGTGTGTGTGTTATTTAGTTGACTCAAGACTGTTGAAAATGCAAAAATTCAGGAATCATTCAACTCTACTAATGCAAGTGATTTTTTAGCATATTAATCTCCTTTTCATCTTTCTTTGTAGTCTAATATTTGTCAATATTAGCTGGATTTAAACCTCAGACATTCAATGTTTTTAGCTGGTGATTTTTGCAGAATTTAAATGAAGTATGCCATGACCATATTTTCTTTGTATTGTTTAGAAATAGAAGTTTTACTTTTTTAAAAACACACCATTAAGGATATTCCTTTCTGATTTGATGTATCTCAAGAAATTTCTAAAATGTGTTCTTTGAATCATTCACAAATTGGAGCAAATAGAAAATGTGTGTGGAGAAAGGAAACAACTCCTCCCGAAATCCAAACAGTGAAGGACAGCTGCTCACAGGGAGGCTGGCTTAACAAAGAAACAAGTGTATGCTGCATACAGTGGTATTTGCCCAGACCTGGAGTCTATTGCAGCTTCTCAGCCTGGGGGTGGTGACAGAGCCATCTGTCCTATCCTTATGCCCTCTGTAGTCAGCCATTAATTTCCCTCAAGGGCTTTAAGTGACAGCTACCTCATACTAACCATACTTAGACACAGGGCATGCTTTGAGAGAGCAGCTTCCAGGATTCAAGACTTATGACGCTTAGTCCTCAGTGAAAGACTTCTATCTGGACAAGTCAAAGGCAGATGAAAGGGAATCTTGCTGAGGGAAACCATGTCAGATTACCCTTGTCTTGAAATACCTCTCTATATAGGCATAATGTTTGATTTAAATATATTGGATTGGTAACAAAATAGTTTTCTGAGTATAGAAGGGATATGAACCAGTTGGTTTTTTGTTTGTTTGCTTGCTTGCTTGTTTGTTTTTTTGTTTGTTTGTTTAGAAAGGTTAAACAAACCATACTTAACCAAGATTCAGGTGATTCCTGTTGATCCATGGGCAAATCCACTTTTTCTCGAACAGACATCTCCTCTTTTTCGTGATAAGCATTGTGGTGATGTTCTCCCCTACAGCTGTTAGTAGAAATAATATGCCTAAAACAGCATTCTACGGTCATGCAATTCTATCCTACTCCCACTGCTTCTGTGGAGTTTTCTGCTTGGACAAAGAAAGCATGGGGACAGTTAATCAGCCAACAACCCCTTACTTTATTTTTTAAAAACAAAGTCTCTAAATTATCTCAAACTAATGATAAATTCTTTGTTGTAGTTTTCTGCATTTATTTCTTGCCTTTACTAATAAAGCCTGTGTTCCTTGGAAGGAGTCTTTCACAATCCCCCAAACCTAACAGTTTATAGTTTCTAGAAAAGGGAGAGTCTGCTCTCTATAAGGGTCTGGCCCTTGGTTGGTCAACCAGGTATATGAACTGAACAAAGTAGGCTCAATGGTTTTGGGTTTTTTGGTTTTTTTTTTTAAGATGATAGCAAGTTGGGATGATTAGGGAGGTAGAAAATTAATCTGGGAGGAGTTAAGAGAAGGAATAGGGGTAAATATGATTAAAATACATTATATGTGTGTCTCAAATAATTAATAAAATGCTATATTTTTCAAATCCTATCCTCTTTAAGTACAGAAAAAAATAATTCTCTGATTCTCTCATAGTGCGCTCAGTGTGAGTGAGCAGTCAGAAGCTATGTAGTGAGGCATTTGAAGAATACTCTGCAACATTTTTATAAGGATGAAAGATGTATGGTATAATACAAGGAACTGATGTTGCTGCTCCACTGCCTTAGTGTTTGTGTCCATCCTTGTAATCACATCTGCCAAATGATAATGCTTCTGAGACCACTACTTCATTCTGGTCATGACATCAAAGTCCTCAAACTTTGACACATCTGTAATATAAAGACACATTAATCTAAACCATCTAATTCTGTCTATTAGCTCTGATGTTCACTGTCCATGTCAACAGTTCTTTAGATCTCTTCTACTTCTAAAACATTCCTGCATGTAGATGTAACCATTTACAAAGAAACTGAGTTGCTATGGTATTAGAGTAGCATAGGATGTAGTCTAGTGTTCCAGTTTAATTCAGTTTGTACTTAAGAGAAACAATGAAGATTCAGGTGATTCCTGCTGATCCATGGGCATTTCTTGAACAGACATCTCCTCTTTTTTGTGATAAGCATGTCTTGTCATAGTTTTGCTCCCTAATTTTAGCTCCAGCTGGGGTTTGCTTAGCCACCAAGTTCCAAATCCAGGCCAGAAATAGGCAGGAGGGTGATGGTCATGTGTTTAACAAGATCCCAGGCAACAGGCCAATACACACTGGAGCTAGGGTGGAATTTCTTGCCCCATGAATATGCAGTGCTAAATCTTGCTCCCCTTCCTCTCTCTTTCTCTACAAGTGCATCCCTCCTGCACAGTGAACTGTCACCTGAGACTAACGAGGAGGATGCTTCTTCCAGCAATATGAGCTACAGTCAAAGTGCATGACCTACCAGCCCTGGCATGCCAACTTGGATGGTAATTTCTGGAATGGTTGGAAAAATATTTTAATGCAGTTCATCTTGCTATACTATTTCATTAATAACTTGTAAAAATTCACAGGCTACATCTTTAACATGCTCAGTGTATGACATGTTGTACTTCCTTTCTTGCTGTAGTAAAGAAATTCCTTACTTCTTCACTCTTAGTCACCAACTCATATGACTTTTTTGTATAAAATACAAACACCAATCCTCATCCTTCTTTTCTTTCTTGTCATTATTAGTAAGAGAAGCATTTTTACCAGGATAATTATCTGTAAATTTTTAATAGATATCTCTGTATTTTGTATGTCTGAATTTGAATGGGTGTCTAAGTCTCCCCAACTCTCTAGAATCTTTATCCTACTTCACAGAACTTTATTACACATTAAAATAGTCTAAAGAGCTCAAAAAATTAAAAATGTATTTTTGTACATTTATTATTTTATTTTTGCATCTAACTTCTTATGAGACTCAAGATAAAATGGGTAAGAAGAAAAAAGTCCCCCAGGCTCAAAACCAAATACTATTGTTCTGAGGAAGGAATTTAACAATAAAAGTATTCCTTGCAACATCCTGAAAGGCTCATAAATCAGTGTCTTGTACAGCCATCATCAGAGAAGCATCATCTTATAGCAGATGGGAACATCAGAGATCCACAGCTTGACACGGTGCAGAGTGAGAGAGAGACCTTGGAAAACTCAGTCCTGGATGGGTTATCTCCATCAAACCTCTTTCCAATGGGTCAGGGAGCTATGTTGAAGATGATGTAGGGAGATTGTGAGAGCCAGAGGATAAGGAGAACAACAAGAAAACAGTACCTTCCAGACACTGTTTATTATTATTATTATTATTATTATTATTATTATTATTATTTTATTTTTATTATTATTATTTTTATTATTATTATTTATTCTGGTTTGGTTGGTTGGGTTATTTTGTTGTTGTTGTTCTGTTTGTTTTCTAAGATAGGGAGAAGCAAAGGCATAAAGGTGGGTGGGCCTGAATATATTCTCATGGAATTTAAAAAAAAAAAAAAGCAGGGGCATACGTACTAGTAGACATTAAAGAAGTAGGGTCCTTGTCCTCAATAGGATCATCCTCAATAAGGTCTGATTCTAGCAAAAGAGAGAGTCAAACAAATGACCAATGAAAGGACAAAATAAACTGAGATTAATGTATGGTGATGTTTTAACAGATCTTATTTATTTGTTTGTTTGTTTGCTTGTTTGCTTGCTGTTGCTGTTGTCATTGTTGTTTTGAGTTTTTGGTTTTTCAAGTCAGAGTTTCTCGGGGTAACAGCCCTGGTTGTTCTGGAACTCAATCTGTAGACCAAGCTGGCCTTCAAGTCACAGAGATCTGCCTGCTTCTCCCTCCCAAATACTGGGATTAAAGGTGTACACTACCATTGCCTGGCATGTAGAAAACATTTTTATAGGTGGAGATGAGTATGAAACTATACAGAGGATCCTTCTAGGTGAAGAGATAGGAAAGATGACCTAAGCAAAAAACACAGTATAACCAGGAGAACGTGGACCAATACCACTGGTACTAGAAAGGTATGTCTGTGAGCTGCTTGTGTATAGGTGGCAGATGCTGGTATACTGTCATTGGTAGGATCCAACAGAAAAGAAAAATTTGAGGCACATATTTTTAAAGCAGACCACTTAAAGATAGTGACATATCAAGCTATTTTCTTTAAATATATATAGTTATGTATGACTACAAATATGAACTATTAAGCAAGAAAAATATATATTGGGTGCGCCAGTGAGATGGCTCAGTAAGTAAAAGAATTTTCCAGCAACCTGAGAACCAACTCCTAGTACCCACACCACTGAAGAGAACCCATATGTGTTATGTGACATATGCTATGGAACCACACACACACACACATACTCATACACAAGTGCATGCATGCATTCACACACACAATACAAATAAATATAATAAAATCTCAAATATGTATTTTGATATCATAACTTTATAATAAAGTGAGTAATATTTTATTAACACGATCTCTTATTAATTATAAAATTTACTTGTGTGATTTTCTACAAGTTCATTTTAATGATTAAAAACATGACTCATTTTGGAATTTAATTTTTCTTTTTAAACATTTTTAAGCAAAGTTTTTAACTTCGTTAAAACTTACATGAATATATGTGTGTGAGGGGTTCACATGTAATTGCAAATACCATAGTAGTCTAAAAGAAGGCATTGATTCACCTGAAGCTGGACTGTGAGCCTCCCTACATTGCATCCTTTGAAAGAGTACTACGGGTTTTTAACGGCTGAGCAATCTCTCAGCACCAAATGTAATTTTCCCACAATGTACTTAAAAGCAACATCAGTTATACTTGGCAAATAGAAGATCACAAATAATGTTTTATATTTTTTTCAGAATAACCTTTCCTATGATACAAGCTTACAGACATTATTGAAGATGTCTCCAAAGGGTTATAAAATTAGGGTTCACTACCCAGGAACTATTATACATAAATTATAAGACATTCTTACAGACTATATCTTTAATATCGGACTCTGCTCACAAAAGAATTTTATTTAATTCTAAACTTATCCTTAAACGTGAATTTATACAATGACAAGTTCATGTATCTCCGATGACTTCATTTGCTTTCTATTTCTTTGATAAAAACCATGACCAGGGCAACTTATAGAAAGCATAGTATATTGGGCTTATGATTCCTGAAGGATAAGAAGCCGTCATGGTGAGGAGGAATGGCATGGTGACTAGAGCTGGACATAGAGAACTGAAAACTTGCATCTCGGCCACAAGCACCAAGAAGAAAGAACAAGCTGAAAGTTCCAGGAGGATTTTTAGCTCTGAAAGCCAGTGCCCAGTGACATATTTTTTTCAGGAGGACCCTGTCTCCCAAGTCTTCCCAAACAGCACCACCAACTATGGACCAAGCGCTCAAACTTCCAAGACTATAGGGGATATTTCTCACTCAAATCACCACAGCTGATATTTGTTTTGGGTTGGTTGGGTTTGCTGTATGAGGCAAGTCTCCTGCTACCATCATTGCTACCAATATTCGCATGGGTCCCAATCTGTGCCATCTTGACACACACACACCCAGACTTCATCATGTATACATCTGCTAGGAGGTCAGACCACCAACCCAGTGAATCTGGAACAACCATACATATGAAACTGACTACATGCCATGCCGTGGCCACTTGTGGATCTTATGTGCCGTTATCTACAAAACACATATTCCAAGATAACATCATTGGGAATTTTGAAAACCATAGCAGAATATAACCCAAATATGGGATCCTTTTTGAAAACAGGGGTATGATAGAGGGTGGATTTGCAATCGTGCAACATTTTCAAAACCAGAAATTGAAAACAACCCTCTAAGGTGGATATTATACGTATTTTGCAATGGAAGCAACTGAGAGCCTTGGGGAATGCACAAGAGATAGGACTAGAGCTTTGCCAACATCCTCACCTGCCCACCATTTCTTCTCAAGTCACAGAAAACACCGCAGACTATGGTGTGTGGCATGTGACAAGCTTTAGGGGAAGAAAAGGAGCTGGAAAAGAGAAGAGAAGAAAGGCAGGAAGGGGAGAGGAAGGAGAAAACTGGCAACCTAGATGAGGTGATGAATGACTATGTTACTAGTGTGGCTTCAGGACTTTCACCATGCACGTGAGTATCAAAACAAGTTACACGTGTTAAATATAAACAGTTTTCTGATTATAGCTCAATAAATCTAAAGGTAAAGACTTGGGGCAAAGATTCAATGACACAAAGAAGGGCAAACTATAGAAGAGGAGACACTGCAGAGGCTCTCCCATGTCACATGGGCATGATGAATATCCTATACATATTCCCTTCCTTACTCCCTCTCAAGTCCTGGTCTCCCAGTGTTCAAAATGATTCAATTAGTTTCTTTTCTTTTCTTCTCTTTTCTTTTCTTTTCTTTTCTTTTCTTTTCTTTTCTTTTCTTTTCTTTATTGCCTCCTAGTTCCTTATCCACCCACCACCACCAATTGCCATTATGTAAATTGGCCCAAAAGTCCATGGGAAGTGCATGTATTTTCTTCAGTCTGTAGAGACACCGCGCTCATTCAGTTCAGAAATAGCCCACTGGGAGACATGATGGAGAGAAATGAAAGATAAGGATGTAAATGAGTGAGGTGATTAGCACTCAGGCAGCATCCAATAAATGTCAGCAGCCCGTCAGCCACCAGAGAAAGAGTTCGGGAGGCTCTTCTGTTACCTACCATGGGGAAGTTGAGAAGTTCTCCCTGTACATCTCCCTGCTGGACAGAGTTTCAGTGTGCCTTCTGAAACTTCCTATTCGTTCATTATTCAACAAAAATATATGGAAGCAATGTCTACTTCAACTAATATTGCACATTGGCATTTTAAAACCTGTCCCATTTCTTATCCATTTTACCACTGAGATTTTTGGAATCTGACTCTTACATTTGATCGTACATATAAAAAATTTAGAAGAATGAATTATTTTATCTGGTTTTAGGCAAACTCTCTGTAACCAACGACACTTAGTTGCTATTAGCTTGAGAAAGTCAGAAATTATTCTAGAAGGGCTCCAAATAATTCATGCTTCTCACTGCACAAACCTTACACTATTATTTCAGAAGTAAACATTAATTATAGCCATTTTCAGATTAAAATAAAGTTCAGCTATTCAAGCCCTCATAATGGAAATTTATTTGAAGGAGAAATGCACTCACATTTACTGAGCAATGGATGAATTTGGTGCACACGCTCAGAAGCCCCTTTACATACATGCTCCCATTTTCATTCTCAGTAAGTGCCTTGCCTTCATTTCACAGAAACAGTGTTCAACACTCAGAAGAGTAACTGAATCCATGCTCGATACCAGTGCAAATTTAAGTTTTCTCTATTTGATATCAGATAAGCTCTGTGCTTTACAGACATACACACTTAATTTAGAGTCACTCGATTAAATAGAATAAAAGTTGGCACGCCCCTAATCCAATTCAAACACAGGGGCTTATAAAGACAATGTCAATATTATTTCTATTGTGGCTCTAACCCACAAAACTAAATGCCTATTCTTAAAAAGTGTGTGTGTGTGTGTGTGTGTGTGTGTGTGTGTGTGTGTGTGTGTGTGTATAGAAGAAAAGTTGCTTCTTTTGGTTTGAGCAAAATTAAAGTCATAGAACCTGGCTACTCTTTTCATAACAAGACACAAAGATGTACGAGCTTCTGCAGTAAACTGGGAAATCCTTGCTTTCCCCACTCATAATCCATGCAAACTGAGAAATACCAGGCGTGATCTTCAGTTAGACAGTTGGCTACAGTTGTGCCCTGTATACTCTGCTTAGCAACAACTGTCTGGTCTTCTAATGATGAAAGAGCACAGGGTGCTGGGTACTGACCCCTTGGAATGTGTGGAGCGCTGGGTGTGCAGAGTTCTGGGAGGCAGGGATTAAAGGAGAGCTGGCTAGCATGCGCTGGACAGGGGAACAGCACTGAAAGACATGTGCGTGTCCTGTGAAGGAACAAAAGTGGCCACATAGAAGACTCTGAAGGACAAAGAGGAGGCCAAGGGTACCTGGCTGATATTGGAAAGGAAAACTAGAATTTATAAAGAATATTCATCCTTCTAAACTATGCCCCTGGATGCATGCTTCTTCCCAGCTCCTCTTTTCTCACCAAAATGCAGACACAGTCTGGCATTTTGAATCCCACATCTTACTATTATTTTTACTTATTCACTTTATATCCCATGGTGGGTGCCTCTCCCTAAGGCTATTCTTCCACCCAGGCACATCAAGTCTATGAAACTAGGCACATCCTTCACACTGGGACCACACAAAGCAGCCCAGCTAGAATACATTCCACCTACAGGCAACAGCTTTTGGGATAGCCCCTGCTCCAGCTGTTTGGGACACACATGAAGATCAAGCTGCACATCTGCTACATATGTGCATGAATGCCTAAGTCCATCCCATGCATGTTCTTTGATGGTTCAGTCTCTGAGAACCCCAAAGGTCCAGGTTAATTGAGTCTGTTTGTCTTCCTGTGGAGTTTCTATCTGCTCCAGGTCAGCAATCCTTCCGCCAATTTGTCCATGAGTTCCCAAGCTCCATTCAATGTTTAGCCGAGGGTGTCTGCATCGGTCTGAATCAGCTGCTGGATGGAGCCTCTCAGAGAACAGCCATGCTAACTCCAGTCTGCATATAACAGAGTATAATTAATAGTGTCAGAGATTGGTGTTTGTCCATGGGATGGGTCTCTAGTTGGGTCAGTTATTAGTAAGCCATTCTGTCAGTCTCTGCTCCTTGCATTTCTTGTAGACAGGATAAATTTGGGGTTGAAAGTTGTGTAGGTGGATTGCTGTCTCTACTGCTCCACTGGGGTTACTGCCTGGCTACTGGAGGTGGCCTCTTCAGGTTCCATAGCCCAAATGTTGTGAGTCACAATTAGGGTCACACCCATTGTTAAATCCCACATCTTAATAGCTCACAATCATTGCTGCTGATATACTGCACCTTGAAGAACACCAGTCACAACCCTCCTCCTCTGCTCCTTTTCTCTTCGTCTCACATCTGTTTCCCCCTATTGCTTAGTAAAAGACAGAAGCAGGGTTCAGAAGGCAAAGAAGTCCAGATCAGTGGCCAGGCATTAAGTGACAGGGCGCGATGCTTTGCTTTAGCACATATTTTCTTCCAATGATAGCCTGCAAAAATGATCTCCTTTGATACCAGGGAAAGAGCCCAGTAAGTAAACGTGAAGAAACTACCCATAAAAATTGGAAACTCCCTTCAAGGTTTTTGTGTATAACTATCCTTATTCTTTTATAAAATTTGTATTATACGTCTTTCTAAAAATTATATGCATAATTTATAATGCATATTATATATTATATATTTAGAACTATATACATGCTGTGTACATATGTGAATATATACATATATGTGATGTATAAAAATAGATGAAAGCCTAGGAAGAGGTAAAAGGTTGTACAACCCATCTTCTTCAGCATTTTTCACTTTCAATACATATTCTTAAGAAAAATGTTCTTCTAACATGAAATCTTATTAGTCTTAATAATGTTCTATTGCTATACAGTTAGTTGTCTTGTTTTTATTACCAAAAAATAATATCTCAATAAAAATGTTACATAAGGGGCTGGTGAGATGGCTCAGTGGGTAAGAGCACCCGACTGCTCTTCCGAAGGTNCGGAGTTCAAATCCCAGCAACCACATGGTGGCTCATAACCATCTGTAACAAGATCTGATGCCCTCTTCTGGAGTGTCTGAAGACAGCTACAGTGTACTTACATAGAATAAATAAAAAAATAAATCTTTAAAAAAATGTTACATAAGTTCAACTGAATACATATATTTATTTTCCTAAAGTAGTACCAGCTAGCATATACAGATTATTTTTGTTGCTGACTTAACCATGAGCTAAATACTATGCACAAGCATTGTCTCACTAAGTCATCACAAGAACCTATCTGGTTAGTTCTCTTGTCCTCCCAGGATTCTCCAGAATTCCATAGGTCTCTATTGAGGTTTGCTATAAATTTCACATAGGTTCCATGTTAGTTTATGCTGTGGTCACAGAATATGATGGAGTGGGTAGTCTGTAAACAACTGACATACATTCTCATCATTTGGTAGCTAGGAAGTGTAAAGTCAAGGTGCTAGTAGATGAAGGCCCAGATTATCTACTTCCAGTGGAGTACCTTGAATCTTCTTAAGGAGGAATATCATGTTCCTGCACTGAAAACAAGAAAGGGAGAAGATGGAGAAGAAGACCCCACCCAACTACTGCTGCCTCATTCTGGGAGTCAGAGCTCTAATGACCTAAACACTTCCCATGAGACTACACCTACCAGTACTGTTACACTGAGGATTACATTTCCAGTATGGATGCTAGAGGACATGAAAAATCACAACAGTGCATTTCCTTACTACACATATATCTTATACTACTACAACATATTCCAGAGAACCTCTTACAGTGTAGCCTGACTGCAGAAACTCCTATTGATCTATAAACTCTGCACAAATTTGGCAACTTGAAATGTTGACAACAGGTAACTTGTAGTTGTAGTCTCAGGCATTGAAAACAGTGCCCTCAAAACCCAAAGGCATATAAGCAATCCCCTTCCATTTTGGAATGGAAAGTAGAAAATGCAATCCTTGGTTCATCACATTGGAAGGGATGTTCCAGCATTGAAACATGGACTTCTAAAGTGAAACATGGACTTCAATATTACCATATGCTATAAATTTTCATGTTTACTGCCGCTAACTCTCTGGGATATGTGTTTTTATTAGGGCTTCCCATGTATTTTTCACTGATGTGTAGCATGGCCTAAATTTGCCTGATCTCACCAAAAGTGAAAACCTATATGTTATCTGTGGAAGTTGTAGATGATCCATGATTGTAGTAGAGAATGAAGGGCGATCTCCTGGGTCTGAGGCTAGACCAATGGTTCTTAACCAGCAAATTTTGACCCCCATAACACTTACATATCAGGTCTTTCCTGTATACCAGATAGTCACATTATAATTTATAACAGTAGAAAATCACAGTTATAAACTAATAAGAAGATAATTTTATAGTTGGGGGTCATCACAATATGAGGAAGTGTATATTAAAGGGTCATAACATTGGGAAGGTTGGGAACCACATGACTAGACTAGTAATTCATATTATTGTCCTTATCCCAGGAATGAAAACGTTCGCTCTCAATAACTATGTTTTCATGTACCCTGAGCTGTTTGGCTCTTAAGTGCTACTGCTACTGCAATCAGAGCCCCTAGCTGATGGTCTATTAGGTAGCTGACTGCTGTCTTACAAGGCTCCACCTAGCTTTTATAAGAAACAGACCAATTAATTAAATGAGGACCTCTGAGAAGTACTCCCTGATGTCTTGGATATTTAAGAGTGATAACGACCTATTATTTGAACAATCCTGCAAAAATACCAGTTTTAATTCACCACGTTGTCCAAAAGTTTTCATTTATCTGTTTCACTGAGCAGCACTCACACGCAGATGAATATAACTTCACAATTGTTCATATATCCAATTAGATTTTATAGAACTGAAGTTGTTTCTTGGCCTCCACTATGACAGGGGAGTTTATCATGATGGTTTTAGTCTACTGGTATCAGGGTCACCTTGGACCCTCTAACCAAACTTATGGCTATTTCTCCTTTTTTGGTATGTGGTCACATAAGCAAACAACTAGAAGTCTCTTTGAAAACAGAAAGAGGAACTGCATGTTCTTGTAGTCTTTCCTTCTGGGAAATTGGCCTTTCTTTTAGTCTAATGAATTCCAATCTGAAATTGGTCTGATAGCCAGATAATGAGTAAAATACTTTTTGTGTTTACTTGAGCAGTACCTCTGCCTTCTGCTAATCCACAGTTGATGTGTTTTCATTGCATACACCAAGTGCTAACTTTGGTGGCTGCCCAAACATCTTGCTCTTAGGAACATTGTGTTTTATTAACTATTTTCATACCTTTCTTCCAGGCAGCCTACACTACTATAGCTAAAATCTCATATTGACTGTAACACAGTGATAGTGGCTGATTTCAGCACCCCACTGTGGCCAACAGATAGGTCATACAGGCAAAAACTAAGCAGAAAAATGCTGGAATTTTTATAAATAAAGTAGAGCTAACCTATACAACGTTCTATTCAAGTACTAATAATATACCTTCTCAGCAGCTCATAGAACTTTCTCCAAAATTGACCACATACGCAGATACAAAACAAGTCTCAATGAATATAAGAAAACTAAAATAACACCCTGCATCCTATCTGACTTTGGACTAAAACTGGGTATTGACAACAAAAGAAACTCATGGAAGCTGAACAACTCAGACCTAAATGAAAATTGGGTCAAGACACAAGATGGAAATTTAAATATTTTATAGTTAAATGGAAAAGAAAAAGGAAAAACCAAAACATACCCAAACTTATAGGACAAGACGAGGGTGGTTCTAAGAGGCAACTTCACAGACTAAGGGCCTACATAAAAAATTTTGAGAGATTGCCTATTAATAGCTTAAGACACTTGAAATCTCTAGGAAACCTAGAAGAAAAATACCCAGAAAGAGTAGATAGAAAAAACCTAAATTCAAGGCTGAACTTAATAAAATAGAAACAAACAAACAAAAACAAACAAAATTCTTGTTGAAACAAAGAGCTGTTTCTTTGAGAAAAATAGCAAGATTTACAAGTAATCCAAACAACAGACAGAGAATAAAGACCCAAGTTAATGTATTAGAGATTAAAATAGACACTGAGGGAACTTAGAGTATAGGAAGGACGTTTTTAAATCTGTATTTCTCCAAACTAGAAAAAAAAGCTTTAAAAATGATGAATTTTTGGTATTTACAACCTTCTAAAGTTAAATTAACATTAAGTAAATAATTTAAACAGACCAGCAACACTCAGTTAGATAGGAGCAATGCTTAAAAATCCTCCAGCTAAAACACAAGAAAACCAAGAAGGGTGACCATCGTGTGGATACTTCATTCCTCCTTAGAATAAGGAACAAAATATCCATGAAAGGATATAGGTACAGAGACAAAATTTGAGCTAAGATGAAAGGAATGACTATTCAGAGACTACCCCATCCGGGAATCCATCCCATCATCAGCCACCAAACCCAGATACTAATGCACATGCCAGCAAGATTCTGCTGAAGGGACCCTGATATAGNGGCCTCTTGTGAGGCTATGCCAGTGCCTGGCAAACACAGAAGTAGATGCTCACGGTCAGCTATTGGATGGAACACAGGGCCCCCAATGGAGGAGCTAGAGAAAGTACCCAAGGAGTTGTAGGGGGCTGCAACCCTGTAGGTGCAACAACAATATGAACTAACCAGTACCCCCTGAGCTCGAGTCTCTAGCTGCATATGTAGCAGAAGATGGCCTAATTGGCCATCATTGGGAAGAGAGGCCCCTTGGTCTTGTAAACTTTATATGACCAAGCACAGGGGAATGCCTGGGCCAAGTAGTGAGAGTGGGTGGGTAGGGGAGCAGGGGCAGGGGCTGGGGTATAGGGAACTTTCGGGATAGCATTTGAAATGTAAATAAAGAAAATAATAATAAATTAAAAAAGAAAAAAGAAAAAAATCCTCCAGCTAAAACAGCCCATGCAGATTCATTCAGCACAGACCTCTCCCTTATTATCAAAGAACTAATGTCAATATTCCTGAAATCATCCCACAAAGGAGAAACTGAAGAAACATTTATTGATTTATTTTATAATATCATCATTATCGTGATACCAAAACCACACAATGACCCAACAAAACAAAGAAAGTTATAGACCAATATCCCTTTTGACCATAAAATTTAAAATTCTCAATAAAATATTTATAAATTCTAGAGCCCATCAAAAGTATTGTCTATCATTATCAAGTAGGTTTCATCCCAAAGATACACAGATGGTTGAATATAGATAATTCAGTAAATGTAACCCACCACACAAAAACAAAAAGCACATGATCATCTCATTAGATGCTGAAAATAGCTTTGACAAAAACCCAAAACCCCTTCATAATAAAAGTCCTGGAAAGACCAGTTATATGAAAGTCATAACTCAACATAATGAAGGAATGTATAGCAAACCCACAGCCAACATCAATCTAAATAGAGAGAATGTGTTTGCTCTAAAATCAGGAACAACTCAAGGTTAGCCATTCTTTCCATCCCTATTCAATACAATACTTGAAGTTTTAGCTAGACCACTCAGACAACTGAAGGAAATCAAGGAGCTACACATAGGAAAGGAAGAAATCGAGATATCTATTTGTAGATAGTATGATTTTATACATAAAGATCCTAAAAACTCCATCAGGAATCTTCTACAGCTGATAGACACTTTTAGTAAAGCAGCAAGATACAAATTTAGCACGCACACATGTGTGTGCGCGCACACACACACACACACACACACACACACACAAACACACACACAAACACAATAAGCAGTCTTTACTGACAAAGAAATCAGAAATCAGTATCTGCCATAACAGTCCCCAAAAAACGCCTTGGAGTAGCTCTAACCAAGCAAGTGGAAGACTTATATAATGAAAAAAATTAAGACACTGAAGAAAGAAATTGAAAAAGACATCAGAAGTTGAAAAGATCTCTCATACCTGTGGATCAATAGGATTAACATAATAAAAATAGCCATCCTACCAAAAGAAAATCTACAAATTCAAATCAATCCCCATTAGAATCCCAACATAATTCTTCACAGAAATTGGGAAAAAAAACACACATCTTCAGTATCCTTAGTCATCACGAAACGCAAGTTAAAACCACTTTGAGATTTCATTTTACCTCAATCAAAATAGCCAAAATCAATAAAACAAGTGACAGCTCCTGCAGGTGAGGGGAACACTCATTTATTTATTTATTGCTAGTACTACTGCAAACTTTTAGAGCCACCCTGGATCTCACTGTAGTGGTTCCCAGGAAGCCGGGAATAGGTATATCTTATGATCCAACTATACCACTCTTGGACTCCACATCCTAGGACAGAGACACTGGTTTATCCATGTTTACTGCTTCTCTATTCGTAAGAGTCAAAAATCGTAAGCAGTTTAGATGTCCATCAACTAATGAGTGGATATTTAGAAGTATGGTACATTTATGTTTTAGAATATTATTTAGCTCTTAATTAAGACAAATGAAATTATGAAATTTGCAGGTAAGTGGGTGGAATTAGGAACAATCATCCTGAGTGAGGTGACCCAGAACATGGCAATAAAATGACTCCTAATGATGCATTGCTATATGCATAGATTGGTGCATCACTCAACCCTCATCAAAGAAACTTCTTTCAAAACATGGGCGTTAACACAGAAACCCGCAACTGGACAGTGTGTGGAGAGTGAAATGTTTAACACTCAGTCCTGAATGAGTTATCTTTACCAAGCCCCTCTTCTCGAGGCTCAGGGATCTATGAGGAAGAGGAGGCAGAAAGATTGTAGGAGCCAGAAGTGGTGGAAAGAGTGTCTTCCAGACATGAGAGAACTGATATACATACGAATCCACAGGACTGTGACAGCATGCACAAGAAAGACCTGAAGAGATTCAAATCAGACAAAATCTTAGCACTGAGAGGAAAGTGGACACCAAGTCCTTCCCTTAACCAAGAAGCAATTTTCAGGTGATAAATACTGGCAAAGGGAAAAATAGTTTTCCCTTTGAACTATCACTGGGTGTATCAACCACAGGCCAAGTCATCACACATGCCCAAAAACAATTGACTAACACAAAATGGATTCCATGGGATTTTCTTAGTTTTATCTTATTGTTTTTGTTTGCTTGCTTTGATTTTTGGTTTTTTTGTTTTTTGAGATAGTAAGAAGACAAAAGTTGTTTGTGGGTATGGAGCTGGGAAAGATTTGGAAGTAGTTGGGGGAGGGGAAAGAATATGACCAAAATGTAATACAATTTTGCTGGTTTTATGGGTAAAATTGCTACATTATCATTTTATTATTGCATTTTAACAATGTATAACTCATCTACTTATGAGTTGACATTTTTACTATACTTATTTATTGAGGGAGTATCATGTGGTCTTGAATTGGCAAGGCATGAGCGAGGAGGTCAAAAGACAACTTACAGACATTGGTTCTTGCCTCCCACTATGTGGGTCCCGGGGATTCTGTTGTGTCTGCCATTGTACACTTTATGCTAGCTGGCAAGTGAGCTTTCAGAAGAGTCTCCTGTCTCTGCCTCTCATCTTGTTGTAGAATCCGAGGGACTGAATTACAGATGTACTCTATTGTGTCTTTTATAATAGCTTTCCAGGGATAGAATTCAAGTCATCAGGATTGAGCAGCTGGAATTTTTCTCCACCAAAACCAGCTCAGCTTGCTCTACACACCTTTATATTTCAGAGAGGTCACAGATAAAAAGAAAAAGTAAATGTCTTATTCTCAGGATGTTTAAAAACATTCACTCAGCCTATTTATACTTTATTAACAAATAAATTCATGCACCCCATTTTTATCAGACAGGTTTAATTCATAACAATTAGTATTTTATATCTAAAATCCTCAACAGAAAAGATATATTTAGGCAGCCCTATGAGCTGTGTCAATCCAAAATAACATACTAAGTGTAAACCATGCAATCATTTAATAAATTAAGAAATTACTATGCAGTGCCATGATGTAAGCAAGCAAAATATTTCTGAATTAAAAAAGTATTTGATCTAACAAAGACTGGCTTATTCATACGTTCCATCATGACATCGCAGAGGTTTTTCTTGCACGCCTGAGTAATGATTTCCTCATTTTCAGTTAGCAGTCAGCCCATCTCACCCACAGGCGAGTCTAACACTCTTCTCGTTGGTCAGGAAGGGAGTGATGGATGACAGCAGCTGCTGCCTTTAGTCAATCCCAAAATCTACCTTCTGCCTAAGAAAGATTTTCACTGAAATGTAGCAGATACTACTCAGCTGTTCGGTAAAGAGCCACATCCAGCTCTAGCTTGTGAGCTTATGCATGAACTGGATACAGTTTATAGAAGATACCCCCATCCCTACCTAAACCCAGCAACATTCCCACAATTATATCTTATCTTTGTAAGCATAGCATAGATTTCTATATAAACTGGTAAGATGGATTTAGTTCCCAAATGGAAGTCTCTCTGGCCAGGAAAAAAAATTAAGCAAAATCAAAAGGGTTTGACCAGGCATCCTGCAGTACTCTAATCACTGTAGCCAGAGTTACTCAAACTGGAACTTCCAACAATTGCCAGGCATGCACTAAGAATAGTGCACTGGATTAATCGAGATGAACTAGAGTTCAGCTGATCAGGAGGAAGTGACTAGGAAGGGGGTATCATCTCATCTCAGAAACTCTAGAATAGGAAGATTCAGTGAATTTTATGTATCTGCCTTTCTGAGAGTGTATTCAGAGAGTATATTTGGCTTCAAGTTTTGACGTGACAGCTATGAAGATACTAGTTTTGTGTGCACAGGACTGAGGCACTACTGCCTTCTGAGAACCACTATATTGATCTTATGGTTCCTCTACTGAGCAGCTGACTGGCCATTAATGAGTATCAATAATCTCTCGAGACTGAGCAATGAAGCCAGGCAGACAACAGCATCTGCTGCTCGTCCATCATCCCCTCCAACCAATAGAAACAGCCCATGACCAATGTGGCCTGGGAAGGCCTTCGCTCTTTCTGCAGTGGTGGTGCCAGATGAAGAAGTCATTACTACTCAGGGCTGGAAGAGAGGAAAAAAAGGTGTCTGGAGGGAATAAAAGAATGAGAGAACAGGATACAGTCAGCCAGTTGGTCACCGAGGCACATTACATCCTCTGGGCACTGTTTCCAGATGCCTTACATTTTTGCATGTGTAGCTACTTTCCATATCCCTTAACTGAAGGGGCCCAAGTTTTCAGCATCTTTACCCAGCACAAACTTTGGGAAAGTAACAGGGAAAGTCAGAGACAACAAAGTGATGTAGTGGCCCAAGAACAGAAGCGCATTTGGTGTCTTGAGGTTAATTTGAGATGCTCATGGTAGCCTTGGGTCCATAGGAGCCATGAAATTTAACATAGAGAAACTTAAAATTAATCAGAAGCAGTCATTGCATGCTTCTTCAGACACTGTCAACATGAGCCAATTCCTTTCTTTCTTTAGAATGTTTAGAATGACCTTCTGGTATTGTACCTCAGCGTTATTCATGTCTTTCAAATCCCTTATTTTTAAAACTTACAATACTACTAATGAACACCTTCATTGAGAATCATGTATAGTATTTTATGCATGCAATTTTTTTTTACATTTACAGGCACATCTGAAAGGAAAATAATAATAATAAAAAACATGGTATCATCTCTTTTTCAATGATGAACCTATGAAAAGTAAGAAGAGGTGACCTGAGATGTCATGTATCTATGGCTCTAATTCTATCAGCCCTGTCCACAACTCATACAACGCAAGCCAGCTGTAAAACAGAAGTGGACACAAGATGTACCTGGGAAGTTTGTCTGAGTTTTTCCCATCATGATATTACTTCCATGAAAGAAGGCACATCCTTGGCATCAGTACAATAAACTTGAAATCTTTCTGCTAACTGTTGGGTCTGGCCCGCCTCCCTCTAAGCATTGTATTGAGCCCCTTACAGACACGCTAAGAGTTGCTTCCCCGGACGTCCCAGAACACAGCGTCCTCGGACCGCCCACTGTCAACGCCCACTCGTCGCCCGGACCAACCACCAATGTCATCACGCCTACTCGATTGGACCCGCCTTCTGGACACAGCGCGCGCCATTGGGACATTGCGCCATTGGGACTGAGAGACACACTCAGCAGAGACAATGGGACATGTGGGAGAGGGTTGGGTTCTCCCACGTGTAATTATTAAATAGTATTCTTTCTTGTAGCTCATCTCTAATTTCAGGAAGTTTAGCTCTGCAGTGCAAACCCACCCCAAGGTGTTTTCTGCCTACGCAGACACAGCGCCGGTGTGCGTGACACACAGAGAAACATTACAGCTAACGATAACCATCTCTGAGTACTAGCTGTCCTTTCATGTCTTCTTAGTTAAGATTCTGTGTCATTTTGGCCTGAAAACAGGCAACTCAGTTGACTGATGCCGAGAGTTTTAGACAGTAGTGTAACTTACTTGGCAAGAACATAAAAAAGTTCTTAACATTTAAGAGTAAAATTCCTATGGCAGACTATGTGCAGGGAGTTAGATGTCCGGAAATTACTGCCAACTTCTAATGAATACTAGTGCTTCCTTCCCCAACAGAGCTATTCTTCTAAATGCCCATTTCCTTATCTTCCTCTCTTTATAAAATGTGAAACATGAGAGTAAAAAATTTCTCCACATCTTCAAAAATACATAAGAAGAAAGTCCATTATTGACATAAATCAGATACAGTAAATCAATTTGACCAACCAATATAACATAATTATGAAGACATTCTCTTTGGATTGACTTTACACTCCAATTAAGAAATTTTAATTAGAAAGAAAGATTTGGTAGACTTTCATGAACCTTCAGAGTATCTTTTACCAAACTAATTCATAAACCCCAGAATATGTGACAACTAAAGAAATAACCACAAAACACATTAGCCTAACAAAAAAAGGCTAAATTACTGATCTTTTCTTTAGATAAGTATTTGAAAGATTACACATAGGATGCCAATTAAGACTGTATGAAGTTTTCACTGAGATGTTAATTATTCTCTTTACAAGAAGAAAAGTGAACTTTGACTCTTCTCCTAACTTTATCCCAGGACACAGACTCCCCACAACTTCAAATCCATTTTCTTCTCAAGTTGCAGAAATGGGAACAAAAAAAGGGGGATAATGTAGACTATACAGCTATCGCTGAAAGGGAGTCATTGGCTATGAGCACAAACTGCAGTATGCATTGAACCGATGCTTTATTTATTCCCTTAAGAAGGAAGCTGAAATCTAATTGATTCCTGGATTTGTAATAAAGTTGTCACCATGTTTGATTTTGTCCTGGATTTGTGGGGGAGAGCGGTGTTGAGGTAGGGGAGACAAGCAGATCTCTGTCCTTCTGCAGCTTAAGCAAGTCATGTTTGTGCTATAACGAAAGTAGAATTTAAAAAAAATAGAAATAACACAGAGCAGCTGGTAGAGATGGCATTTAGTAAGATTCCCTATGGGGAGCTGTTTGGACGGAGGCCTAGATTGCATGAGGACGTTGGGTTTTGCTGAAGGATACTGAAGAGGCGTTCCAGACTGAACAGACACAGCATTCAAATTATATTGCTATTATCATTGTTTCACCATTAACGTACAAGAGTGACATTTTTCTTTTTTCTTTTTTTCTTTTTTTATTGTTGTTGATAATACAATTTAATTTCAAAGCTTCTAATTTGAAAATTTCCCAACACAACTTGAGACATCCAGACAGCTTCTACTGGAAAGATTTACTGCAGCCAATGTTGAAAAGGTATACTGCAGCTTTTGACTTCTTCGACGAGCTGATAACCCTCGTCAGCTTCTTCACCTTCTTCATCATAATCATCGTCATCATCCTCAAGAGCTTCTCCAGTGAAGTATAACACTGATCTTGGGATTATACGCCCATGTAAAAAGTGACCAATTTCAAAGTCTGCAGCCAGTATCACCTCAGCAGCATCATCCAGATCGCCATTCTCAGGAACTTCGGGAGGAGCAAAAAAATTAAAGAAAGAATCATTGGAAACTGTTTTAGTCACAGTACGAGCTGTCCATATCCCTTGTGTTTCTGCTTCTTCTTAATGGTTTTCAAAGTAACATTCTTTCCTTTTTTCCAATCTATCTGGCATCCTGTACAACCCATAATCTCTGGTCCATCAAAAGAAAAGGGATCAGAATCATCTGGTTCTGAACGCATCCTGTAAGTCTCTGTTAACACTTCATTTGTGAAATAGTCATTGGGTTCAAAGTGAAATTCTGAGATAAAACTCATAGGCTGGCCAGCATCCGAAAACTTCACTTTAATATCTTTCAAGTGCTTCAGAATAGGTTCATCATGTTCCTGAACCATATCACTGAGCAAATCAACATTCTTAAAAACCGTCAACCAAAATTCAGGAATTCCTTTAGGGTCTTCTTTTTCTTCACTCTTTTTCTCATCTTCAATCTTGGCCTTTTCTTTCAGCTCCTCTGAAACTTCATCCTCCTCATCTGGTTTCCACTCACACATTCTTCTTCTGTAGGTTCACAGATTGCATTAATGATCTCAAATCGCTTATCAAATAAAGGCTGATAGAGAACAGCATACTTTCTCTCAAGATCGTGAACTTCCTCATAGTATTTGGCTTCCATCTGTGCACATTTAACTTGAAGATTCTTGAGAGCATCCACTCATCTTTTGACTACCTTAGGCAAGCTTTCAATGTATCCTGTTGGTGTGTCTACCAGACCATCAAGTCTTTCCTGAAGAGCTGCAAGAATCTGAGGATTTTGCATCATCTGAACAGTTAGCTGACATGTTTTGATTTTTGTTTCTTCACCCATTTCTTCTTTTTCTACTTCTTCAACATCTTCCAAATCTTGATCAAGTTCAGACTGTTCTTTGCTGGCTGATGGGGGAGGTATTGTGTCCTAGGCATGAAACAACTTTGGCCACCAAGGCAGGCATCAAGCTAGGATAAACAAAGGACTGCCATCCACTCTGCCCCTGGCTGATATAAGAACACCATTAACAAGGTGTCTCTTTGCCCATTGCCAGGGGGTGAAGAGTGACATTTTTCAATGAAGCTAGTGTTTGATTGAAAACAGATTCTCAATAAAAAGAACACAAAATATGCTGCATTTAATAAAAAACCACACGTGGTAGTTTCTAGAACAAAAAAGAAGAAGAAGAAGAAGAAGAAGAAGAAGAAGAAGAAGAAGAAGAAGAAGAAGAAGAAGAAGAAGAAGAAGAAGAAAAAGTGACACAAAGATGGATCTGGGCTTAAAAGAAAAGTTTTCAAAGTGCAATCAATCCCAGAATGCCAGCATTTATGATCAGTGTAAAATAATAACAAGGCAAATGACTGTTTTCAGATTTGGCAGTAGTTATCAATTAAGTATGTAATAAAAGAAATATATTATAGATTTGATTTTAACAGCAGGAATTAGGGTGAGAGGTGTAGCTCTGTGATGAAGTTCTTGTCTAATGTTGTGAAATAATGGATTCAATCCCCAAGACAACTACAAAAAAAGAAAGAAAATGAGAAAGAAAGAAAGAAAGAAAGAAAGAAAGAAAGAAAGAAAGAAAGA
Organism: Mus pahari; assembly: GCF_900095145.1. Lineage (NCBI taxonomy): Eukaryota > Metazoa > Chordata > Mammalia > Rodentia > Muridae > Mus > Mus pahari. The sequence goes on from NC_034598.1 coordinate 17,943,756, forward strand.
AAGAAAGAAAGAAAGAAAGGAAGGAAGGAAGGAAGAGAAAGAAAGAAAGAAAGAAAGAAAGGAAGGAAGGAAGGAAGGAAGGAAGGAAGGAAGGAAGGAAGGAAGGAAGGAAGGTAGAAAGAATAATTGTCTATAAAGTAGTTCAACCAGACTAGACTAGTGATAAAAGCTGAGTGGAAAATTTTTTACATTGATTTCATGTACTGAACTCCTAGAAACAGGCTGAGCAGGTGGCCCAGTCATACAGTGCTTGTCTAGGATTCATGAAATTCTCAATCTTCAGAGCTGAATAAGCCCAATGTGGTGGTGTACTTCTGTAATCCTTGCACTCCTATGGTAAAGACATGAGGACCAGAAGATTAAGATTATCTTTTACTACAAAGAAGTTCAAAGCCATCCTGAAATAAATGAAAGTCTGTGTAAAGGGGGGAGGGACATTATAGGAAAAGAAAAATCCTATGGGAGAAGGAAGCAAAAAATATCACAATTACAATTTCTATAATTTTGACTTTTATGTAACATAGAAAGGTAGTTCTTAAGTTAAATATTTATTTATTTTTTTTCAGAAAGGAAGTAACAAAAATAACATTGATGAGTTGTTGAGAGGGAAGGAGTCAGAATTTAGCTGAAACTAGATGGTTTCTTTCTGCCGAATACAGTGTACGTTTTGGATGTGTTACAAGGAGACATAGCCTTACTTGTGCAGAGAGTAATGGCTTATGGAGAACCAGACAGCAATTGCATAAAACATTTTCTGTGCCCAATGTGATTTTAATGAACCCCCAAACAAGTGACAGGTTCTCTTATAGAAGTGGTTAAATTTAATTCAGGCAAGATCTGATACGAGAGAAGACTCAAGGCATAGTACAGAAATCCCTGAGAGAAAGCGGTGTATATTATTAGAATGTAAAATAACTGTGAATGTTCGCTATTCTGCTTATCGGTGTGAGTTGTGACTTACTACAAATACTACTGGCAAAACTTCCCAGAAAAGATATAACCTTAGTTTCACATTTTAAAAGATTTAAGACCAAGGGAGGGGGCTCACTGGTAGAGCAAATACCTAGCATCCACATCACTTGGGTTTAATACTGACCACACAAAAAAGTTTTAAATGTAGAAACAATTTTTAAAATAAAAACAATAAGAACTAGAATGCTTTCTCAGGGGTTAAACATACTTGCAGAGGAACTTAGTTCCACAAGTTTTTCCAAGCATCTTAAAACCACCTGTAACTCCAGCTCTAGGATAGCCAGCACCCTTTTCTGGCCTCCACAGGTAAACTGCATTCATGTGCTCACAAGTACACATGTGTGTATGTGCACACTCGTACACACACACACCCACACACACACACACACACACACACACACACACACANCACACACACACACACACACACACACACACACACACAGAGAGAGAGAGAGAGAGAGAGAGAGAGAGAGAGAGAGAGAGAGAGTTTTTAAAGACAGTATATAAAATACTATCATTCATACTACTAGAAGGTACCATGCACACTGCCAATGAAGAAAAAGTAACTAAGAGCCCTACCCAACTGTGATCTCTATGAACCACAGCAATGATCAGCATGGCACCTCAACCCTAAGAGTGCAGTAGTGGCACACATACCCTGTCAGCAACCAACAGCTCTCCAACTGGACTTAAGGCTCACTCAACAAGAGGGTACCATGTCTAGTACTGGTTAGCTACCTAGTTATCTACCCAGGGCTAGTGAAGTATGGGATATTGAAGGAGAACATATAACTACCACTTTACTAAGCCAGCCTTTTCTTTCCCACTCTAAATATCTATCCTTATACCCATAGATAAGTGTGGTTATCTCACCTCACATCAAGGAAACTTCTCTCTCCATGGACAAAGGCCATTGCTGAAACCTTTAGTGATCAAAATGTAGAGTTGTAGAGCCCAGTATCAACCAACAGATCTACAACACAACTCCTGCACCTAAAGCTCAGAGATCATTTCAGAATAGGTGGTAGAAAGGTTGTAAAAGCCAGAGGTTCAGGGAATATGCTCTGAGATTGTGTCTCCGTGAAATAGCAGAAACTACATCCACAAAGTCTCACCAACATGAATGCCTAAACATGACCTAAACAAGGATAGTTACAAGAAGCATGCCAATGTGGAACTCTGGAAAGTTCATAAAGCCTCAACTCTTGCAAAGAACTGCAGTCAGTGAAGGAATGCTGAGAGCAGGGGAAGTATTAATCCACAGAGAAGAGTTGGTTATCTAATTCCAAATGGTCAGCTCTGAAAACATGTATAAATAACATTATATGGGCTGAACTGTTACATATGTGTGTGTGTGTGTGTGTGTGTGTGTGTGTGTGATGACAATTAAAGAAAAGGAGGCCCCTTCTGTTCTGAGCCGGTGCTCTGAGCAGATCTTGGGCACTAGCTCCACACCCAGTCCCACAGCACCCAGAATAAGCTCTACTCCCAGGTGCTGTAACATGCCCAGGATCACAGGTGAGGAGGTCACAACATCTGCTCCAACACTGGGAGTAATTGAGACGACCCTGGGGTTCTAGGGATGCAGGAACCCTGCCCAGCCCAAATTGGCACTGGTTCCTTCTGGTTTGAACCTGCACTTGGAGCAGACCTGGGGTGCTGGCTCTACACCCACTCTTAAAACACCCAGAAGGAGTCTGATTCCCAGATGCACTGAACCGTCCAGGATCACAGGATCACAGAGGAAGCTCCACTCCTAGGAGATTGGATACACCCAGGAGCACTGGAGCACTGACACAGCTGAGGCCACAACATATTTCCAACAGCCAACATAACTGGAACCCCCACAGGAACCAGGGAAACACAAACCACTGCCCAGCCAGAAGCACAGGTTTCTTTTAGCTTGCATCTATGCACAGAGCAAACCCAGGGCTCTGACTCCCCACCCACCTTGCAACAGCTAGAGAAAGCTTGACTCCTAGGACGTCTGACACAACAGGATCTCAGGATCACAGAATCCCAGAATCGCAGAGACAGTTAGACTCTGAGGAGCTCTGACACAACCAGGATCACAGGAGGGACAGGCTCCAGTCAGAGACAGCAAAGGCATGTCACAGTAGAGATAACCAAGTGGCTAAAGATAAGCACAAGAACATAAGCAACAGAAACCAATGCTATTTGGTACCATCAGAACCCAGTTCTCCCTCCACAGAAAGTCCTGGATACCCAATCACACCAGAAAAGCAATATTCTGTTTTGAGTTCACTTCTCATGATGATGATAGAGGACTTTAAGAAGGACATAAATAACTTCCTTTAAGAAATACAAGAGAACACAGGTAAACAAGTAGGAGCCCTTAAAGAGAAAAGACAAAACTCACTCAAAGAATTACAGGAAAACAATCAAACAGGTGAAGGAATTGGGCAAAACCAACAAGGATCTAAAAATGGAAATAGAAACAATAAAGAAATCACAAAGTGAAAAAAGAGAAATCACAAAGGGAGACAACCCTGGAGATATAAAACCTAGAAAAGAGATCAGGAGTCATAGATGCAAGCATCACCAATAGAACATAAGAAAGAAAAGAGAGAATCTCAGGTGCAGAAGATACCATAGAAAACATTGACACAACAGTCAAAGAAAATGCAAAATGCAAAAAGCTCCTAACCCAAAACATATAGGAAATTCAGGACACAATGAGAAGACCAAACCAAAGGATAATAAGTATACAAGAGAGCGAAGATTCCCAATTTAAAGGGTCAGTAAATATCTTCAACAAAATTATAGAAGAAAACATCCCTAACCTAAAAAAGAGATGCCCATGAACCATACAAGAAGCCTATAGAACTCCAAATAGACTGGACAATAAAAGAAATTCCTCCTGACACATAATAATCAAAACACCAAATGCACTAAACAAAGAAAGAATATTAAAAGCAATAAGAGAAAAAGGTCAAGTAATATGTATTATATATATATATATATATATATATATATATATATATATATATATAAAGATTCCAAGAAGTTAGACTGCAGAGAATCAAATAAACCTATTAAAAATTAGGGTACAGCGCTAAACAAAGAATTCTCAACTGAGGAATATCGAATAGCCAAGAAGCACCTAAAGAAATGTTGAACATCCTTAGTCATCAGGGAAATGCAAATCAAAACAACCCTGAGATTCCACCTCACACCAGTCAGAATGGCTAAGATCAAAAGCTCAGGTGACATCAGATGTTGGCAAGGATGTGGAGAAAGAGGAACACTCCTCCATTGCTGATGGGATTGCAAGCTGGTGCAGCCACTATGGAAATCAGTCTGGCGGTTCCTCAGAAAATTGAACATAGTATTACCTAAGGACACAGCTATATCACTTCTGGTCATATACTCAAAAGATGCTCTAACATATAACAAGGACACATACTCCACTATGTTCATAGCAGCCTTATTTATAACAAAAAGCTGGAAAGAACCCAGATGTCCTTCAACAGAGGAATGGATACAGAAAATGTGGTACATTTACACAATAGAGTTCTACTCAGCTATTAAAAACAATGATTTTGTCGGGCAATGGTGGAACATGACTTTAATCCCAGCACTTGGGAGGCAGAGGCATGTGGATTTCTGAGTTCGAGGCCAGCCTGGTCTACAGAGTGAGTTCCAGGACAGGCAGGGCTACACAGAGAAACCCTGTCTCGAAAAACCAAATAAATAAATAAATAAATAAACAAACAAACAATGATTTCAAAAACCCTGTCTCAAAAAACCAAATAAATAAATAAATAAACAATGATTTCATGTAATTCTCAGGCAAATGAATAGAACTAGTAAATGTCATCCTGAGTGAGGTAACTCAATCATAGAAGAACACACATGGTATGCTCTCTCTGATAAGTGGATATTAGCCCAAAAGCTTGGAATACCCAAGATACAATTCACAGACCACAAGAAGCTCAAGAAGAAGGAAGACCAAATCTGGATGCTTCAGTCAGTCTTAGAAGGGGAAACAAAATACTCATGGGAGAAAATACAGAGACAAAGTGTGGAGTAGAGACTGAAGGAAAGACCATCCAGAGACTGCCCCACCTGGGAATCCATCCCATATACAGTCACCAAATGCAGACACAATTGTGGTTTCCAAGGCAGGACATGCTGACAGGACCCTGAAGTAGCTGTCTCCTGCGAATCTCTGCCAAAGCTTAACAAATACATAGACAGATGATCACAACCAACCATTGGACTGAGCATAGGGTGCCCAATGGAGGAGTTAGAGAAAGGACTAAAGGAGCTAAAAGGGTTTGCAACCCCATGGGAAGAACAACAATATCAACCAACCAGACTCCCCAGAGTGCCCAAGGACTAAACCATCAATCAAAGAGTACACATAGAAGGATCCATGGCTCTAGCCACATATGTAGCAGAGGATGGCCTTGTTGGGCATCAATGGGAGAAGAGGCCCTTGGTCCTGTGAAAGCTCTATGCCCCAGTGTAGGGGAATGCCAGGGTGGGGAGGTGAGATTGGGTGGGTGGGTGGAGAAACACCCTCATAAAAGCAGGGTAAGGAGGATGGAGTAGGAGGATAAGGGGGTGGGGGTAAAACCAGGAAAGGAGATAACATTTGAATGTAAATAAAGAAAATATTCAAATAAAACAAAAGAAAAAGAGGCCATGAATTTGCAACATACATGAAACTCAAGAAGAAGGAAGACCAAAGAGTGGATACTTCACTCCTTCTTAGAATGGGGAACAAAATATCCATGGAAGGAGTTACAGAGACAAAGTTTGGTGCTGAGATGGAAGGAAAGACCATCCAGAGACTGCCTCACCCGGGGATACATCCCATATACAACCACCAAACCACTATTGCATATGCCAGAAAGATTTTGTTGACAGGACCCTGACATAGCTCTCTCTTGTGAGGCTATGCCAATGCCTGGCAAATACAGAAATGGATGCTCACAGTCATCTATTGGATGGAACACAGGGCCCCTAATGAAGGAGCTAGAGAAAGTACCCAAGGAGCTAAAGGGATCTGCAACCCTATAGGAGGAAAAACAATATGAACTAACCAGTACCCCCTCCAGAGCTGTGTCTCTAGTTGCATATGTAGCAGAGGATGGCCTAGTCAGAGGAGAGGCCCTTGGAATTGCAAAGATCATATGCCCCAGTACAGGGGAATGCCAGGGCCAGGAAGCAGGAGTGGGTGGGTTAGAGAGCAGGATGGGGGGAGGGTATAGGAGGCTTTGGGGATAGCATTTGAAATGTAAATGAAGAAAATATCTAATAAAAATGCCTTTTAAAAAAAGAATGTATAAGAACTAAAGTGTTGAGATATAGAACTCTGAGCTTGAGGTAAGCCTGGTCTTGTGAGACTCTGTCACAGAAAAAAAAAAAGTATATTTACACGAAAATAGCAATATTGTATGAATTTTTTATACATTGTGATTTAATATTTCCAACTTTTAAATTAATTTTTAACTTAGTGTACAATATCATGGAGATTATTGCAGCATTTCCATGCACATGTGTCAGTATAATTTGTTTGGATCCCACCACTGTCTTTCCTTGTCCACCTACCTACTTATGGTGGTTTGAATAGGAATGGCCCCAATAGACTCATGTGTTTGAATGCTTGGCTAATGGGCAGTGGCACTTTTAAGAGGTGTGACCTTGTTGGAGTATGTGTGGCCTTGTTAGAGGAGGTGTATCACTGTGGGGGTGGGCTCTGAGGTCTCCTATGCTCAAGATATGCCCAGTGTAGGACAGTCTTCTCTATGCTGTCTGCAGATCAAGATGTACAACCTTCAGCTCCTTCTCCATCATTATGGCTGCCTGGACACCGCTATGCTTCCTGCCGTGACGATAACAGACTAAACCTCTGAAATTGTAAACCAGCCTCTTTATAGGAGTTGCCTTGGTCATGGTGTCTCTTCACAGCAATAAAACCCAAAGTAAGATGCTACTTTTACTTGTCTCCTTCCTCCCACACAAACAGCTCCTTTTTGTTTTCCTGTAGTAGATGACCCATTATCTTGTCTGGACAGCAGTGTGCTATGTTAAAATGATTGATTCAAGTCTTCTCTTCTCAATGCCAGTCTGCACTCCTCTGGAATGCTGTATGGATACCTTGCTTGTACCTTTGTCTTCAGTGAATGTGTACCACCTTTTAGAAGTTCTTCAGGTACACAGGGAATCCATCCCTACACATGCTGGGCCTGCTCTTAATTATCATGAAACTCTGGCATCCAAATCACAGAAATCTACAGCATGACAATGTCCACCAACAGCACTTGGCAGCTGATGGGGGATTTACACTCTCCAAACTTGTATTTGGAATTGTGAGATTGTCACCAATTGAACTGGTTGCTAAAAACTGAATACTTTGACAGGTATATATTTCAAGGCTGAAGCATACACACACTGCATGCTATTGAGAACACTTTGTATTGCTTCTGAAAAACCAAGTACATCACTGCTTAGCCATTGTGGTCCTGTTAGAAAAGGAAAACACCAATATAAGAAAGATTTAATATCATATCAGAAAACAGTTCACATCTTACCCCTAAGGACCACTTGGAATGGAAAATAACCTGTTGGGAATTAAAGACATAGGTATCTATACAAATACATCTCAGCTGGTGAACAGGAAAGCAAATAGTAAAACATTCATTGCAATGGGATACACCTCAGGACTTGTACATCTTGATCTGCAGACAGGGAACAAGCATAATTTTGCAGCTTGGCTGATTATCAAATACATACCACTAAAAAGAAGCCACACGAGTAAAGTTATATACAGTGTGGTTCTATTAATGAGGCATTCTAGCAATAGACAGATCAAAACAGCAAAGAAAGACGGAAAGGGTATCATCAGCTATTGTTGTCTGGGAAAGAGAGAGTGTACGGATTGACTACAAATGGACTTGAAGAGTTGGGGGGGTTGGTTTTTTGTTTGTTTGTTTGTTTGAATTTGTGTGTGATAAAACTGCTCTACATCTTACCGTGATGAGGATTAGAGTCCTGTATGTAATTGTAAAAATGTATAACTACATCCTATATAAAGCAAGTGTCTCTGTGCATATTATACCTTAATAAAATTTGGTTTTGTTTTTTAAAATGAAGAAGAGAAAAGCATACAAAGAAATACTGCAGTGCTCTAATTTGACAGGAACTTTTTCTCCAAGTTCCAGCATCCTCAATTCATGACACCTCATTTACACCCTGAGATAGTTAGTTGGGTAACAGCTGTAATTAGAATGAGTAAGTGTCCATAAGTGGTAAATCCTCAGGATCTCCTCAAAAACTCAGCAGTTAGGCTGGAATTAGAGATGTGACTTAGGCCACTCTTGCACGATTCACATACCTATTCTACTCCATTTAGATTCTGAAGTGCACTTATGTCTCAGATTTAACCCTGACAAGAAAAGCATCTCACTTGAAGCCTGTCTTGTTTATGCAGGAGTGGAATGTGTGAAGCAAAATGTTTTGAAAGTCCTTGTTAGAAGCTGAGGAACATAAATGAGCAGTTACTACAAGCAGAAACCTAATCCTCTGGCAGTTGAAAAGGAGCTGAACTTTTACAACAAAGGTTTTATGGGAAAATTCCTTGGATTGGTTGGTATGATAATCCACTGGATCAAGTTGGTATGGTGATCTATTTTAACAACTCTATTTTTCAGGCATATACGAGCTTTAAAAAGACCATGTTCTTCAATGGGATAGGCTCTGTGTTCCTGGAATTTCATATTAGACTGTACTTTATTGCCTACCCTGAAGTAGAATCCCTTCATTTTCCATCAGCTGGGGATCAAGAGACAGGAGTTATAATTGCTGTTGCTCACCAAGCCCCTTCTCCAAAACCTGCAACAGGATCTAGAAACTTTAACAGGCAGACTTTCTCAATGTTGAAAATTGAAAAGTCAATGAATAAATTAAAATATGCAGTGCAATACATCAGTTATAGACGCAAGAAACAGAAGGAAGAATATCAAGGATGGAGGGCAAGGTTGAGGAAACACTTCATGCAAACATAGCTAAAGAAGGAAAGACTAAGAATTACTACAATGTACAAAGAACTATGGTACATAAGAAAAGTAAACCCAAAGATGTGGGGACAGAGGAGCCAAGATAAATACTGAAGCAATTCATGACAGGGAATCTTCTGTCTTCCGTTTGTGAGGGCTCAGAAAGGTTGTTTTATTCCAAAAGAAGCAGATCCTAGACCACACACTATCTGACACTCACAGAAAGAAATTGTAATGAATACTTTTTCTTCCAGCTACTGGGCACCAGCTATCTCAGCTCCATGAATCTGAAGCTTGGAAGATGCAGGTCTCTCTTAAATTATACTTCCTTGGAATTCTACAAAGTCTCTGGCTATGACTGCTAAACCTTTTAAGAAATATGTACCTGGCCTTCCAGTCTGCACCAGCACCGGACCACCTAGGGCACGGAGTGGGCAGACACCCCCCACGGTCCCTAGAGGATGGCTCACACGATCTTAGATTCACTGGTGAGTGGAACACAACTTCTGCTCCGATCCAATAGCGCATGGGACCTGAGACAGCACTAGGGCAGCAGAGAACCGGCCTGATCAGGAGCACAAGTCCCTTCAGGTCTGCACCAGCACCAGGACACCTAGGGCACGGATTCGGCAGACACCCCCATGGTCCCGAGCAGACTGCCCAAGTGATTTTAGGATCACTGACCAGACAACTCCATGGTCCTCAAAGGAGACACCACTTCCACGCACTGTAAGAGGCCCAGGATCTTTGGACAATAGGATCCCAGGATAACAGGAGCTGGGTCACACTAATATTTGAGTGTCTCAGAGGAGCTTGACACACCCAGAATCTCAGGTTCACAGGATCCCACAATCAAAGAATCACAGAGAAATCTGGACTCTTAGAAGTTCTGAATCAACTGGGATTATAGGAAGGACAGGCTCCAATCAGATATATTGAGGGCAGCAAGCACTAGAGATAATCAGATGGCAGGAGGCAAGCGTAAGAACAGAAGCAACAGAAACCTAGGTTACTTGGCATCATCAGAACCAAACTCTCGCACCATAGCAAGTCCTGGATACATCATCACACCAGAAAAGCAAGATATGGATCTAAAGTCACTTCTCATGATGATGATGNAGAACTTTAAAAAGGAAATACTGGAAATCACAGCTAAACAGATAGAAGACTTTAAAGTGGAAACACAAAATCCCTTAAAGAGTTACAGGAAAACAATACCAAAAACTACCAATAGGAGATGGAATTGAACAAAACCATCCAGGAACTAAAAAGGAAAGTAGAAACAATAAAGAAAACCCAAAGGGAGACAACTCTGGAGATAGAAAGCCTAGGAAAGAAATCAGGAACGATAGATGCAAGCACCAGCAACAGAATACAAGAAATGGAAGAGAGAATCTCAGGTGCAGAAGATTCCATAGGGAACATGGAGACAACAATCAAAGAAAATGCAAAAAGATCCTAACTCAAAACATCCAGAAAATCCAAGACACAATGAGAAGACCAAACCTACAGATAATAGGAGTAGATGAGAATGAAGATTATCCAGCAAATATCTTCAACAAAATTATAGAAGAAAACTTCCTGTACCCAAAGAAAGAGCTACCCATGAACATTCAAGAAGCCTACGGAACCCCAAATAGACTGGTCCAGAAAAGAAATTCCTNCCAACACATAATAATCAGAACACCAAATGCACTAAGTAAAGACAGAATACTAAAAGCAGTAAGGGAAAAAGGTCAAGTAACATACAAAGGCAGGCCTATTAGAATTACTCCAGACTTCTCACCAGAGGCTATGAAAGCCAGAAAATCCTGGACAGATGTTATACAGACCCTAAGACAACACAAATGCCAGCCCAGGCTACTATACCCAGCTAAACTCTCAATTGCGATAAATGGAGAAACCAAAGTATTCCATGACAAAACCAAATTCACACAATATCTTTCAATGAATCTAGTCCTTCAAAGAATAATAATGGAAAAACACCAGTACAAGGATGGAAACCACACCCTAGAAAAAGCAAGAAAGTAATCCTTCAAGAAACCTAAAAGGCAGCCACAAGAACAGGATGCCATTTCAACCAACAAAAATTACAGGAAGCAACAATTACTTTTCCTTAATATCTCTTAATATCAATGGACTCAGTTCCCCAATAAAGAGGCATAGACTAACAGATTGGCTCCACAAACAGGACCCAACATTTTGCTGCTTAGAGGAAACTCATATCAGGGAAAAAGACAGACACCACCTCAGAGTAAAAGGCTGGAAAACAATTTTCAAGCAAATAATCTGAAGAAACAAGCTGGAGTAGCCATTCTAATATCGAATAAACTCGACTTCCAACCCAAAGTTATCAAAAAAGACAAATAGGGGCACTTCATACTCATCAAAGGTAAAATCTTCCAAGATGAACNCNCAGTCCTGAATATCTATGCTCCAAATGCAAGGGCAGCCACATTCATTAAAGAAACTTCAGTAAACCTTAAAGCACACACATTGCTCCTCACACAATAATAGTGGGAGACTTCAACACCCCACTCTCATCAATGTATAGATCCTGGAAACAGAAACTAAACAGAGACACAGTGAAATTAACAGAAGTTATGAAACAAATGGATTTAACAGATATCTACAGAACATTTTATCCTAAAACAAAAGGATATACCTTCTTCTCAGCATCTCATGGTACTTTCTCCAAAATTGGCCATATAATTGGTCACAAAACAGGTCTCAACAGATTCAAAAATGTTGGCTCCTCACTCTAAGCCTTGTGTTCTGCCTCTTGCAGATAGGTTGGGAGTTTCTTCCTGAAACCCTGGATCTGGACAGCATCCTCGAACCGCCCACTGTCACCGCCCACCGTCGC
>NC_034598.1:17955634-17970716 GCF_900095145.1 Mus pahari
TAGCAGAAGATGGCCTAGTCAGCCATCATTGGGAAGAGAGGCCCCTTGGTCTTGCAAACTTTATATGCCCCAGTACAGGGGAACACCAGGGCCAAGAAGGGGGAGTGGGTGGTTAGGTGAGCAGTCGGGGGAAGGGTATAGGGGACTTTGGGGATAGCATTTAAAATGTAAATGAAGTAAATACCTAATAAAAATTGGAAAAGAAAAAGAAATATGTACCTGCTTGTTAAGAACGCAAACCATTTGTTTCTAAGTCAACTTTATAATGTACTATTCTTCAAGAAGGATCTTGGACTAGAAGTGCTATTTATATTGGGAATGTTAATAAACACTATATATTACTTTCAATCAAGTAAGGCAGTACTCCAATTTCAGAGACCGGTACCATAAATGTCTCTAGAGAGCAACTGCTGCATTTTCTTTAATGTACATCAAAATAATTGGAGAATTGAAAGATTCCACACCAAGGCTGGGGTCCTGATCTCCTGACCATCACCCATGCCTTTCTACTCTCAGCTTCTTCTAAGAGTAGATAAGATCATTTCATCAGGTTGAGTTTGTCTTGCTCGTTCTCAGAGGAGGCAGGGCAATGTCTAGTGGGCTGTGTTCCAAAAATATGTGACCTTTAGAACTATGGACACCCAGGGATCAGATCTGACACGTCATGTGTTTTAAGGTGGCAACCCTCAGCAGTCTGTCCTCCTCCCCCTTCCCTCTGTGCCCTGGAGTTTCTAACCACTATCTGGCTTCTTGCCTACATAGCTAGTTGACAACAAGTACTTCAACATGTCATCTTTCTGTCACCTACCATCGGGATTTTCATTTTGCTGAAGTCAACTCTCTCTAGACTTCATGTCTGCCACCAAGGCAAATCGATCTTTACTGCTCTTTAACTTGTCATGCTTCCTGCCTCAATGTAGCTCTTCATTTATTACTTTTAATTGACAAGTAAATTTTTATGTTCTGTCATAAATTCAAACATGATGTTTTTAAAATCATATTTAACATATACTTTGGAGTGGCTAAATCGATATAGTTTTAAAATTACTTCATAAACGAGATTGTCTGGTGAAAACTTCTAAAATCTATTTTGTTTGCAATTTTTGAGAAGGCTTCGGTGCAAACCCAGAAACTTGTGCATACTAGAAAAGCACTCCAGCACATCCTAGTTTCTCTTGGAACTTTTTAAGTATACAGTTCATCATTGTTAACTGTAGTTACTATGATCAACAATATATCTCTGCAAAATGCTTTTTCCTGCTCAACTGAAACATTGTGTCTAACGACCCATATCTCATGAATCTCCCAATGTCTGTATTTAAGTGAGAAGACACGGCTTATTTGACAAATTAATTGCAATTGTTTAGGAATAGAGTTATTATATTACATTACTACAGGGTGTCAATAGCTCTGCTCCAAGGGCCAAGGGAGACACATGAATGTAGAGTAGGGCTTCAGACTCATGTCCCCAGTGAGCACTCAAAGTGAAAGTGAAGGCAACAGGTTAAGAACATGTGGTCATTCTGGAGCTTTGCAGAATGACTGCCTTTAAATACTTCCAAGCACTCAGACATAACTAAGGTCATGGTCATATTTGGAGTGCATGTGTTTGGAAAAAGAATTAGCTTTGCCTAGAAGACAACAGTCGTTCTCTAGGAAGAAAAGATGTTTCCTTAGGAAAGCCTACTGTGAGGCCTGCACTTTTAATTTGATATTTTATACACTCACAGTTAGCCGAGTTTCATTCCAAATTATCTGGACAACTGTCAATCTCCCAAGTTTTGTTTATTTTTATAAACTTCATTATTTAAAGAAACTTGTAAATGAATAAAAATATCACATACTAAAATAACTAGACCCAAAGTTTATCCAACTTAATAAACTTATAAACAGAATTGGCATCAAAACAGAAGCCGTGAAACTTGACATTAAACTTTACAGTTTGGTATCAAACATATTTTATGCACTTATTTATCACAAAAAAAAACCAAAAATTCCATAACAGAATTAGAACTAGAGAAACACATAGCTTCCTATACTCTTTCATAATAGTGTCTATTTTGATCTCATTGTAGAAAGACTTACATGAGGCTTAAAAATGGTATACAGCTCATTAAAATTTACATCTAATTTGGTTAGAAATTCAAATAAAGTAATGGTTTGATTCTTTTCTCTGTACTTGGTTAATTTGTGCTGCTCTTGAAGAAAGATACAGTGCCACTTAGTGAAGTCTGAATCTCAGTCAACAGCTGGACTTTCATTTCAGGATAAGCATTGATGCGTAGTTATCTGCTTTGCTTGGTCTAGACTGTACCACAAGGGTCCCAAAACAGCAAAGTCATACTGCACCATATATTTAAGACAGAGACAAGCTTACTTTATTTATGCCACCATTAAATTTATTTTAAAACCAGTCATAGTAAAAATTAACTAAAAGCAGACAGCACAAGTATGCCATGTGTTGCTTGAAAACTCTTCCATGCATGCTAAGGAGGTCCTAAGAAGCTGTTTGGAGACCTCTTGGAACATAGAACAGGAAGTCACTCCAAGATGCCCTGACCTTCTGCCTGTTGGTACTGTGACTTCCCTTTAATCCACTCAGCATCCTGCTGAAGCGAAGTTTATATGCAGAAGTTTAGGAATGGATCAACACCAATACTGTCAAGCATCACCAGTCTGAATGTCTATATAGGATGAGATGATAGTCACACTATGGTAGTTTCAAATGAGGAGAGAAGTGAATACAGTCAGAAATCAAAGGTGCTTAGACTAAGTTTGTAAGTGAAAGCAAATGTTAAAACAACCACTTTCTATCAGCAAATGACTGATGTATGTTCTCTGATTTACTCTTTGTATCTAAATACATATTGGAGAATGTATGTTTCTTTAAGTTTTTCCTCTTTGAAAAAATATGACAGTCCATAATACTTAATATATATCTCAATTACACATTTTACTACTTGAAACCCAGCATTTTTTGAAGGCATGAGTCATATGTATTATAATTCACTTATGAAAGATAAATACAGTTTTAAACATTCATAGCAGGTACATAAACTCAAGAAAAAATGAAATTCAGAAAGTTTGGGCTATTTTGCCAAAGATAAAACTAATTTGTAATTTGTAATTTGTAATAATGTAATTTGTAAATTACATTAAAAAATAGTCTCAGAAATATGAGGCAGGTAAAATTTAACACTCTTAAACAATTGTGTGTGTGTTCCCAAACTTCTACTTAACCAACGAGTCTCAATAATTATATCTGGCCTGACCATGCATGACTTTTTCTGAACACTCTTAGGATGTATTCTAAATTTCTATGAAAACAATTGAATCCTTCTTTTCTTCTTGGTTTGTTTTTTTTTTTGTTTGTTTGTTTTTTTTTTTTTTAGTAAGGCTTCAAGGTATATGAGTTTCTCTCTTTTTTTTTTTTCCTCAAACTATTTTCCCGAAAATAAAGTCACCACCTAGATGTCCCACTGGTGGGCTGTGATTTATAGGTAGCATATCACACCTGAAAACCCAGCTTTGCAGAAATGTTTTCACTTAATATTATTAACAGCTTGAATCCACCAAATCTTGTCAGCTGTCCTCCTAAATCCAAACACATCTCTCTTCAGTTAAAGTGGCAGGACAGCTTTAGGGAGGGAAATCTCTGAGATTACCATTGTGTTCAGCCCTCTGGCTGGCAGAATAAGGCAGCAAGTTATGCCAGCTCTATGAGCCCAACAAACCGCAGGCAGCTGAGGACCTGGCGTGGTCTGCCCATCCAGTTTTATTTATGTGGCCTTTCTTTTATTAGTTAGTTATTTTATTTATTTACATTTCAAATATGTCCTTGGGGGTGCATCTTGGAGATGGAGAATTGACTCAGCAAGTTTAGAGCATGTATTGCTCTTGCAGAGCCGCTGGGTTTGATTCAAAGCACTTACATAGTAGCTCACAACCATCAACTCCATCCATGGCGTCTGACTCCCTGCTAACCTCTGTGGGTCCTCAGAAGGATTTCATTTACTGTCTTTGAGACTTATTTTTACAGTTTTAGATAATGTTAGACTTGCAGACCAGATGGAAGCTCTTTCTTCAATTTATCTTCATTAGGGTCTCATTCTACAGCCCAAGCTGACCTCAAACTCCTGGCGATTCTTTTGCATCAGCCTTCCGGAGTACTTGGATTTCAAGTATGATTCACCATGCCTTGGCGAACTAGTGTATTAAAAGGACATTTGGGGTGTCTAAAGAGATGTTTCATGGTTAAGAGCGCTGATTGGTCTTCCTGGGGGTCCAAGTTCAGTTTCCAGTCATCACTCACACACTTCTGAAAGTCTTATGCCCTCTTCTGACCTCTGCAGGGAAAGAAGCATTACAAGCAGAGACAAACATAAGCAAAACACATGCAGAGAGAGAGAGAGAGAGAGAGAGAGAGAGAGAGAGAGAGAGAGAGAGAGAGGATAAATGAAAATAAAACATTTTTTAAAGGGAAGGACATATTTTTGGTGGAATCCTAGCATTTCAACAAATTGACATGAATTGAATCTATCTTGAAGTGACTGAAAAGTTAAACACATTCTGATACAGTTGGTTATGTGTTTCTTTCTCTTTTGCACTTGTTACTTTAACTGTTTAATGGCAATATTTCCTCTGTAAAAGGAAGTGGTAGAGGGTGAAGAGAGAGGGAACATTGGCTTTCTTTAATCAGTAGACCAGCTCCAAGACTGGACCAAAATCCAGTTTCTTCCATTCCATTCCTTGACCAGCTAGGATAATAAAAGGTTTAAGGTACCTGAGTTTTACTTTGTGCTTCATCATATACTACACTTTGTGCTTCATCCTACACTAGAGTCCATCTGTGGAGTTGAGAAACACCTCCATGTACCAGAAAGTCTTTTCAGAAAGAAAATACTGATGGATGTATTTTGATCTCTGAGGCTCCTAATTTTTCTTAATTTATGGTTTGGATGGAAAGGAATGTTCTCCTGTCTAATTTCAAGGCTGATTCTCACTAACCCAGGTCACTATGTTCCTCTAAATTCATGAACCATAACTATTTACAGAGATTCTTATAAACTACTTCCTATAAGAGGGGATGGAGTCCTGTGGACCAAAAGCATCCTGAGATAACTGCATCATCTTTTCCTCCTTCCTACAATGGACTCCTCTTCTGTCATTCTTTTCAGATACAACAGGTACTGGGCCTTGTTGGACCTGAGGAAGTTGTGATTATTTTTTTTCCCCCTTCAAGTCCAAAGCTAAGAAAGAAAAGGAGGGAGGAAAGAACAGAGTGGAGGGACGGAGGGGGTATTGAGCTAGCTAAAATACCATCAGCTAGACTCTTACTCTTAAAGGGGGTAGGTGAGGAGGACAAAAGACACACACACACACACACACACACACACACACACACACACAGTGCACAAGCAAAAATGCTGGCTTGTCCACTCTGCAAAGCCTCCTGAAGAAGCATTCTTTGAAAGTGGAGCCTCTGCATTGAAAGATGACCTGGAGACTTGAATATACAGAGCTGGGCCGAGGCAGCAAAAGTTGGGTCTCTGTCTCACTGGTGCAAGGACTATTTGGCACCTGGCCTGCTCAGGTGTCCTTAGACCTGTGGCCTGAGCTAACTCCTAGCTTCTAGCAGACCTGGCTGAGTCAAGGGCCAACTGAAGCAAGTGTGTGTGGCATCTAGGAGCAAGGTCTCCTGCATCCAGCAGATTGTGGCCTGCAGATGGGAGTAACAGGCTTGGAGCATAGTGCACAGGATCTGAAACTCCTCTGAGAAAGAGTAGTAGAGACCTGAGAGGGATGTTCTGTCTTCTGTGCACCTCCCCAGTGCAATGCTCCAGAGTGTCTCCAACTGGTTGCTTGATACAGCCAACCTTGGCCCAGCTTCTAAAAACTGTACGGAGGGGTGTAATTTATATGTATTTATATTTATTTTGGTTTTTCGGGAATGGTAACTTGTGTAGAATAGATTGCCCCAAAACCTGGTGATGCTCCTCCCTCAGCCTTCGAAGTGTTGGGATTATAAATTTGAACACTATCCAGTAAAGTATTCACATTTTAATTTGTAATACATTCTATCCTAGTTAGTTGAGGAATTCCCCAGCATGGCTTCCCATTTATAAGCTGAATTGGAACCCCGTTTTTTGGAAAACAGAATGCAACACAGAAGTAATTTGATTTCAAATGTTCCATTTCTAAAAAGAGTTGTCTTCAAAAGTTAGTTCCTTGCGCTTGAATAGCCTGGATAAGAATCCTGGTGAGTTGCTGCTGTTGAGTTTAAACTGGCAGATAACAAGGTTTCCATTCACTTGTATCTATTCATGATGGGTGCCTGAGGCCCCAAGACTGGCCTCCCAAGGTTCCTTGAGGTTCTTTCAGCAACTGGAAAAAAAAAAAAAAAAAAAAAAGTTTTGCCACTTAACCTTGCCATGGAGGTAACCTTGTGTCAGTTCACTTTTATAGTAGGCTAGAGGGAGAATTCCACTGCGATGTCCATTCCCTCCCACAAGGGTTTCTGGTGGGGCTTGGAGCAGACACCAGGAACAACCCACCCTACCCTGAAATAAGAGCTCACCCTGCCCGCTGCCGGCATCACTGGGCAAGAAAAGGAACCAGTAAAGGGCATGTTTCACAACTGGAGGACAGACAAACTGTTTTTGCCTTAATGAAACTGAGCCGCACAGCTTTTATAACTAACCAAAGAAACAGCCCAAGTGCTCAGATTTAGAGCCAAGGAGTCATTGCTCTAAATGTTGAGGACCCTTAAAGGCCAGGTGGACACTGAGCTTGGCAAGCCAGGCATAGGAAGATGGGTGGGAGCTCATAGAATCTTAGAAGTAGCTTGCACGCTGTCCGTGTGGATGGAGTTGGCTCAATGAAGAGCACCCAAGAGAATAAGATGGAAATGAGAAAGAAATGACCCAAGAAAGCAGAATTAAAATTGGAGAAAGTTGCTGGGGTTGGTGGGAGCGCAAAGGAGATGGGACAGGGGAAAGTTGCAGGTCTTAGCCCCTTCCCGGCCACTTCCCTGAGGAGTTCGGCAACTCCTTTCTTAATGCGGAGATTCCAAAAGATAGCCTTGTCCCTCCTCATAAGCAAACGGGAACTGTGGGCAGAGGTTCTGCTACAAGAACTGCTGGAGACTTTGCTGCTCTTCGCCGCCACGCACCCGGCTTGTCACTCTTCCTGACTATCTTTATGTCTCTGCAATCTTTGTCCCACGTGGAAACGAGGGAAGAAGGAAATCCCTGGGACACTGCTGTTCCAGGAGGGAATACTGGGCTCCCCCACCCCACCCCCGACATTCAAAATCCTCAGCCTCTGGCTCCTAGGACACAAGCTTTCCGCGAGGGAGTCCGGGAAAACTCTTTGACTGCGTCGCAGTCCTTTGGTCCCCGCCCCCTCTTAGCGTCAGCGCGCCGCGGGCTGCAGGGTTTAAATGCGCTCTAGCGGGAGCCCAGGCGCTTCTGCCCCGGAGCGCCGCCGGGCTGGAACCACCGAGTTAGAGGGGAGCGAGTTTGCCTCAGCCCCAGCCCAGCGCTGCCCCGCAGCCCATGACTCCGGGGCTCGGGCGCCGCCTTCGCAGCTGCAGCATCCTTGAGCTTCGCCAAAACAGCNTTGATGAGAAACCACTCAGCTGCCTCCGCGGCGGGGAGCCATGAGCTGTCTGGATGTTATGTACCAGGTCTACGGTCCCCCGCAGCCTTATTTCGCAGCCGCCTACACTCCCTACCACCAGGTACGGGTCTGTCCGGATGGGGCGGGAACCGGTGGAACACACACACCACACACACACACACACACAGAGAGAGAGAGAGAGAGAGAGAGAGAGAGAGAGAGAGAGAGAGAGAGAGAGAGAGAGAGAGAGAGAGAGAGAGAGAGAGAGAGAGAGAGAAGAGTACCACTTCCTGAAAGGTCCACTGAGATTCCACGCTCCAGGGGCGACAGACAGGCACCCAAAGACACCGTGATGCCGGGACCGCGCGCGCTGTGACCGCTATTAACTAATTCTCTTTAACTGGTGCGTTTTCTGTCTTGAGACAGCACCTAAGGCGTGCGGATGTTCACCAGGTCCTGCCCAGATCAGTTAGACTGAATTTTCTTTTAAGAGTCTGGTGAGGGTGCAAAGAGCTTCCCGCAAAGCTCACGCAGGGAAATCCGAACTTTGATCTTGACCGTAGAAATAAAAACAAAAGGAAAATCAAAAGCCGGCTTCTCCAAGTGAGATCTCAGGTGGTCCAGTCCAGTCTGGCCAAATAGCTAAGGAACTGGTGGATTCCTTATCAGTAGAAACCCGCACTGGTCTTTTGGTCTGTGTTTTACCGAATTCTAGGGAGCATTATTCAGGTGCACTTGACCCACTACGGGAGCTCGCCTTTCTGGGACCCAAGTGGCAGAATGTGACAACCCAAAGTCTCTTTTAAGAGCGCTTAACCCCGCTCCTGCAAACTGTGGAGGTTTCCTTCTGCCGATTTCTCTTTTCCCTGAGCTGTGTGTCGAGCCAAGCAGGGTTTCCTTCCGTGTCCCTGGTGAAGGTAGCAGAATTTGAGGACAGTGTTCCAGGGAAATAGCGAAAGCACACATACCTGGGGCAGAAGTCTGGATCAGGCTGAAGTAAGCGCCTGGTCTTCCCTTCAGAAAACGCAGAAATGTGCTGTAATGTTTGCGTCAATACTTTAAACAATTTTGTTTGCAAGTCTCAACGAAATATGAAGATGATGAAGTGAGTAAATTTTGCTTTAAGTTCCCCCTCGCAAAACTTCCCAAACTAGAATTTGTAGTCTTAGACTTAGGAATCATTTTTAAATGAAATGGGAATATGTCATTTGGAGTGTGGTGAAGTTAGAAACTGTTATCTTTTGGCCCCATCTTCTGAAACCAGCAGTCCTTCCCCACTATCGGACCATTTACTGCAAACAGAAGAAAGATAGTTAGGTTTTGCTAGTTGGTCCTTTCTTCTCCTGGACCCCAGACCTGTCTACTATATTAAATGTCGCTCTGTAAGACTCTGCCCTTCCTTCAAGGCCATCTCTGCCTTCAGAATGATTTATCAGTATATCTAGTCTGTGACTCAATTCTAAGACAATGTTCTCAGTAGCTGCGTCTCGCTTTAAAGTTTCAATGATACAGTGATTTGCTCCATGGTACATCGAAGCTCAACCTTCTTTCCTGCTCCTTTTTATCATTTCTGTCCTAAAGGTGTTTGGAGATGTTGACAGTGTGCTAGTCATTTGTTAACTTTTCCTTACTTAAATTATGTTTTAAAACTGCAAGTACATAGAATATGCCTGTGGCCCCAGCACTCAGGAGGCTGGGAAAGAAAGATCTTAGTTCAGGGCCAGTCTCAGCTACATGGCAAGATGTAGGCCACCCCATGCCTTGGGTCAAAACCAATCAAACTAATGAAAACAACTGTCTCCAACTTTGGAGACTTTTTTGTGAGTGCACACAACAAATTCCTACTTCCACTTATTAAAAAGATCTACATTTCCCCAGTTACGGTTTTAGAACTCTCTCAAGTTTTCTGTGGTAGTTCATTCCTGGTTGTGAAATGTAGATTCTTGTTTCTCATTGCTGTTTTTCTGTGTCATCTTGAGGATGCTTAATCTTGTATCAGTGCTTCTGCTCTGAGTTCTCCTGTAGAGAGAAGATAGTTATCAACTTGACACGGATGCCCTTAATCTTACAGTATGTTTTAAAAAGTGCATTTGCCCTGAACAAGTCCCTTAAAGTCACTCTCGAGCTCTGCTTACAGTCCTTACAGTCGGGTTTGGTTTTCCTCTGTTTGGTTTAATTTGTTCTCTTGGTTGGATTGGTTAATGATTGATCGATTGATAGTCTTCTGAGATTTTTCACCCCAACATTTTGAGAGTTTTTCCTTCAGCTCAGCTGCAATTCTGGGGAGAGGGGGTATCAAGTAAGGCACATTTTTTTTTTAGGGAATATTGCAGGCAGAGAGGCAACTGTTCTGCCAGTGAATGGTGATTTTCTGTGGCAGGAACAAAGCTTAGACAGCAATGCCAGTTACTTAATGGATATGTTCAGGATTCACCTACATTGACCATCTCTTGCGAGTTGATGTTTAACTCTTTCTTTGAACAGAAACTAGCCTACTACTCAAAAATGCAGGAAGCCCAAGNGTGCTCCAGCCCCAGCAGCAGTGCCAGCGGGAGCTCCTCATTTTCCAACCCAACCCCAGCCAGTGTCAAAGAAGAGGAGGGCAGCCCAGAGAAAGAGCGCCCGCCCGAAGCTGAGTACATCAACTCCAGATGTGTCCTCTTCACCTACTTCCAGGGGGACATCAGCTCTGTGGTGGACGAACATTTCAGTAGGGCCCTTAGCCACCCAAGCAGCTACACCCCAAGCTGTACCAGCAGCAAAGCACACAGAAGCTCTGGACCCTGGAGAGGTGAGTGGAACCCCATGGAGAAGAGTAGGTGAAGGGTTATCTGCCCTCCCCGCAGTCGCAGTCAACCTCCAGGGCCCCAAAGCAGCGCAACCAAAGACACAGTAAACTTGAGAGAGCGAGTGAAAGGCAGCACTGGAGGGAGGTAAGAACCAGGAAGAGGTTTCAAAGGGGGGAGGGGTGCAAACTCTTCTTATAGATGCACAGGAGAGCTGGTGGCCTGGGGCAGGGAAGCGGAGACACTGGCCTTGGAATTGGAAGCCATACAATTGGTATGTTGGCTCTACCAATTCCTAGCAATATGACCTTGGGCAAGTCTCTTAACCTCTTTGAGGTCCATATTTACAGGTCTCTAAAATTAGAATAACACCTGGCCTCCTAGAGCTCCCCCAGAGAAGGCTATAAGAGTCAAAAATTGAAATGTCTGTGGATGTTTTGTTGTGGGAACCTGAGGTTTCTCACACCAGGTGGAGCAGACCTTTACAAAAATTTAAAAAGCTTCTTTGCAGTTTCATACCTCCCTACAAGTAAAATCTGCTCGAGAATACCTCCTAAAACTAGCCAGCCTTTTGCCAGGCTTCAAATATTTAAGAAATCTGAAAGCAGAAATTCTTAATAATGCAAGCCAATGGCAAAGAAACAAATTCACAGATCAGTCTTTTTCTACATCCCCACAGACGTCTGCTTTAACTATGAAAGGTAGCAACCTCCCTCTCCTACCAACACTGAGGAAATGATGCACAAGCACTCCTTAGTCTTTGCTGTGTAGCTGAGCTGAGAAGTGACAACATTGTCCTTTGAAGTACAAAAGAAAACTAATTTTCATTTGTCGTTTGTGTGGGAATGGCGGCGGTCCTTGCGTTATTCCTCCTCGTTATTTCAATAATAATATCTGGCATTTTGCAGAAGTCCTTAGATAGAATTTCAAACTCTCCCTTTATTCTCTCATTACCTAACTTCTCTCTAGCAGGACATTTGGTCACCATTCAGCATACAAGTTTCCGATTTGTTTTGGATTTTAGCATATGGTGTCTATGTTTTCCCCAGAGGAGGTGTTCCACAAAAGGGCTTTGAACTGAAAGACGAAATCCTTCCCTTCTTCTCTACCCAAGGCAACAAATGTGACCTAAGAGCCCTTTTCTTATCATGCTGCCAAATTTACGGAGTTGACAATGATACTGATATCATCATCATCATCATTATTATCATTATTATCATTCCTGTCATCCTAGCTTTGATCAGAACATTTGCTATCTAAAACTTGTTTTTTAAAGCCGTCTGTGCAAACACCAAGGCTGCTCTATTATTATACCTTCTTCACTCATCTTGAATTCTCGCAAGAAGGGGAATATTGTTTAGTAAATTCTTTTATTTATTTACATTCCAAATGCTGCCCCCTTTCTGGTGCCCCCTCCCCGAGTACTTCCCTTTGCTTCTGAGAGGGTGCTTCCCCACCCACCTACCCCTTCTCGCCCGCCCCCAATCCTTGCCAGCGTCTGAGAAGGGTAATATTTGAATGAAAGCCTCTAGAGGGAAAACCCACCACCAATAACAGGAGTTGGAAGTTTATCATTGATCTCTCAGTCTAGCGGACACCTATCTTTAAGGGAAGCTTAGAGCAAGAAGGATTGAAATGGGAGAGAGAATAAGTGTGAGATAGCTAGGCCTACAGACATAGGTCTTCAGCTGGATGAAGGGCCTGGTCCAATGGAGGAGAGGGCAAGCTCTCTACGCCTTAAATCTCCTTCCTCCACCATCAGCTGGGCGATTCAGATATCGCCCTGGTCTCACTTCTCAGTACCCTGGCCTCATTGTCACCCGCAGAAGACTCCTTAGAAGAGCACCCAGAGGCGAAGGCGAAGGCTGCGGGTCCTGTCCCTCCGCGGCCTTCCCACCCACCCTTGACCCCTAATCCCCCTGTTGGCTAGGACTGGCAGGACTGCCATGACACTCTTTTCTTGCTTTCCTCCCGCCCCGGGCAGCAGAAGGCACCTTCCCGATGAGCCAGCGCAGCTTCCCCGCCTCCTTCTGGAACAGCGCGTACCAGGCGCCGGTGCCCGCGCCACTAGGCAGTCCTCTAGCCACCGCACACTCGGAGCTGCCCTTTGCCACCGACCCCTACTCTCCCGCCGCCGCCGCCGCGCTGCACGGCCACCTGCACCAGGGCGCGGCCGACTGGCACCACGCGCACCCGCACCACGCGCACCCTCACCATCCCTACGCGTTGGGCGGCGCCCTGGGAGCACAAGCCTCTGCCTACCCGCGGCCAGCAGTGCACGAGGTCTACGCTCCCCACTTCGACCCGCGCTACGGGCCGCTGCTCATGCCCGCAGCCACTGGCCGCCCCGGCCGCCTGGCCCCTGCCTCGGCGTCCGCTCCCGGCAGCCCTCCCTGCGAGCTCGCGGCCAAGGGCGAACCGGCGGGCGGCGCATGGGCTGCGCCCGGGGGACCCTTCGTGAGCCCCACGGGAGATGTGGCCCAGAGCCTGGGTCTCAGCGTGGACTCAGGTAAGAGGAGGAGGGAGTGCAGTCTCCCCGCCGCCCCTCCAGCACTGTACCCGACTCTGGGCTAAGCTCCGGGCGTGCCCCCCCCCCCCCCCCCCCCCCCCCCNCNNCCCTTGGGAGACCACCCTCCCCTACCCCCAGGACCATGTGGCTGAGAGATTGCATGCCATCATTTGTTTCTATGGGTAGATGTCTCTAGAAAGTAGCACCCTGCCCTCGGCCTGGCTAGGTGGTACAGAGGACTCTTTTTGTTCTTTGAATAAAGTTCAGTGGAAAAGAGAAAGNTGGTGGTATGNGCTGGTCAGAATTGTAGCCACTTACCACACGTGACTACTGAGCCTTTGAGGTGTGTGGCTAGGATGAATGGTGATGTGGTCAGACATAATAGGCACTGGATTTCCAAAACTGAAAAAGAAAATAATGTAAAACCTCACCTCCTTAACATNTTATACTGAGTTTGCATGTTCTATTATGTCCAGCGGTTGCCTNTTGGTTATATTGGGTTAAATAAAATGCACTATTAAAATGCTCGGTTGTTTTTTCCTTCCTGCGATGCCTGCAGCGCCAATGTTTTCATTGCTGCTGCACAGCGCTAATCCAGAGTACCTGTGACTCACCGCACCTTAACTGCCAAATTCTGTAGGTCTTTTACACGTGTAAAATTTAGACTGGTTTTGATGGTAATGCTAAGACGCTAGGTGGCTGGCTTAGAGTTAAACTTCAAACATGTGTATTCATTCTACACTGGAGAGATCTGGAACTGTGGGGTGTGGGGGGATGGTTGCCCTCTTTTTGATTTTTGGAGCAAATGACAAATGTTTATTATTGGCTAGTCTTTGCCCTTTCCCCCTTTCCTTGGATGAAGGTTCGACGTCCCTCCATATGCTATGCTTTTACCTTTCACAGCCTGTAGATGAAGTGTGTAACTTTCACAAGAAAGTGGTGCATTTATCTTTTTTTTTTTCTCTCCTTAAATTTCCTGTCCCCTCCCCCACCACCCCATCTTCTCTTTATTTAATTTTAGGCTTGCAAACTCTGGACCAAGGCAAGCATCTGTATGGGTTTTAGACAGACCACTCGCTTTCCTGTAAGTTCCGTTGGTGACAGCCAGAGCTGAGGGGGTTTGTCAGGGCTTCTGTCTTAGTTTGCAGCTCCTTGCTGTTTCCTAGGTGGTTCTAAGACCTGAGTCCCAGTATCTCCTCCTGCTTCTGTCTTCTGACCAGCAGTGAGGGCTCAGCAGCTGCGCCTTCCAGTGGAGAAGCACAGGAAGGCAGAGACTTCGGATTTCCCCCACCTCTTGGGAAAACCAAAAACCACATTTACAAAAATATTGTCTCAAATTAATGACTCTTGGCTAAAACACTGGAAATGTCTGTGATGAGTGTGCTTAGCTGGCTGGTGCACTGTTAAGCACTCTCAGAAGGAGAGAAAGGGAATCACTGTGGATATTGTTTATGCTGAGGTGCATTTGCAACAAAAACCTTGATAGAGACATACAAAGATGCCAGACTTCTTCCTCATAGACTCCAGCTCCCACCTTGCCCATCCCCCTCCCCACAGCACCCACTCCAGACAGAAGACACACTCTTTCCTGTGAACTGTAAGCTCGGAAGCCTCTGTCTGCATATGAGTGGCAAGCGGCAGATATAGAGCCACCTGCCCAAGTCTTACTGGAATGCAGCTGTTGGAAGACAGCTGCTTAAAACTCCAGAAATACATTGACCAAGGTGGGACTTCGTGGTGTCTGGAAGGACAGTTGTGATCGCACTGGACAGATTATATAAAATCACATATATCGCCTCACTTTTACAAGGATCGATTTGCCATGAAAAAAGAAATTTTGTTTCACCTTCGCTCTCACAAACCCCGCCCTGTCTCTGGTCCTCCACTGAAAATGCAAAGAGACAAGCCCCTCCCTCCCCAACTGTCTCCATAGGAGGAGCTAGGAATCAGAAGGGGAGGAGGAGTCCACGGAGTAGGAAACAAGAAGGAAGACATTTCTCTCAGTCTCTTCAGTTGTGATTGCTAACTTTTGTGTTGACATAAGAAAAGGATTTACGTGGGGCAGAGCTGGAGATGAGGAAGAAGTGAACATTACAGATGCCTATGCGTTATGAGTGTACTGTGCTTTGTAACGTGAAAATAAATGTCTCAATTTTAATAGAATAAA
>NC_034598.1:17970788-17977705 GCF_900095145.1 Mus pahari
GTGTGTGTGTGTGTGTGTGTGTGAGAGAGAGAGAGAGAGAGAGAGAGAGAGAGAGAGAGAGAGAGAGAGAGAGATCTATGCAGTCTTTACAAATGGCTGCTGAATTCTTGTTCACACTGCTCCATCTCTCACCTTGCCTAAGGATGACAAGTTAGATATGGTTTTACCATCACCCCACACACCCCTGTTTGACAAATGAGGAAACTATGGCTGAAAGAAGCTAAGAGTTCATCTGTCAGCCTTCAGGACACTAGAAGCAGAGATGCCACATGGTAGACGATTTAGTCTGCTACAGATTTATCACTTTGCAGGAAAGAGTCCCTGAAGTTCTTAAATCCTAGACCCTAGATAATATAGCCTTTGGTTTAAGGTGTGGGTTGTTTTTTTTTTTTACATTTGTTATTTTATATTTTAAAACGACAAGCCATGAAACCAAATCAAAAGAGGGAAGATTTTTAAATTGATAGCACTTTTGTTACTGTTGTTGATGCTAGAACTATTTGTATTTTTGCATTAAAGTGCCTAGAGAGATTATCTATATTATGCTCAAATTGCCCTTTGTACATTGATAATGCTTGACTATCTTATCATTTATTTGACCATCATTGTAATGTGAGAGACGCATATGGCATAGCTTGGATAATACTCCAAGTAGCAGTGAAAGACAATACTCAGAGTGCAAGCCCGTCAGCCCCGCTTCCAACCCTCTCTGTCTTTTGAAAAACTGTGGAGTAAATTTGAACATGAAAATGATGCCCTTGTTTTTATGCGGGTAGAAAAATACTGTATCCGTCCTGCTGTGATCACAAAATAAGTAATGTTGGCTGATGATTGTGAACCAGGAACCGAGGCTTCATGGATGGACTAGATCACGTAAGAGCCCATCATCTTTGATAATACTTCTTATTATGACATCCTTCTCATTGGGAAGAAACTGAGGCACACAGAAGGGAAGTCCTTTTCTCCATCATAAAGTGTCTAAGTGGCATTAAGTCAAGATGACTACCCAGATGTGCAAGTACGGAAGCTAAACTCTGGCTCTTGCACTCGCTGCTTCTCTTCTTTCTTTCTGTGGTTCAGCTGTGAGCTGATTTTCCCCTCTGCAGAAGATGGTGAGGGAAGAGAAAGGGGCAGAGAAGGAAAAGAACAGACTCTGAAGTACAGGAAGGACTCCTAGGGTTCCAAGGAGCTATCCATCCCTGAAGCATGATCTAAACTCTATCAAAGGACACACTGCCTTTAGACTAACTATTCTGACTGGTGCAGCTCTCTATTCTTCTCCAGGAAAGAGCAGCTGCTTATTAATTCATTTCAGTATTTAACAGGCTTCGCTGCTCTCAAGTTCTTCACACCCAACATAAACAAGGTTTGCAAGAGACTGAGGACTGGACACTGAAGCAATAACTAAAATTAACTTTGGACTTCTCTGTGGATTTTTTAATCCATGTTCCACTGGCACGGGTCACTGGTAATGCAAGCATAAATATGATGCATGAGGTCTCTGTGTGCTTCTTAGAATCTGCCATTAAATATGCCATGGAAGAAGAAGACATAGCAGTCCATTCCTGGCTAGGCACATCCTCTCTATGGATACCCCATCACTAGAAAAGGCTCTTTACCTGTGCTCCATCTACACTAACATTCCTAAGGGCTATGATCACAACCCATGGGAGTATTTCCACAGCCACAAGGTTTGGATTGCTGAAACCACCTAAACTGCTTCTGACCCGTATATCAGGTTGCTCTTGGGGAGACTCATTCACTGGAACTGGCCTTTGGGACAATCTTGACTGGCCCATCTAGACTGCTGAGGCAGCCCCAGCTCCAGCAACCTGGCAGAGGCGATGCTTCATTCTGTTTTATATCTTCCTAAAGTAGAAGTGCAAGCTGATCTAGAACTACTGTGTAACTAGAGCACTGACAAGAACTTTGGAATTAGTAACCCTACCTGGCAAGCTGTTAAAGCCACCATGTCTCAATGCAAAATAAGAGTGTGCATGCTTGTCTCATTAATATCAATTGAGTCCCAAAAAGTTCAAATACTTGCAGAAAGAAGTATAAGAAAACAAACGATGGCACAACAGAAGTCAAGGATGGAATTTCTGTCTTATTACACCTGATTGAGGGTCTAAGAAAAGTTAGGTTCACCAGCAATCACATCTTTGGCATTCTGTCCATCTCACCCACAGCCTTCCCTCTACACTTGGCCTGAGCTGAAGACGAGGTGATGAAAAGGGGAGAGACTGCTGTCCACCACCAAGTAATCCTCCTGCCATTGCCCTCTGGCTGAGAATGCCTTCAGCCAGCTAGAGGAACTCTATCTGCTTTATTCCTCAGCTGAAAAGGAGTTGCTAGCCCATCTCGTTTCCCCCTTTGAAGTTCTATTTCGACGTGTGGCATATTCTGACATGATTGATTCCCAGCTTAGTTGGGAGCTGGTGGGTGACTGGGCTCACAGTCCCCGGCTAAAGGCTGCTCTGGCCCCTTGCTCTGAGTGGATGCTGCATTTTCTGTGCCATTTTGCGTCTGAGGAAGACACTATTTATTCCTATGTTATTTTAACTTCCGTTGTGCTTAGATTCAGAAGCTGCACTTACGTAAAGGCATTCAAGCATATTCCATCATAGAAAACAAACAAACTGTCTTCATTAGGCGCTCACTGAACTAGAGGGACAGGGAAGAGGGCAACAGTAGCTTTACACATCAATGTCATGTCCAGAGGATGCGTTTTCAACATAATTCATACAATGAGGTCACATCATGAGAGAAAAGTGGAAAGACATTTGAAAGATTCTAAACAAAACTGAAAAATAAGGTAAACTTAGGACATCGCTTTAATTCATTTGTTGACGGTGACATACCCAAGTGGTTTATAGTTGATTATCAAACTCTTTGCACCCATGTTCCATTTCTCCTTGCTAGAAACTTATAGATTAACATATATTCCTAAATGCTGGAATTACAATGACAGCGTCATTACTACAGTTGCCAATTGTGAGTAATAGAAGGCATGATATTCACAAAAGCAAAAAGATTTAGCAAACGATTTTAGTATTTTCTGAATTTGGCTCTTCCCCATCACCTATAAATGAAGTCTGGTAATATTAAAAAGTGTGTTCCCGAATCTTCACAGAAGAACCTATTTGTCCACACATCACCACACACACACACACACACACACACACACACACAACCCTAAGAAGAAAGCTCTTGCTGCCAGACAGACACAAATGATAATTCTCTCTTGACAAACCAACTGTACCATTATTTCCTTGTGTTTCACTGTAGCCCCAACAGGCTGGATCGGAAAACAGACACTTGATAGCTGCTGTTTCCATGGTTGAAATATTTGTGAAGTTAGCACATAATCTGAAAGCAGAAGCCAATAAATCGTAGAGTGCTAATTGGAGCTGGAGTGGAGCTGTCAATCACGTTACCCTAAACACAGAGAGACCCTCATTGCCTAAAAAGGTAAGGCAGACTCCCAGAAGGACTCTCGGTTGTTTCTGGCTGTGACCTCCAAGCCCTGCACTGCATCCAGGCAGGCTGGCACTGACCTCAGAAGGCAACTCTCTTGAGCCAAGTTCACTTTCCCATAGACACACATCCCACCAGGAAAATAATCAAATGCTTTTGAAAAAGAATTGTATTTAATCTTTAGAGTTACACATGCATGCCTAAATATATACAGTTGACTCAAATATCCATTACTTTCAAAAAGCATATTACTGTGCATTTGAAACTCAAATAAAAAAACAACTAACATTTTCACTAGAATATTAATTTTTTTTCAGACCATAATATTTCTGCAAGGTTTTTCCATATGCTGGTTAAAAAAGAGCCTCCTTTAGCTAAGGTATCCAGACAAATGTTTTCACTTTTCTAGAATTTCATTCTTTTCTCTAAACATGTTTTCTATTTTGTTTTGTTTTCATCATTTCTTAGGAAACTCTAGCTTGGACGCTTCAAACTGTGCAAAAGGATTTTACTTGAGCCGTTCTCTCTTTTTAAAAATATTTTGATTCATTTCTCTTAGTTCACATGTGCTGTTTTGCAAGGCATGTATGCATAGCCACCACATGCATGCTTGGTGCCCACAGAGGTCAAAAGAGGGTATTGGGTCCCCTAGAACTAGCATTATGGGTGCTGTGAGCCACCATGTATGTGTTGTTGGGGATCAAACCTGGGTCCTCTGTAAGAGCAATAAGTGCTCTTAACTGATGAGCCATTTTCCCCAGCCTATTCTTTTCATGATTATTTCTACTTTCTGTCAAAAATATATGAATGAATATATACAATTTTCCTTACACAAAAGAAATTGACAGTAAAGGTACACTGAATTTTAAAACCAAAACTATTATTTGATTTTGTGTTAATAATTGGATCACACTAATATTCTAGTTACTAATTAGCAAATTTTATCAACATTTATGTTGGCATTTATATTTTATACTCTCTGCATCTACTAATAGGAAATGTTTTTGTTGACTTTACCATTTGAAAGCTTCGTTAGAATACTTCAAACAAAAGTAGTTTTCATTCAAGAGAGAAAAAGGCCAAGGCTCTTAAGCTTTCAAGCTAACACTTGGTAGAAATAACACTTATGATAGGAACTGTTGACAAACGTGTCACAAACTCAGTTCTCACATGACAGCCTTGACCTTGTCTTTAAAACCAATTCATCGGCCCAGTGCCAAAAACGATATTACTGAAGAGTGGGCTGGAAAACAAAAACCAAATGACTTTTTGTTATTGCTCCTTGTTGTGCTACATATAGTCTCATTTCTTTTTCTTTCTGCATTTCTCTCAGTTGAGAACCCTTCCCAGAAAGCAATGGCATATTTTTACTCAGGTATCATATAAATTATTTTCCCCAATGTGCCTGCTATTTTACAGAATACCTTAGTGCCTTTGACAATATTGCCTAAGGCGTGCGCTGTCGTTAGGGCAATTCTGCCTGGTTTTCTGTGTCGGCATCATAATTTTTTCTTTTTTTCAGATGGTGTTTTCCCTACACTCAGAATGACGTTGACAGACTAGTTTGGATAAGAAACATATTATAAGCCTATCAATTGTTTTATGCTTGTTCAAGAATGTATTTTAAAAACACATTCTTCAGCTAAGCAGCGGTGGAGTCTTTAATCCCAGCATTTGGGGGCAGAGGCAGGCAGATCTCAGGCAGAGTTCAAGGCCAGCCTGCTCTACAGAGTGAGTTCTAGAACCTCCAAGGCTACACAGAAAAACCCTATCTTGAAAAGCAAAATGAAACATACAAAGCAAAAAATGAAGTAGAAAAGATGAGGGAAATGGGTCCACACCCTGAAAAAGAAGAATTAGTACAAGTTACCTTCTCCCAGCTTTCAGGTGAATGTAAACTCACCATCCAATAACTGAAATAAATTATGTTCAATTTGAATTAGCCAGAAAAATCATTCGTGATTCTACACTTAACAACCTGAAACTATTTAGCCAATAACCAAAAGTGATAACCCCTTTTTTCATTGAAAATGTGGAGTTGTTCATTAGGCATTTAAAGAACCATATTATTATAAACGGGACTGAGACATTTAAAAACTCAACAAGGAATATTGCTATCTCTCCTGGTTTTCTTGTGATATAAAATGTAATAAAAGGGAAAATGAGCAGCATTGTACAGTTGTGATATATGCCTGTACCACCAGTTAGTATAGATGTTCTGTCTAGAGAGAATGAGGCAAAACACACAGGTGCCACTAACTCTGCGGCTCTGCAGGACAGCAACTAGGAAGACAGTCCACGCTTTTTAATTACCGACTTCACAGTATTTACATTCTCAAATTATGAGGCTTCCAAATACACTTTTGTGTGCTTTCTACAAGCATTTAATTTCTGTCAACCCGCTTAATCAGAAGGATTAATAACTTGAACTCAATCACATACATTCTAAAGGTGACTACGGGCTGGGGGTGTTGCTCAGTTGGTAGAGGGCTTGCCTAGCATACCCAGAGCTCTGTGTTTCATACCCAGCACCATGTAAACCAGGCACGGTGGCACACATCCATGCAATTTCAGCACTTGCGAGATGGAGACAAGAGGATCAGAAATAAAACTCAAGAAAATATATAAATGCCTTGCATGTTATCTTCTAGTTTCCTGCTCTATCCTCAGCACTGTCTGTTCTTTCCTGTCTGCAGGATTATGCTGCAGAGCTTTAAAAAGCTATTTGACATTTATTTATTGAGCTTGTATTTGACAGGGTATAAATTCACCATCACATATCACCTCAGACAATAATGGATAGCCCAGGAATCACTAACGATCAAAACATAATTGTTACAGCTGTCTACTGCCCTGGAAGAGAGCAGTATTCCCTTAACCCTCACCAGAGGGTTTGTAAGCTTCCACCTCCCATCATATTCAAAACAAAACAAAACAAAACAAAAACAAAAACAAAAACCCTCATGTCTCACTTCTCCGCGGCTTGTTTCAAACATTTAAGGTTTACCTCTTCCGAAAAGCCTGTCTCCATCCTAGACCACAGTGAGCTACCACACCCTTGTGGAAACTCCTGCTGTCATTCATCTGTGCCGTCTATTTGGCTCTTAACTAATGACATCATCTCTAATTCAGGATTGAAGAGGCTGGCACATTGCTGCAGTCAGTCTTCTTGCTCACTGTTGACTCCTAACATTTTTTTCCCCCTACACTTGATGTTACCACCTTGAACAAGTACCATCAACTATTGCAAAACAATAAAATCAAGTTGTTGCATTAAAATAATCCATTTAATTATGAACAAACAAATTTTAAAATATAGCTTGACCTGCGATTTGGGGAACAAGTTAAAAGAAAGAAAGAAAGAAAGAAAGAAAGAAAGAAAGAAAGAAAGAAAGAAAGAAAGAAAGAAAGAAGGAAGGAAGGAAGGAAGGAAGGAAGGA